>NW_027328741.1:42294025-42607961 GCF_048564905.1 Vicugna pacos
AAAAAATGTACAGAGAGGATTTTCTTATAGAGTTTCCAACCTTTGTCTAACAATTTGTACACCTCACAGAATATATATTTTTATATGTACATATAAAAATGACAAAAAGTAACTATATAGTAAGTCAGAAATGAAGTGTCCACAAATTTCATGATGCTAAATTTGTACTATTTTCATAAAAATAAGTAAGATAAAATTTAAACAACAAAAATGGCTAATTGTCTGGCTAACTGAAATTTATGAACCTTCTTTTTGACGTTAACTAACACATGTAATTTATTATTAAAGCCCTTAATGTGCTTTTATTTTTATCCTATTTACCTCTCTTTCTTCACTATGGAGTATCCTGAGATTTTAAAATGCATTCTTCTGCTTTTCTTTATAATTTCTTGAACACACATATATATCAATAAAATGATATCATTTAGTTTAAGTTGCCATTTATATTTTTTAAATGTTATATTTTTGTTCAATTTCCCCTGAAACATTCTCTTTACTGCAATTTTTATATTTAGAATTATTAATTTTTATAAAACTGAAATTTTTAGAATGAAACTTAAAAATTACTCCATTTATCCATTTTCCAAAAAGTGAATATTTGAGTTATTTACAATGTTTGTTTACTATAAGCAATGATGTTATGAACATACTTGTATAATTATCTTGGTGCACACTGAACACAGGCAGAAGGTTGAAGGTAACTTAGGAAAGAAATTGCTAGAGTTCGTGTGTTGACACCTTTAATTTATAAGGGTATTATAATTTTCTGAAGTTAATGTAATAGAGGAGAACAAATCTTACTCTTTATTAGATCTGTTCCTTTAGCTTTGACCACTGTGCCCTGTTTCCGAGGCTTAGTCATGCTTGCTTTGCACTCACATGAAGATAACCAGCTGTAGAATAGAGAATAGCATTTGTTTGTTGGAGGTTTACAGGGACACCATGAACTGACCCACATGGACAGCTGCAAGAACAAAGAATTTCTACAACAAGATGTTTGCAACAACCAACCATACACCCTCCCTTATTTCTTGTTTCTTTGTTGTTCTTGTTTGTTTTTGTTTTTGTTTTGTATAAAAGAAGCCTGTATTGCGACTGGCTCTGGATGGTTCTCCAAGACATTAGTCGGCCATCCTCTCGGTCTGCCAGCTTTCCAAATAAAGTCGCTATTACTTGCCCCAACACCACATCTCTTGTACTTAGAGTTTAAAGTTTAAACTTAAAGTTTCACATTTGGGTAAGTGTTTTTCTATCTTTTCTGCTAAGTGTTACTGTCTAATATTTATGGCTGGAATTTACACTCACCTAAATTTCTTCAAGAATAACTTGACTATCATTGGCTGTGTCTTTTTCCATATAAATTTTAGAGTAAGTTTGTTGAGTACCATTCAAACCTCTGCCAGGATTTGATCATAGAGATTAAATCTGTGAATCACTTTGGTAAGATTTTATATGGTTAAAATATAGGCTTTCCATATTCATGTAGAAGCTATATTTCTCCAGTTACTTTTGTATCTTTAATGCATTTCCACACAGTCATATTTTTTTTTCTGATGGCACTCAAGACTTTTATTTGGTGAATTTCTTTTCTTCATATTTTCTGTAGTTAAAATTGTATCTGTTTATTGCATTTCAAACATTTTGTTTCTAGGCATAGAAATACACCTGATATTAAGTCTCTGTAAACTACTCTTTTTATACCTATTTTTTTAACATAAACAGTTTAGATTATCTCTTTCAGATTCTAGTAAATAATACATTTGATTCTGTTTCTTACTAAGTTCTTAAGTACCTCCCTTAAAATGATGAATGCAAGAGGTCATAGAGGATATTGTTAACTTGTTTCTAATTTTGAAGTTAATGTTTTTACTTTTTTGTATTGATAACAATAGTTTACTTTGGGTGTTTTTTTTTTCAGATATTCTTTGTCAGAATAAAGAAGTTTTTCATTTCTTGTTTTCTAAGAGCTTTTTATCAGGACTAGTATTGGACTTTAATCATGCACTTTCTCTGCATCTTCTGAAATGATCAATTGCTTTTCCCCTTGTAGTTTTGTAATCTATTAATGTGCCATACTACATTAATTTATTGTATACAGGCAAACTAATGTCCATTGTTGAAATAATCCCATTTATTTTTACAGGTCAATTTTGCCTACAGATTCATATTTTTCTACTGTATTTACCTATTTTTGTTCTGTTATTTTGTGTGATAATAAATATGAGACAGTTTATGCTTTAAGAATTAAATATGCAATGCTGAATCTCACTTTTTTCATAAGGGGTACATGAGCTCAAACTATTTAAATTGTGAGTTATGAACAAGTCACATTTAGTCAACCTGTGATGAAAGAGTCATGGTGAAAAAATGCCCACTATAAAACTATGTAAAGTGAACGCCAGGTCCTTGCTTCACCTAATCCACATAACTGGATATTTACATTTGCTTTTCTCACAGGATGGTACATCCTTCCTTTAATTTTATATTTATATAAAATGTGCTGGAAGGAGCATATTCTTGTCAGAGATTTTAGAGTTACTAATAATTTAATCTAATTTTAAAAGGGTCCATGTCAAAATGTACCAAATAACTGCTTCCAGAGATTTGAGGTGTGACTATAATCACTGAAAATACACAGTTAATTTATGCTAAATGACTTGCTATTATTAATGTAATATGTACATGAAAAGGTTGTTTTAGTAAATTTAGTACATTATACAAGGACTAACAATATAAAGGTCCCTAAACATTTAACTTTTCATTAGTAATATATTTATGTGTGATCATTGTTTTAATCATGTAATACTTTTTATTGCTCATACATGATATACCAACATCATGAAAAATATAGCTCTAAGGACTAGAGGTGTATAATATAAAATAAGAGTCTGCTTTATTTTAAGGAGTTAACAATTACATATTAATGGCTTTAAGTCTAGCATACATTTCTTTCTCTTAGTGGCCTTGAATTTTTATATTTACGTTGCCTATTTGTCATTTTTTGAGCCAACTCAGATGAAACACAAACACAACTCTAAAAAATTACCTAAACACACTGACACAACTTTTTTTAAACCAAGAAGCGACTCCATCTCGGTCTTCCATGTTTATGTAAACTGGTTAACTACACAGAGAGCTTACAGGGCCTTCTGAGGAGAATAATTTGCCTATACTTTGATGATCACTTAAGAAGTTGTCATGGATACATTTGGTAGAATACAATCATTCATATTATTACATTTATACCATTGATGTTTTCACTGTTTCTGCCTTTGATGCTTGGTTCTTAAATTACAGTTAAATAATGATGAAGCCTCTGTTTCCTTAAAACCGAGAACACATATTTATACTCCTTTAAATATTTTTAAATACAAGATCAAAAAAGAAAAACATATCTGTTATTGCAATCACTATAAAACACAGATTCGTTTGTGTCTGTCAGCTATGGGTCTGCAACAAAACATCCCAAAACTTAGAGGCTTATAAAGATAAATATTCTTGTGCACTGACTAATTGTTCAGCTGGGGTTCTACCTCAAACTGCTGACCCACTGGGCCAGCTCTGCTGAGACCTCTGATGCCCTCACTTTTGTTTAGTTCTAGGACATGGGTTCAGTTCAGGTCTAATCTTAAGTGCCTTTGATTTGTTTGAGACCAATCAGCCTACTCAGCATGTCTTCACGGTAGAGGTTGAGTACAAGAGAGAAAGCCCAGTGCATAGGCACATTTCAAGCCTTGGCTTGCATCACATCATAACTGCTGATAGCCTACGGGCCAAAGCAAGTTACAAGTTCAAGCCCAAAAGTAGGTGAAGATAAATACTCCTCATGTGGAAATATAATGCCAAAGGATATTCTAATACACACCATAACCTTCTCTGACCTCCAATCAAAAGTTCCCCACTGAAAATTAGAAGCTTATTTATAATGGTTAGTAATTTTAAAAAAGATCTTTTTTAGAAAATGGTCTCTATATTAACACTTTCAATATCACTGACATTTAACACAGTGCTGGTCACGTATTAGGCACTCTCTAAATGTTTACTGGCTAGCTGGCTGGTGACCTGGTGTCAGACACATAGACATGTGTAAACACAATATGAAAATTCACTTTGATTTGCATTGTCATTTAGAATCACTAATCAACTGAGAGGTATGAACAATCATGGCAGGAGACTGAAACTTCAGCTTTGAGGGGTTTTTAAAATATGCGTGGCATCATTAGATGAACATATAGTCTCGATTACAGAATGTGAAATTCCATTAAATTACCCCATATGAGTCAATGCCCAGAGGACCATTTTTGATCAGGGTAGAATAACTCATTTTCTAGGACCTTAGGATGGATAATTTCATATTTTAATGAAAAGTCACATCATGAATACTCTTTATTCCTTCACTGTGAAAGGCAGGATCTGTTACTCCCCTTCAGTGAGTATAACAGTTGCTTGAAAAAAAAACAGACTTTGGATTTAAAAACTAGAAAAATTCTTTGTTTTTGTTTGTTTGTTTTTGTGATTTAGATTCCACATATGAGCGATCTCATATGGTATTTTTCTTTCTCTTTCTGGCTTACTTCACTTAGAATGACATTCTCCAGGAGCATCCATGTTGCTGCAAATGGCATTATGTTGTCGATTATATGGCTGAATATAATTCCATTGTATAAATATACCACTTCTTCTTTTTCCAGTCATCTGTTGATGAACATTTAGGCTGTTTCCATGTTTTGGCTTTTGTAAATAGTGCTGCTATGAACATTGGGGTGCAGATGTCATCCTGAAGTAGATTTCCTTCTGGATACAAGCACAGAAGTGGGATTCCTGGGTCATATGGTAAGTCTAATCCTAGTCTTTTGAGGAATCTCCACACTGTTTTCCACAGTGGCTGCACCAAACAGGACAGAAGTAGACTCACAGACAGAGAATACAGACTTGTGGTTACCAGGGGGGTGGAGGGTGGGACGGGTAGACAGGGATTTTAAAATTGTAGAATAGATAAACAAGATTACACTCTATAGCACATGGAAATATACACAAAATGTTATGATAACTCACAGAGAAAAAAATGTGACAATGATTGTGTATATGTCCATTTTTGACTGAAAAATTGTGCTAAACACTGGAATTTGACACAACATTGTAAAATGATTATAAATCAATAAAAATGTTAAAAAAGAAAATAAAAAAATAAACAATAATAAAAAACTAGAAAAATTCTGTACTTTTTACTTATTTTGCCAGTGTTTTTCTTTATAATTATTAGTAGTAAAAATCACAAAGTCACTTGGGATCTATGTCCCCCAATTTTTTTTAGTATCGGCTAAATGAGCTAACCCTGCCAATAACACATTATCTTTGCCCACAACAGGCATGTGTGTGTGTGTGCCCCCACATGCACAACACAACATATCTACACGTCCTCCTTACTACTATTTATTGTAGTATAAAATCTAAGTTTAGGACCAAAGCCATTGTTTTGAACTCTATGTCTCTGATGAAAACACAGAAATGAATTCTTCACTGCCTCTCCTATGAAACAGTCATTGTCAAATACTTGCACTGCTCTGTAACTACTGACTACATGTCTTTCACTATCTTAATAAGACCACATACTCCCAACGTCAGGCACTGTGGTTTGAACCTCAGTCTATATACCATGTACATAACAAGGCCTAGTCCAGATTTGTTTAAAATCTGTTTTCTGCAATAGGGCCATAGGTTTGATTGGGATAGTCTCTTGCAAAGTCTCTTTTGATTTTTGCTTAAAGTGAATTTCTAATTCCTCAGTTGTTTTAGTTATGATTAGGTTTGCAAACCCAAATGAATTTGGAACACACCATAATCAACATTTGTATGACTGAATCATAGAAATATGTGCACAATTGGTAAAATATATACCACTGTGGTTGGTGTAAGAAGTCAGTTGTATTACAAAAAACAATAATAATATAAAACAGGCACATGAAATGTTCAGTAAATTACGCAAAATTTTTATTTATGATCTATATAATTTTTCTTACTTTATCTGGGTAATTTTCTGTTTTTATCTATCAAATGATAGGATTAAGAAAGATAATTTTGAAAGTTCTCTTCATTTCCAAGAAAAATGTAGTAGAACTTTAAAAATCTATATATTAATGGCATTTGCATTTATTTATATACAGTTCCTATGTGTTTCTGTCTAGAAGTAGAAATTACTGGCTTAAATGTGTGTTGGTTTCCACTCTTCATTAGCTAAAATTGAAGTAAATAAGTATTAAAAATAATAACAATTAAAAACTCAAGGCTCTGAATTTTCTTCCAACTAATTTTATCAGAGCAGCAGTTACATAAGATACAAATCTATATTTATAATTTTCTTGGTAGTACATGAACTTTAGAATTCCATGTAATAGAATTTGTAAGCTATCCACCTCTTTGTATGTGTCATGAACATTAAATTATTAATAAATTATCTTAGAAGTCACAAGTAAGGATTTAGTTAACAGATAATTATTGATTTTTTAATGTAAATTTTGTGTACTGCACTGTAAAAATTTGAAATCTACAATCATAGACTATAGAACAAGCAGATATACAGAAGACAAGTTAAGCCCACACTGTTTCAAGAGACTCCTATTTTTAAAATATATTAAATATTTATTTTCACAGATTGATGTGTTTAGGCAAATTGTTTTAAAATATGTTGTCACAATTACTTTGGAAACAACAATAATTTTTATCATTATCCTAATTTTCAGTGTATATTCACATGTGATTCCAACAACTATGACACTGAGTTGCTGAAGCAAAATCAAACATTTTAGAAATAAGGAAATTAAAGTACAGGAAAATTAATTGACTTGCAGCAATTTTTTGCAATGTCATCTTGGCTAAGCTAGAATAGTTTACAAGAATCCCCTATCCTGTATTAGACTTTGTTAACTGGCCCAAATAAGAAATTCTTTTTACAAATTTTGGAAGGGGAAAATAAAGCAGCTCATCTGAAATCTGTTATTTTAGAGTTATGAGTAACAAACAAAGAGATACATGTGGATTCTAGCTAGTTCTTGCTGTCTTTGACTCCACACCCACATCATCTTCCCAAATGAAAATCTTGCTGACCAAGAGCCACTGAGACCCAACAGATAAGTGGAGACAGCAGCTTTCCATAATCTTTTCCACCAGGTCTCCTTTGCAGACCCACTTGGGCAGCCCAAACTGCTTTATTTTAAAGGGTTGGTTATTGTCTTTTCTCTGATCCTCCAATTCTCCCTTTTAGAAATTTATGACCCCAGCAATACACACAATTTGGGGAAGTGCTATCACATATCTAACCCTTTTTTACATAATACTCATATTTGTTTTCATTTTCAGATTGAATCTGACTGAGACATAACTTTGATGAGATCACACTGCTATTAAATGTCATTATTGAAAATCAAATATTTCTTACTATTTCTCAATCTTGAAAGAAAGAATGTTTCCAAAAAAAAAAAATGAGGAGTTGTTGGGTATCTACTAAATATGAAGTTGGGAGCAAGGAATAAGAGGCAAAATATTAGCTATAAATTACTCAATTTATCCCAGAGTTTCTTCCAAAAGCCATAGATTGGTTATTCAACAATACAAACAAAGGCTAGATGATTCAATTTCAGATTACCCTTAGAGGTCCGGAAAAAACTTTTAAACAAGATTCTGGTATGACATGTGAGTCATCCTCTAACCACCAAAATGACCCTTTACTTAACTCTGCCTCTTTAGAAGGCATAGATGAATAATTGGCTATTCCAAATAAAGACAAGTTAAGTTGGTCTACATTATATACAAATGCCCTTGTCACACTGGCTGATCCACTTTCCAAAACCATTAGGAGGAAAGAAAGGAATACATCTAGAAAAATTATGGACCACCAATTGTGTTAATTAAGTAATCAAGGTGAGTCAATAATTAACAAACCCCCGTCTAATCTATGACTGACAAAGACATCTAACATTTGATTTTACTGTTAAAAAAATAAACAAACAAAACCAGGCTATTATAAAAAGGACTGCAGAAAAATGAAGGAAGATTTCAAACCAGAATCCCAAATTAAACAAAAACAGGGCTGCTCTGAGGAAACACCCGGAGTCTTTCCCCGTCTCTCTTTCACTCTGGGGGACATAGAAATAAAGGTACGGGGAGAACCAGATAAGGCTCTAATAAACACAGGAGCCACCTTTTCAGTTTTAAACCATACCAAAATCGAAGGCTCCCTCCCTCAGAGTAATACTTCAGTGCAAATGGTGGCAGTTTCTAATGTGCCGATTAAAGTTTTTAAGTCATTACCTTTAGAATTTTACTTAGGAGAATTTAAAGGAAGACGCTCCTTTTTTCACCAATAGGAAGAGATTTATTAGACATTTCCTACTACCTAGGCCCACCCCTGGGAAAAAGATGAACAGGGCTTGGTGTTTGGTCTCCTGAACGGTTTGAAAATAAACCTTGGTGATTCCCATGACCTCTTCCAGGAAATTGAGTACCTTTTGCACCTCTGCCATCTCTTGTTGGTTAGACTGCAGGAACCTCCATTTCTTCAGTTTTTGGGCTGGAGAACTGAGTTCCTTACTCAAACTCAGGTTGACCCTCATCATTTTTTTGTAAGGATCAGAGAGGACTTCTGTGCTGCAAAGAATGCCATCAAGAAATTGAAAACACAACCCACAGAATGGGATAGAACATATGTAAATCACATATATCGTAAGAAATTTGCATCCAGAATATAAAAAAAACTAATTTAAAAATTAAGAAAATAAATTACTGATTTAAATTAGACCAAAAAAATTAAAATGGATAAAATATCTGAATAGTCATCTCTCCAAAGAAGTTATACTAAAGTTTGATAACCACATGAAAAGATGTTCAATATCATTAGACATCAGGAAAATGCCAGTCAAAATCATAATAAGATATTATTTCAGACTCACTAGGATGGCTCTAAAGTTTACAAAGGTAATAGAAATTGCTAGCAAAAAAATCAGAGGGAGAAATGTGGAGAAATTAGAACCCTCAGACATTTTTGATGGGAATATATAATGGTAAACAATTTTGGAAAACAATGTTTGGTAGCCTCTTAAACAGTTAAACACACACTAACCATTTAAGCCATCAGTTCAACTTTTAAATACATAAGCAAGAGAATCAAAACCATATATCCCCACAAAAACTTGTACATGACTTTTTGCTGCAAAGTTATTCATAACAGCTAAATGGGGGAAGAGACCCAAATGGTCATGGATAAATAAAATGGTGTCTATCTATACAATGGTATTTTATTCAGCCATGAGAAGAATTGAGCACTATAACATGGATGAATTTTAAAAACATTCTGTTAAGAAAAAAAAGACACTCACAAAAGACAGGCACGTAATATGTTTCCAATCACATAAAATATCCAAAACAGACAAAGTATAGAGACAGAAAGCAGATAGTGGTTGTCTGGAGTTGGAGAGCTTAGTGGGATTGCAGAGTGTCTGTAAGTGAGGACAGGGTTTCCTCGTGGGGTGCCAAAAATGTCCTAAAATAGAGTGTAACTATGGTTGAAAAATTCTGTAGCTGAATTAAAATCGTTAAAGTGTACATTTTTAATAAGTGCACTTTTTATGTGTTATGTGACTTAACGTCTTAATGATGGTATTGTATTATACAATTGTGAGCCTGTATACTTTTTAGCATCTTTCTATAAATTCTGCATTGGCAGCAAGAGCATCAAAATCTAAAAACTACTGACAAATATGGCAATAAGGTAGAGAAGCCCCAGTCATTGCTGACTCCTGGAATTAAATGGCATCATCATATCTCTGTCCTATCCCTGCTTCCTCTGGATCTGCCCATTACCCAGGCTTCACATCCTCTCTTTCCCTTCTCAACCCCTAGGTCTTGTCTTTTCCCTGTAATTGATGAAATTTCAGGCTGAAAAAACATGATGGCTTCAGTACCTCAATATTCTCAGGAAAATTCATGAATTTTACTTTTTTGGACTAATTGAGGCTGCGTGATTTGCCTGTCACTCTGAACCAGTCACTGTTGGGAAGAAGAATGGAGAAAAGTGTTGATCCAGCTAGGCCTATGTAACGTGCCCACTGTCCCTGAAATCGTCACTCTGACTCGGGAAATGAATACGTAGATGGCTTCAGCCCATCAGCTGCAATTCCCCTCAGGTCACGTGGCTGAGATTGGAGGAAGTATGGTTCCCAAGAGGAAAGCTGAAGTGTGGTTTGTGGTTGAAAATAGAACCACCAAAATTAAGTGGGAATTAGACAAACAGAAAAATGGAGAAGTGAAATTTATTCAGTAATCTGTTTGATGGACACTCTGGTCAGGTATGTTAATTAGCTTCTGTTTTATCTTGGGAAATATTTTCTGTAAATAGCTGCAAAATAGCTGGAAAGTTCAGATTTGTATTTCAGAAAATTGATTTTGGCTTCAGTGAGAGGTTTATTTCTCTTTAAATGCTAGATCTCCAGCTCCCTGTAGACCTTCTCAAAGCATTCCACCAGAACTACTCTTTAAAATCTCCATAATTTTACAGTAATTTATAAATCTCTGATAATGGAGGCTGAGTTCAGGTGAAAGATCAAAAAGAGGCCACATCAGGGAGGAAAAGTGTAAGCCAGTAAGTAAGAAGCCATCTGTGCTTTCAAACATGCTGTATTAAAGTAGAGCATTTTTTCCTCCACTCACTAAGAGTATTTTATTAATTATCTATCCACTACATTCCCAATATCATACAAGGTGCTGTGATGATGCAAAGATGAATATTCCTGCCTTTAGAGAGTTAATAATATAGTTAGAGGCAAGAAAGACCACTACCCTTTAGTCTATGAAAACTACCTATGTGTTCCATGAAGTCAGAGATCCGAACTTGTAACATTCAGGTACATTTCCAGGTATATATCAGGCATTCAGCAATTACATGATAAACACTTGTGTGAAAAGATGATACAAATTCTGCAAGGACAGTTGAGAGATGATCATTTCTGGCTGTGGATGTAATAGAATCAAGGAATTGGTAGCATTTACCAGGGTCTTGAAAGATAGGTTAATATCATTCAGCAAGAGAAGGAGGCAGATGAAGGAAACAAGAGAGACTTCCAGGAAAGAGTGCTGAAGAGCGCAGAACCAAAGACAAGGTGGCAGGAGAAGAAAAGAAGAATAAACTGATAATTAAATTGTCTAGATTTGGATAGATACAAAGTAGTGAAGAAAGGGCTAGAGAAGTCAAATTGTAGGGGTTTTGTTTGGGTATTTTTTTGTTTTTTTTTTTGGGATGAGAGGGTTAAAATTTGTTCCCTGGCTAAAGAATTTGAAGCGCTTGAAGGGAGAGAAGCATAAATGGAATAAAACAGTGTGTTTCTTGATTTGCTTTGTGCTAGTGGGACAGAGGGGGCAGGAGATTGGAGATTGCCATTGGGAATAGAAAACAGAAGCCATGATCTTAGCTGGCCAAAAAGAATCACAGCCTACAGGAATTGCATCATGTTTTTATTAAACTACAGTGTAGGCTTTTGTCCTAACAAAATAAATAATAATTGTTATTTTCCTAAAAATGCCTTATGGAAACATCTTCCTATGCCGTTATATTCTGTAATAAGTAATGACAAAATATCAGTTTTTTTAAGTGAATGATTGAGAGCTGTTTTCCAAGATTTTAATGCCACTTTATCACTACAATATCAATTGACAAAACACATTTCTAAAGAGGAAAATATTATTACCTTTTTTTTCCCTGAAAGGATAATTTGAAGCCTTCTCTGTACTTTTATTTATATTTTATGTTTGCTATTTATCTTGCCAACTAAAAACTGGCACTTCTCATCTGCCTCTGCAAGGATTGGAGCCACTGTGGCACCTGCCATCCACCTCTGCTTGGATTAGGTGGTGAGCCACTGCAGCTGCTCAAACCACACTGAAAGGATTTTGGGGTGGAGAGAACAGGAGTGAGGCGCTCTGTGCTCTGGGAGAACTGGCAGAACAGGCCTTCAGATAGTTAGCTATTTTCAGGAGAAGATTTTATGAGCCCAAATTCTTACGTCTTCTATCTTGAAAAACAATAAATTCATCTACATTGACAACTGCTCCTTGTGACTAGCAGCAGGCCTCTGCCTAAGTGTGTGATTGACTACACCTACCCCCTTCACTGAAATCATTTATAATACTGAGTTTTCCCCCTGCCTGTTTGGAGCAGGTCCTCAGAGCTCTCTGGGATGCTGTCTCCCAGGCTATACTCCTCATTTTGCCCCAAATAAAACTTAACCCACAACTCTCATGTTGTGTGATTTTATTTCAGTCAACAATCTTATTAAATACCTTAACAAAATTTTCAATACAGTTGAACAATAATTGTTAAACGACCACGGTACAATTTAAATAACTAAAAGAGCTGTTGTCACTTACACTAATTGTAAGTGTCACCATTTTTAAAGGAACATTTTAATCATCATAATTTTGTTAGCAGTGTTGATATTTATTGTCTGAAGTGCTGAAGTTGGAGACAAGTAGCCACGCCTTTAGGGGTCTAGTCTAGTGCTAATAAGGACAAAAATATCTGACAGCTGATTACTTTAAAAAGTCAGGGACTTGCTTATTATGTACTGAATGCAGCACCATGCCACAGACATATTTTAAATTAAACATTTAATTTTCCTTATTTTTAGTCTTCCTCTTGGCTTATAAATTAATACAAAAATGATAATATTTTTTCTTCTTTTTAAAAATAATATCTAATCCAAAATATGTTTGGACCACATCACAATAGTGTATGGGTTTGGTACTCACAAGGGATGCTCTGCATCACCGATGCCATAGCAACCATTCACTTATGAAACAGGAGATATCTTCTGTTTCCAAAAAGGGAAAATATGTGTCCGGACATAATTAGAAATGACTAATTTTATTAGGTAAACAAGTAGCCTAAGAGTACTCCAAAGGTCATTAAACAAGTCAAAAAGCTTTATGCAAGATGCCTTTTTCAAAACGGTTGCCTAGCCTCAGGTGGTGTTTCTTAAGGAGAAGAATAGCATAACTTCCCTCAGAATAGTCAGAGTGGCATCTGCTAAGAATGGGAATATTTTAACTGAATTTCAGATCTTCACAATCGGTATCTATGAGAATCTGCATTTTAGAAAGCTCTTTAATTTCCTAAAACCAAACTTTTAAAATCACTTCACAAATGCCAGGGACTGCCATTGCTAAAAAACAAAACAAAACAAAACAAAACAAAACAAAACAAAACAAAAAACAAAAAACACTACTTTAAAAATATTTTCTTAAGCTACTTTGTTTAGGAGAGCCCATTCAGGTGATCTTTCTGTAAGAATATATGAAACTAAGGAATAAGAGCTTAATTTCGCCTTTTAAAAATAAAGGAAGAGACTTCTCTGTGCAGCTTTTTCTGAGAGAATTTACTTGAGAATGTATCCTTGGAAGTACTTCCTCCTCTCTTTGAAATGTGTGTAAATCCTTTTGGAAACTATCTAGTCCTTTTGTCAGCTTCAGGACCTAGGAATAGCTTCTTTAAAGACCAACTTTTCAAAATGCAAACATTAAGGAACTTAGCCCCCCTATTTCCCAGTGAGGAAGCCGACTTCCCTCGGCACTTGGTTCCAATTTGCAAAGCAGCTTCCTGTCATACAAGGTTATGAGGCTTGCCTTTCTTGGGCATAAAGCTAACAAGCTAACACAGACAGTCACTGATTACTAGGTAAAGCCAGGATGAAATATATGTGACAAAAAGTGCCTGTCAAGTCCTCTTAAGGACTAGTTCTTTCATTGTTTTGTTTGTTTGTTTTCTTTTGTTTGTTCTTTTATCTTGGAAACATGGGTTGTATCTGCTTGGCTGTTACAGGGAGGAGGTTCTTTTCTGCCTTTGCAATTTCTTGGTAGATTTCCTGTGGTGCGTATCACATTTTGATTTCATGCTTCTTCGATAATAAAAGTATTCTCTCTCTCTGCTACCTCTGTAGAAAGAATATCTAGATTGGGAGAAGATTTTGTTTTTAAATATGTTTTCCCAATACTTGAAAAGCCTATGCCTTCCCAAGTGAGCTGGTAACATGGATACATGAAACACGGTAGTGTAAAGGCACATAAATGGCAGTAACAAGGACAAACTAGAGTATGCAAATCACTATTAGTGGCACGATAATTCAATTTTTAAGCACTAGCCAATATAAATAAAACTTCAGGTCACGGACTCCCATTTTGCAGCCCTGATTTATTAATTAGCTGTGTTCTTGGGAAAAAAAACTATTGTTAAAAACAACAAAAGAGGCTCAAAATTGAGTCACTTGTGGTAAGCCCCATGTCACCAAACTGAGACTTAATTACGGTGTCAGGTCTCCCAGAAATGGAATCTTCAAACAGTGCATCTGGAATCATCTGATCAGCGTTAGTTACATAATCCAGCTGGCCGACTCCCGCCATCTATTGCAAAGGAGAGGAACTTTGCAATAACCAACCTGCTTTTTTGCCTAGGAAAACCGCCTTATCCTGTTCCCTTCTGCATATGAAATCTCATTTTTTTACCACTCTTTGGAATTCCTTTATGTCTGATTTCATTTGGATGCTGCTCAATTCAAATTGATGTCTGCTCAAATACACACTTACATTTTGAACATATGGCTCAGTTTATCATTTAACAGTTGTGGTGTCAGAAGAGGAAACTGAAGGAGACCCCCCCACCAAGGCCTCCAGTAACACTGACCAACCAGACATGAGTACTTGTTGAGCCCCTTGAGCTGGCTGCTTTCTTGCTGCCCCCGGGGGTTCTTTGTAAGTCCCTCTCAGATCCAAACTCCACAGCTTACATATTTTGAGCTTTTAGAGCTCATTTGAGAATCTCTCTCTCCTGACTAGGTCTGGAAACCAGCCATAGTAGAATTGAGTCTGGCTCAAAACACTGAACTGGGTCCAGTGCAGGCCTTGGGTGAATAAAATTTTGTTTTAGGCTGAACAAGCAAGTTAACTTTACCAAAGATAACTTTGAATGACTGTGGCCACAGGGGAGAACAGTTAATTTAGATAAGTTATCCATCCATGAGGTGCCCTAGAGGAGAAGAGTTCTCAGCCACACTCCTCATAAAGGGTAAAGGGAAGAACAAATTTCCTCCCCTGCAGTCTCTAGTTACCAGGATGAGACCCACTGGGCCACTCCACTTGCTCCGGGGCCTACAGATGAGATCATGGGGAAACTGTCAGAAGCCAGCAAAGGGTGAGAATTCTTCCCAATGTCAGCTCTCCCAGATCTCTGTCTATGGCTCCTGGTCAAGAGATGGAGTTAAAAATGTCATGTTGTGCCTTTCCAAATTCAGATTGGCCGGCAAAAGACATTTGTAAGAATTAGATCTTTGAATTGTGACTTGTGAATTTTGCTTTCATGTACCCACTGATTGTCAGTCCTTTCCCTCGACGTGGATGGCTGTTGACTTCTTGTCTGTCTTATTTTGTGTCCTGGAAACTTGGCTTGATGATCATAAGGTAGGGGGGTCCCCAAAATATGGCTGGATAGAAACATGAGTGGCTTTTCATTTGCAGCCAAAGTCATACTGAAATGTTTCCAGCTCTCAGAGGAATTGTCTAAGTCTTTTGTTCTTTTGGTTATCTTTGGGAATGGCTCTAATTTTTTTTTAATTGAAGTAAAGTCAGTTTGCAATGTTGTGTTAATTTCTAGTGTACAGCATAGTAATTCAGTTATACATATATATATTCCTTTTATGTTATTTTTCATTATAGGCTATTACAAGATATTGAATATAGTTCCCTGTACTATATAATAGCACCTTGTGTTTATCTATTTGTACATAGTAATTAGTGTCTGGGCTCAGTGGTGGAGTACATGCTGGCTGAGCACAAATCCCCAATGCCTCCATTAAGGAGAAACAGAGAGTAAAAAATAAACACGTTATATTTTATAAACAAACAAACAAACAAACACAATGGATCTGGAGAAGACAGCATCATTTGCACCATCTTTGGGGATGCCTCTTGCTTCCAAAGGGTGATTTAATACTGCCAGGAATATTTACAGTTTGTCCCTGCTGAAACTTGACAAAATATTTGGAAGGGCTTTTTTTTTTTTAAAGTAGCTTTAAGGTCAGAAGATGGCAGGGTTGGAAGCTGATAGAGTAAATAGAAACATTTTGTAAGGCCTTATCCCCTAACCTGAAATAAAACTACGAAGTAAAAAAAAAAATCTGAACCCTTTGTGGAAGAATTTACTAAAACATTTCAAAGACACACAGCTCTAAATACAAAGCATAACAATTTTTTTAAATTTCTATCTAAGTTGAAGATCTGTCACATGATATAAAGAAGCAAATTGAAGATGATATATTTGGTTAGGTAGGAAAGTCTCTGAATATCATTCAGTTTGCAATCCAATTTCTTGAAGTATTAAAAGTTTGTACTTGTTATATAAATCTAGTCAGAAATTGTACTAGAAACATAATTTGGATCCAACTGGTCTTTGATAACCAGTGAGTTTTGCATTATGGTTCATGTCTTATGGTTGAAATTTTTAAATGAAAGCTATATGATCTTTGTTTGCATCTGCCTGTATGTCTAAATATATTATAAATGTATGTCATAAATGTGTGATTTTTTTTTACCTCTTGATGACATTGCCAGAATTAATTTGTAAAGAGCTCTATGGAATTGGCTTAAATGAAAACATAGGTTTATATAAATCAAACATACTCTCAGAAGTATAGAAACTAACACAAAAGTCTTCAAGTTCATGTGATCTAAGATAATCTTTGGTAAGTAAAAGCTAGTTTACTTTTGTTGGTTTAATTCAAAGAAGCATGCCTTTAAAGTTATCAGCATTAATTATAACATTTTTATTATATCTAGGCTTATTAGAATTCAAATAAGGTCATGTTATCTCTTTTATAGAATTTGTCAGCAAGAAAGATACTGTAAGATAATAAACTAATGTCTCATGAAATGTTGAGTATCTAAACATAATTCTAAATAACAAGTAAATCAAAAAGTTGTAAGATAAAAGATTATAAATAAACATTTTTGAGGTATAACTGATTTATAATATTAAATTGATGTGCTGAAGTATTAACTGCCAGTGTATTAAACAGTGATTTAATATTTTCCGGATTATACACCATTTTAAGTTATTACATAATAATGACTGCATTTCCCTGTGCTGTACAACATATCCTTGTTGCTTATTTATTTTACACACAGTATTTTGTGACTCCTAATCCCATACCCTTTCCCCTTTCCTATCCTCTTTGGTAACTACTAGTTAGTTCTCTATATCTGTGAATCTGTTTCTCTTTTGTTATATACATTCATTTGTTTTATTTTTTAGGTTTCACATGTAAGTGATAAAATAAAGCATTTCTTTTTCTCTATCTGACTTATTATTATGCTAAGTGTAATATGTTCTGGGTCCAACCGGATCATTGCAAATGGCAGAATTTCTTAAGACTGAGTAATATTTCATTGTGTTTACATATGTACATATATAATGAGATATAGATAGATAGACAGACAGACATAAACACAATAACTTCTTATCCAGTCATCTGTTGATCAACACTTAGTTTGCTTCCATATCTTGGCTATTGTAAATAATTCTGCTGTGAACATTGGGGTACATACTCTTATCAAATTAGCATTTTCATTTTCTTTGGATATATACCCAGGAGTAGAATTGCTGGGTCGTATGGTAGTTCTCTTTTTTTACTTTTTGAGGAACAAAATACTGTTTTGCACAGTAGCTACACCAATTCACAATCTCTCCAACCATATACTAGGGTTCCCTTTTCTCCACATTCTCTCCAGTGTATATTGTTTGTAGACTTTCAATGATACCAGCTGATGAGTGTGAGACGATATCCAGTTGTGGTTTTGATTTGTATTCCTTGGATAATTAGTGATGCTGAGTATTTTTTATATGCTGGTTGACCATCCATATGTTTTCTTTGAAAAAATGTCTTTTCAGGAACTCTACACATTTTTTAATTTGCTTATTTTTATTATTATTATTATTGAGTTGCACGTGCTGTTTACGTATTTTGGATATTAACCTTTTATCTGTCATGTCATTTGCAAACATTTTCTCCCAATAAGTAAATATTCATTTCATTTAGTCAATAGCTTCTTTTGTTGCACCAAATGTTTTAGTTTAATTAGGTCCTGTTTGTCTACTTTTGCTTTTATTTATTTTGCCTTAAGAGAAATACTGCTATAATTTATGTCAAAGAGTGCTCTGCCTATGTTTTCTTCTAGAAGTTTTATGGTTTCTAGTCTTACATTTAGGTCTTTAATCTATTTTTAGCTTACCATTGTATGACCTGAGGAAATGTTATAATCTCATTCTTTTACATGTAGCCCTTCAGTTTTTTCACCACCACTTATTAAAGAGATTATCTTTTCTCCATTGTATAGTCTTCCTTCCCTTGTCATAGATTAATTGACCATAAGTGCCTGGATTTATTTCTTGGCTTGCAATCTGTTCCATTGATCTGTGTCTCTTTATGTGCCAGTACAATGCTGTTTTCATTACTGTAGCTTGTAGTATAGTCTAAAATCAGGGAGTGTGATCAATCAAGGTTTGTTCTTTTTTCTCAAGACACTTTGGCAATTTGGGGTCTATTGTAGTTTTCATATAAATTTTAGGATTTTTTTTCTAGTTCTGTGGAAAATGGCATGGGTATTTTGATGGGATTTTATTAAATCTACAGATTCCTTTGGGTAGTATGGTTAATTCTAACAATATTAATTCTTCCAATACAAGAATATAGAATATCTTTCTATTTCTTTGTATCACTTTCAAATTCCTTCATCAATGTTTTATAGTTTTCAGAATATAAATCATTTACCTCCCTGGTTAAGTTTATTCTTGTGTTTTTTTTTTTCTTTTTGATGTGATTTTAACTGGGATAATTTTTTGCTTTTTTTTTCTGATAGTTCATAATTTCTGTATACTTGTATCCTACAACCTTGCTGGATTCATTTATTAGTTCTAACAGTTTTGCATAGAGAATTTATGGTTTTTCATATCTGGTATCACGTCATCTGCATATAGTGACAGCTTTACTTCTTCTCTTCCAATTTGGATGCCTTTTATTTCTTTTTCTTGTCTGATTGCTGTGGCTAAGACTTCCTATACTATGCTAAATAGAAGTTACAGGAGTGGACATCCTTGTCTTGTTCCTTATTTCAGAAAAACATCTTGCAGCTTTTCACCATTATGATGTTAGTTGTGAGTTTATCATAAATGACCTTTATAATGCTGAGCTATTTCCATTTATAAAGACTTTGATTAGAGTCTTTATAATGAATAGATACTGAATTTTGTCAAATGCTTTTCTCTGTGTTTAGAAAGATGATTATGTGATTATTATCCCTCCTGCTGTTAAAGTGGTGTATCACATTCATTGGTTTGTGAATGTTGAAATATCTCTGTGACACTGGAATTAATCCAACTTATTTATAGTTTATTATTCTTGTTATGTATTGTTGGATTCAATTTGCTAATATTTGTTGATAATTCTTTCATGATGTTAATCAGAGACATTGGCTTGTAATTCCTTCCCTCCTTCCTTCCTTCCTTTCCTTTTCCTTCCTTCCCTCCCTTCTTCCTTCCTTCCCTCTTTCCTTCCTTCCTTCCTTTCTCTTTCTTCCTTCCTTTCTTCCTTCCTTTCTCTCTTTCTTTTTTTCTTTCTTTCCTTTCTTCCTTCCTTTCTTCCTTCCTTCCTTTCTTTCTTTCTTTCTTTCTTTCTTTCTTTCTTTCTTTCTTTCTTTCTTTCTTTCTTTCTTTCTTTCTTCTTTCTTTCTTTCATTTTTAGGTAGTGTTCTTGTCTGGTTTTGGTAATAGATTAATGGTGGCCCTGTAGAATGAATTGAAAAGTTGTATCTTTCTTGGAATTTATCCATTTCTTCTATGTTGTCCAATTTGTTGGCATTTAACTGTCCAGTAGTATTCTTTTATGATTTTTTTGTATATCTCTGTGGTATCAGTTATTATGTGTCCTCATTAATTTCTTGTTATCTTTCCAACATTTTGTTGTTAGCATATAGAAATGGAACAGATTTCTGTATATTAATTTTGTATCCTAAAATTTACCTAATTCACTGATGAATTCTAGTAATCTTCTGGTGGCACACCTAGGATTTTCTAGGTATAGTGTTAATGTCAACTGCAAACAGTGAGAGTTTTATTTCTTCCATTCCAATTTGTATTTCATTTATTTCCTTTTGTTCTCTGATTGCTGTGGCTCAGTTTCCAAAACTAGGTTGAATAAAATTGGCTAGACTAGGCACGCTTGTCTTGTTCCTATTCTTAGAGGAAAAGCTTTTTTGGCTTTTCACCTTGAGTATGATATTAGCTGTGGGTTTGTCATATATGGCCTTTATTATGCTGGGGTATGTCTCCACGATGCCCACTTTCTAGGGAGTTTTTAATATAAATGAAAGTTAAATTTTGTTGATTTTGTTCTGCATCTATTGAGATTACCATATGATTTTTATTCTTCAATTTTTTAATGTGGTGTATCACACTGACTAATTTGTAACATTTGTAATATCCTTGCATCCCTGGGATAAACCCACTTCATCATGGTGTATGATCTTTTTAATGCATTGTTGGAGTCTATATGTTTGCATTTTGTTGAAGATTTTTGTATCTATGTTCATCAGTAATATTGGCCTGTCATTCCCTTTTTTCGTGTGTGATACTTGTCTGGTTTTGGTATCAGGGTAATAGTGGCCTGACAGAATGAGTTTGGAAGTGTCCTTCTTCTGCAACTTTTGGGAATAGTTTCAGAAGGATAGGCACTAACTCTTCTTCAAATGTTTAGTAGCATTTACCTGTGAAGCCATCTGGTCCTGGACTTTTATTTATTGGGTGTTTTTTCTTTTTAATTACCAACTCAGTTTCATTACTGGTAACTGGTTTATTCATATTTTCTATCTTTTCCTGGTTCAGTCTTTTGAGATCGCACCTTTGTAAGAATTTGTCCATTTCTTCTAGGTTGCCCATCTTATTGCACTGTAGTTGCTTGTATGGTCTCTTAGGATCTTTATTTAAATTTCTGTGACTTCTGGTGTAACTTCTTGATTTGGGTCATCTCACTTTTTTCCTTGATGAGTCTGGCTAAAGTTTTATCAATTTTGTTTACCTTTTCAAAAAGCCAAATTCTGATTTTATTGATCTCTTCTGTTTTGTTTTGTTTTAAGTCTTTAATTCATTTATATCTGCTCTGATCTTTGTAATTTCTTTCCTTCTACTAACTTTGGGTTTTGTTTGTTCTTCTTTCTTTAGTTGCTTTAGGTGTAAGGGTAGATTGTTTGTTTGAAATTTTTCCTGTTTCCTGAGGCAGACTTGTATTGCTATAAACATTGATCTTAGAACTGCTTTTGCTGCACCCCATAGATTTTGCCTTGTTGTGTTTTGTTTTTATTTGTCTCTAGGCATTTATTTTTTATTTCCAGGCATTTTTTATTTCCTTTTTGATTTCTTCAGTGATCCACTGGTTGTTTGGTAGCATATTGTCTAGTCTTTCATGTTTTCTTTTTTGCAGTTTTTTCCTTGTAGCTGATTTCTAGTCTCATAGTGTTATCGTTGAAAAAGATGCTTGATGTGATTTCAATTTTCTTAAATTTGCCAAGGCTTATTTTATGCCCTAGCATGTGATCTATCTTGAAGAATGTTCCATGTGCACTTGAAAAGAATGTGTATTCTACTGCTTTTAAGTGAAATGCTCTATAAATATCAAATAAGTCCATTTTGTTTAATGTGTTATTTAAGACCTATGTATCCTTATCAATTTTTCTTCTGGGTGATCTTTAAATTGATGTAAGTAGGATGTTAATGTCCCCTGTTCTTGTTGTGTTACTGTCAGTTTTACCATTTATGTCTGTTAGTATTTGCCATATATACTGAGATATTGGAGGGGGGTTGAGATAAATTTTAGCTATATGAAAGGGCCACTGGCTACCTAATTGAAAATATACAGTATGCAGTTAGAAAATAGTAAATGTATAATGGAGATGCACGTGTATAAGCAAAGCAGTCCCTACGTTAAGGGTTGAGTGGGTAAGAGTTTATGGGAGAGGTGAATCTGAGAGCACTGTGGTATGAGATGCTGACAACAAATTAGGGACCTTTAAAGTCATTAATAATGAGGTCCTGAATGTAATCCTGCTGATAAGGTATTAAGACATACGGGTAGTCAGTGGGATCAAGAAAAGTCAACGATTACAGAGGATCATTGATAGAAATATTGAAATTATCAAGACAATGGTTGACAGTAAGGATTAGAGCTAATCCTTAAATTCAATTTAGGAAATGGATATGGGTCTTACTGACAAGTGAGGAAACAGCAATGTTTAGAAAAGGAAACCCTAATGAATATAGATTTCTGTTGGTGAGGTACAGAAGTTCACAGATAAATGGCCATTTTTAGGCTGCGTTTCCACGCAGCTCTAGCAGTAGTGAGATTAGCGGGTTTGTGACAACACACGTGTATTTTAAAATGTTAACTATAGGAGTGCATGTGTTTTCCCTTCTATCTAGATTATAATCCTTGGAAGACGCTCTTCATTACATGTCCCTTTCTGCACATACTTGTTCTGAATCTGAACTTTCTTCAACGCTTGAAAACTGTACCTACACCAAGAATTAGTTTAGCCTGAAGTGCCAGTTTGAACGTGTACATATATACATATTAACACACATGTACACAGGTGGACAAATGTATTGAGAACAATAAAATATTAGATACAGGAAGAAATGAAGGGGTTGTCTACGTAGCTCCCTTATTTTACATATAATCCAACAAACTCACAGAGAGCCTAAGTTAAATATATATTTATTTTATTTAAATAGATTAATATAATAAATGAAGCCATTAATATAGTACATGGTATAAAAGAAGTGCTCAGTATTGCCTAGAGTTTGTAGTTTAATCATGATTACAGATTACATTCACAGTCCCTTGTACATAAAAATACATGGGAAAATACATGTGAGGAGAGCCCTTAACTGCCAAATACCTATTCAAATATTTCTATATAATTGTATATCTCCGATAACACTTTTAAGCAGTAAGAAAAAATTTAAACAGTTTCAAAAATGCATATTTATGAAAATAAGTTTCGACCTTCTAAGCTAGCATTTGCTTTATTTCACACATAAATAATGTGAGTATATTATATACACTACAAAACTGAGTAAATATCAAGAAATACTATCACCATTATTATTATTATAGTCTTTGTGAGTATGATTATTCATATGGCAGTTTGGGAATAACATGTCTTTGAATAATTTCTGTTTTATTTATGATAGCGTGTTCTCAATGCAAACTCATGCTCAAAAGCAGCGGCTTCCTTAAGATTCTACAGGATGTAAGTACGAAGATGTGGTTCTTAGGGAAGTGACAGTTTATGAGGAAGTTTCCCTACCCCTAAGAGATTCTTCTTAAATACCTGACAAATTAATAATTGATTTTATGAATGAATATTATAACCTGGATATTCAATTGTATTATGAATATCCATGTTATTAAAACATTTAAAGATTTCAAATAAATTCTTTGGGATTCTGAGATAGACAAGTAATTTTATATGGGCATTGACTTTATGGGTGGGTATCTTTAGATGACATCACATACCTTAAATCCAGTGCCTATTAGACAACACGATCGATGGCTTAGGGGTCTGTTCCACCTATTTCGTGCCACACCGCTTAAGGACAGGACATGTCATGAAAGATAGCTTGGCTATGCTTTCCAAAGTCAGTTGATAAAAATTAGCACACTTAGGAAATCATCTGTTGTACGCTGCTGGCCTTGATCTTGATACATATATATAAGATGCCACATTTGGCAGAGCATCAGTTTGAGTACCAGCTGGCATAAGGGAAGCCTTGCACAGTTAGACACAACTGTCAGTGGCTACAACATTTGGCTTTCTTGCTTAGATAACAATGAAGTTAGGAGCCAACTTTTCATCAGGAAAGGCAAGTGGATTATACTATTTGCAGTTAACGCAACACACCGATGATTAAAACGTAAGTCCTTAACACATGTAGCATATTCATAAAACATGCAAGTTTATCGTTTTCTATTATATTGAAAAAGAATGGTGATGTCTGATATGGTTTAGTGCAAGGTAAGACTATTGAGAATGTATGGCATAATATGGAGTGCTGGGAACTAGGTAATTCTAATATATTACAATTATTATGGTGATTACATTGCCTAATTCAAATTATTTCCATTTTTCTTAGAAAGAATCAAGTATAGGCTATAGATGAAATTTTACTAAGTACAATCAATGCAGAAGTTGGCAGAAGAGAAAAATGAACTCATTAGCCAGTGTTAGTAAGTGTCATTATTCCTCTTAATAAAACAAAACAAAGCAATCTCATCCATTTCCATAGACGTAACTACCATTGAAAGCCCTTGAAGAACTCTTTCGATGCTTCTGCATTGCAATTTTTCAGATTCAGCTGAGAGTGGGGACTATTAGCCTAATAAGTATCATTAATTCTGCTTAAGCAGTGTCTTCCACATCTGTCCATCTTTACTGTTTAACTGCAGCCACACTGGTTCACATATCAATCTTCTTCCTGCATGAATATAAAAATGTCATTATTCTGACTCTGCTCTAACTGAATGATATGTCCTTGGAGCTGCCAGGTTGATCTTACAAAAATATTACCATCATCAAAGAAATAAGGAAATATATTCCTTCGTGGTAAAAGTTTAACAAGTAAACTTCGTGGCAAAATGGAATTGTATCTTCCTCATCACAGACTACACGCTAATTTTTTTCATGAATAAAAGCTAATAATTCCCTTTTATGGTTACAAACTATAAAATTATTAAGTAAAAGAACTAATTACTTTTAATACAATTCAGTGGTAATTAAGAGGAAAACACTCCTACTGGGGACGAAGTTGCATTGAAAACTTTGCCCTAAGCTACTCCCATCTCAACTCTGCTAGATTTCCCCAGATTGCTAGCTGAGTAGAAGCTGCCACCACACTTAATTATCCAATTCACCTGTGAACAAATACCTTCTCCTTAGGTAACCGAGAACAAGTTGGATGATTAAAAATAAACTTCTCTAGAAAATTTAAAAATAAATAAGAATAAATTAAATTGCCTATGGAAATCAGAATATTTATCCAAATTAAATAAGATAGGAGCTTCCTGGGCTCAAAGACTCTTTTCTTTAACAATGTCTCATCTGTTTTGAATTCTAGACCCAGGTCCGCAAATAATATGGGGCAGCTGTGGGTTGGCTGTCTTCCTGAGATCAGCCCCTTCAGACCCCACTTTCTAGACTTCTTTGTATGTGTGGACTCCTAAGTTATCATGAGTTGCTTCAGGTTTCCTGGCCCTGTCAGTCTACCCAGATGCGGGGTCTCCTGAGGAGAAACACAGTTTTTACGATTTGCCCTTATCACCTGTGCCCAGTCGTCCATAGCAGAAGTAGCTCTGATTTCTGGCTCCTTCTTCCATCCATACCCTTTGATGGGCAACACTGCAATTCTATGCAATTAGAGGAGACAGGGATCAGGAAGGTGTCGGTTTCTTTCCCAGGGATGCTGGTGGAAGAACATGAAACAGTACATGGTTTCAATAACATGGGGTTTTCCTCGCTATGGCTGACTTGGCTGCTGCTGTTGCCAAGTGCCTGATCAAAACCAGAGGGCCCCCTGACTGGTCCCGGGGCCTCACCACGCAGAAACCTGGCAGCCAGTTGATTCTATCAGACCTCTCCCTTTGTGGAGGAGGTAGCAGTTTATCCTCATTGGGACATGTGTTCTGCACCTGGATGGTCCTTGCCTGAATTGCTTCTGCTAGCCTTGATGTCTGTGCACTCACACAATGCCAGTGTGGTCGCTGGCTACCACCTGGAACATAGCTTCTGGCCAAGGAACAAGTGTTTAATAGTATAAATAATTGAAAAACTACAACCATCAAAAGAGAGGGCCATGGAAATCTTAAGCTTCTCAGAAGTATAAGTCGGAGTTACCTAACTCAATAAAGAACTCTGCCAGCCGAGATGCTGGTTGAGGACAGAGAGTGTGTGGGATGAGTTACAGAAGGCATTTATGAATTGTGGTCTATGACAATTTTACAGAAATCGTGTGATAACAAGTGAACAGAGTTTTGTTACTATATATAATGCATACTTACATATTATATATATTTCATACATAATTTTTATTCCCCTTCTTATTTCGTATTTCACATAAAGATCGCTATTGCCAAATACCTAAGGTAAGTTATCTTTTAGTTTATTGACTATTCGGGTGGGATGGTGAAGGAACTAAAGGAGGAATTAACATCACCCAGAGACAGATTATGGTAATAGTTGGGACTTCAGGTCTTCCCATATAGCATGATATTCAGAGGCTGATCGGCCAAGAAGTGGACCGTGCTATTAAGTTATTGTCTCTCAGCCCCAAATCTACCCTTCCATACTTAGCTTTATGATGCAAGGTTTGGAAATCTGCAAACTGCCTATCTCCTTTGCCAACTGAATCCTCCCCCCCCTTTTTTTAAAGTTCTACCAACAGGAGGTGGTAGAGGCAGATAGGGAGGTAGGAATTCACTGCTGGTCTGTCCCAGTAACAACACTTTGCCCTAGTAACAGCATGTCAGCTTCCCCCAGTGTCCAGCTTCTTTCCACTTAGTGTCTGGCTCATTGTGTCCCCTGAAAGATACCACCGATGCCAAACCACGCCCCATCCTCAGAATTCTAAGCCCCAAATTCAAACGCTTCTCCCCACTTTGAATTTCTACAGTCTCTTTATTTAGATAGTCATAGGGATGGTAGTTTCTCCCTGCAGTTGTTATTTCTGGAATGCATTTGTTTTTATCTTTGAATTATTTTAGCATCCTCACTTGTTCGCTCTGCTATCCAACACCCATGAAGCCAGCTCCCTCTGATAAACTCTCTGACACCTAGTGTTGCATCCGTATTTTGGATTGAACCCTGATCAATACAGTTTCCTGTATTTAAAACTGAAATAGTTCCTTATCTCCTAAAATCCAAAGCTCTCTCATGTGGTCTGTAAGGCGCTCTAAATGCTTGCTCTCCTGACTCAGCTTCTGCCACTTCCTCCCGTTACCCATGTCATTTCAGTCACACTGAGTTACTTGCAGTTCTCAGAATATTGTTTCTGGCTCCTTTACCCATGACATTTCCCCCGCTGACCCTGGGCATCATATACACACTCTCACTGGAATCATCTTTCACATTTACCACTCTGTCTCACTTTATACACTCTTTTGGTCTTTCAGGACTCAAGTCTCTTCCACTGGTGACTCTCCAAAGGATCACATTTTGGACAGAGTCATACACCCCATACATGTCAGCACATCCCACACATCACTTTCCCCAAGCTCACATTAGATGCCTTCTGCTTGTTGCTACTTTAACAGAACACAGACATGAACTCAGTTTGTCTCTTCCAATAGCACAGCACTAATCCTCAGTAGGAATCCAATAAATAGTTGTTAAATAACTTAGGATTAACATTTGCACACTACCATATATAAAATAAGTAACCAACAAGGGCCTACTGTAGAGCACATGGAACTCTACTTAGTATCTTGTAGTGACCTATAATGGGGAAGAATCTGAAAAAGGATAGATGTATATTAGTAGAACTGAATCATTTTGCTGTACACCTGAAACCCACACTTTGTAAATCAACTCTACTTCAAGTAAGAAAGTAAGTAGGTTTAATGAGGGCTGCATATTGTAAGGTCTGAAATAGCTTGGTTATAACTTGGGAAAGTTACTTAGTTTATGTTGGTCACAGTCTTTATACTCAGGCAATGAAAACTAAAGATAAGATACCATGATTGTCGTGAGATTTAAACCAACCAACATATGTAAGCTAAAGAGCATGGTGGCTTGCTTATACTCTAAGGGCGCTACCTTTTTAAAGAGTAAGATGGCTTTTCTGAGGTCTTTCACAGGGCTAGTTTATTAATGATTGAGTAACAAATAGAACACAGACCTCAGCTATGGAATATAAATAAAATTAGATGTTATATGTAGCATCAGCTCATAATTTATGTTGGATAAATAACTATCATCATGAGCTGCCTTACATTTCTAAATTTGCTGTAGAATATGACGTTACTTTAAGAAACACAGATTGAGGAGTGGAGATAGAAACAGAGAGTGGTGAGAAGCATATAATAGGTTCACATGTCCTTGGGGAGAGAGAAGAAAAACTTAAAGTTTTCTAGTTTGGTACAATATTTCAGGAAGTCTTGCTTTACAAATGCATAATGACAAACTCAGTACCTTTAAAATCAAAGGCAATTCCTGTTTCAAGGAGCTTACAAGTAGTAAAAAATAAAAGGAAACAAATATACACACACATACATATGTCCATACACACATACAAATAGGGCGTATAACTGAGAATTCCAAAGGGGATTGTCTCTGTTTTAGATCTAGTGTTTCTGAAAGAAATTTCTATTTATGATTTTTTTCTCTGAATAGATAGCTTTGAAACTTAGATCCAAAAGATGAAGAGCTTCCACATACTCTCTGACTGCACAGCTATAATAGTGAATCTTGCTGCATAAATTGTCACTAATGTTCTTTCTCACTCGGAAATCCATGTATGACTGAGAATAGATTACGACTGTGTTGTCAAATAATTGATGTATCAAGGATTGTTATGTGACTCATTCATAATTAAAAACACATAGTGTATTATTTTTCCCAACTAATTTAAACATATTCTATCTTCCTACAGCTATAAAGTAGTTGCAGCAGGAGATTTATCCCTTTTTTATGAATGATCCTTGGCCATTCCATTGTAAATTTCACAGAAAGTCTTCCGGGGTGTCAGCAGAATGTAACTGACTGAGAGGGGCCGTCAGTCCCTGGCACCTCCTCATACAGTGATGTGTAGGATTTTGTTCAGTTGAAGTTTGTCAGAAAATTCTACTTTGGAGAGTAGTTAGTGTTATTTTCAGGGTCTTGTGATATGATGAACCAGACGTTCTCGTTAGTGCAAACTGTAAGTCCATTTAGCAAAACTCCCGATTCAGTGATAAAAACAGTGGTAAACTAGGGCCACCTGGGTGAATGACTGAATATTCTGGGATAGTAACTGAATCATTAGTTACATCTGGTGGACTCTTAGGAATATGGGCTATACTGGACTGCCTCCCACTGATGTAGGCTTTTCTTGGAACACTTTTCCTTAGGCCAGGAGTGATGAAATTTAACCATTGGGAATGATCACACTGACTTCCCTTGACTAACATCCTAAATTTTCAAATTTTTTTCATAACTTCCCCATCAGGAAAGGAACTATTTCTTAATAAAATCAATCAATCAACTTCCTCTCCAAAAGCTTCATTCTGAGTGACATAAATTGTGGTAAAGTTTTTTTAAATGTATAATTGTGAAAAATGTGCAATGTCACCAGAGCAGTTGCTGATTTCACAACATTGTGGCCTGCCAGCCACACAGACTAACAAATCTTTTGCTGCCTCTGTGTGAGCTATTAGAACAAAGTTCCATCAAATAACACGAGGTCAAAGTAAGCCAGAAAGAGAATGAAAATAGCATATGATATCACTTATATGTGGAATCTAAAAAAGAAAAACAGAAGGACACAAATGAAGTTATTTACAAAACAGAGATAGACTCACAGACATAGAAAACAAACTTATGGGGGGAAGGATGTGGGGAGGGTTAAATTGGAAGTTCAGGGTTTGCAGGTATAACTACTATATATAAACTAGGTAAACAACAAGGACCTAATGTATAACACAGAGAACTATATTTAATATCTTGTAGTGACCTCTAATAAGAAAGAATATGAAAAGAAATGTATATGTGTGTGTGTGTGAATCACTATGTTGTACACCAGAAATTAACACAGCATCGTAAGTCGACTATACTTCAATTTAAGAAATTAATTAATTAATTAATTAATTAATTAATTAATTAACATGAAGTCATGTTGTAAGAATGTTTTGTAGGTAAATGGAATAGAATAATAAGAAAACATTACTACACTTTGTGATCATCAGTTCCTGATCCAGCCAATTAATATTTACCATATTTAATCTTCACAAAAATCTTTCATGTTGCTATTTTAGCTTTATTCACAAATTAAAAACTATATTTGAGAATAAAAAGTAAGTTAAATTACATAACCACATTCAGCCAACTATATCTGTGTTATATTTTATTATGTTCATCCATTTCTCTTTGAGGTGTTCCTGTGTGATGTACAATTACACATCCCACCTATAAAACTCAGGTATAGCCATATGACTTGCTTTGGCCAATGAAATGTAATCAGAATTAATGTATGCAACTTCTGAGCAGAAGTTTAAGAGCTATGGTGTGGTTTATCATTTGCAGCCATGAACAATAGCAATGTTAAAAATAGAGCCTGTTCCATCAGTCAGTGCTAAAATGATATGGAATAGAATTGTATCCACCTCAATGTAGACATGTAATATATACTATAAATAAACCTTCATTGTTAGCCACTGACATATTGGGGTCATTTGTTACTATACCATAACCTTTCCTGACTGACACAGAACCAAAGCCAGGCATGCATGGCATGCTTTCAACTCATGTTAATCAGAAGGCCAAGCTTGTACTGCTGGGCTTGTTCTTAAAAGAAAGTAACCTCTTAGCATTGGAGTTATTCATCAATGTTTTCTTCTTGACCATACACCCTACATTTGTACGTTCAGATTTCTCATAATTCACTCACTTAGTAATCTGTCTTCCATGCTTGGATTTCTATTGTTTCTTGTCTTTCTGCCTTCATTTATTTATTTCAATGAACAAATGAACAACAAATAGAAAGTTACTCTTAATTTTCTTTCTCTTTTTTCTAATAATCTTAACAATGCTCAAGACCTGGTTTATGACTTCCTTGTTCTAGAAAATATTTCATAATTAATTGTATATTTACAATGAATCAGCACAGTGAAAACAATAAAATCTGTTTCAGTATCTAGACTTAGTTACCGTGGTCTCATTAATTCTCAGGGCTCTTATGTCACTAATATGTTTTAATTGCATTTTGCCTCTTTATCCATGAGTGAGACAAACTTACATGCAATGATACCACAGTTTGTTCTCCACAAACAGGGTATAACACAAGCCCTTACAGATGTCTCAAAGGAAGTCATGTTATAAGAAATATTGTTCAACAACATCTCTGCTATTTTCTAAAATACCCAGAGTTACTAACTTCCTCCCATCATGTTGTGATGATCTTGTTATTTTGTTACTGGGCAAGGCTGTGTGAAGTTTCAGACTGAAAGCAGCTCAGGGGCTTCATTCAAGGACTGGACAACTTGGTCCTCTTCACTGGTCTAAGTGTGCAGGCTTTTCCCTTGTGGGGAGCATTTTCACTTAAAAATAAATAATTAGAACATTGAGAAATTAAAGCAGCAGCAGCAAAAGTTGTTGGCTCATAGCCCCAAAGGCCAAATAGAAAATCACAGTATTTTGAAAGAAAATTCTGACAGTTTTACTATCAGCTTAATTAATATTTTTCTTTCTTTTGCTTTTTGTATTATTTGAGGATGTGTTTTTTTTAAAATAGTAAAATTGTGTTAGGGAAAATACTAACAATGGAATTCCTTGATAGGGTAAATATATCTGCCTTTTAAAAAAAGAATTCTTGAAATGTTCTAGCTCTCATATTGAAGAGCAAGGTAAGAAGATCTGCATAAACTGTAAGTTTAAAAAATGCACCTTAATTATAGGGTAAACTGATAGGAAAATGGTCATTTCAAATAAAAATGACTCAAAATCCTCTTTTATTGTTATTTTAAAATTGAGGTATAGTCACTTTACAATGTTGTGTCAATTTCTGGTGTACAGCACAATGCTTCAGTCATACATGAACATACATATATTCATTTCATATTCTTTTTCACCATAAGCTACTACAAGATATTGAATAGTTTCCCTGTGCTATACAGTATAAACTTATTTATCTATTTTATATATATATCAGTCAGTATCTCCAAATTTCAAACTCCCAGTTTATCCCTTCCCACCCCACTTCCCCTGTCAACCACAAGTCTGTATTCTATGTCTGCAAGTCTGTTTCTGCTTTATATATAAGTTCATTTGTCTTTTTTTAGATTCCACATATGAGTGATATCATATGAAACAACCTAAATGTCCATCAACAGATGACTGGATAAAGAAGTTGTGGTATACAATGGAATACTACTCAGCCATAAAAAATGATAAAATGCCATTTGCAGCAACATGGATGGTCCTGGAGATTGTCATTCAAAGTGAAGTAGTCAGAAAGAGAAAGAAAAATACCATATCAAAATCCTTTAAATCAATGCTTACACAACAATTTTGTTCTCATGTATCTCATAATAATTGTTTGGGGTTGCCCTTTTCTTTCTAGGATTTAAGTGAACCAAGTACACACGCATGCAGAGACAAAAGGTGTACTGCAACTCATTAATAGTGCCAATCAGATAATAATTTTAGTATTAGTTTTATTCTATAACAAATTCCCAAATCCATTGCTTGTTTTATGTTGATAATAATAATATAACCTCAGATAAACTTAAAATTCCCAAGTAGTTCTTGCTGAGAAACTTGTGAAAGGACCTAACAGATTCTTAAGATTTAATTAATTTCTTTTCTACCCAATTGAATTATTTATGTGGCCTGATTATTTTCTTACTCTCTGGTTAGTTGTCACAACAACATACTGAATATAAACTTCCAGATATGGAAAATTAGCTCCAGTTGAACCAAACTTCCTGCAGAAAACAACCATAAAATCTAGAGAAAAATATTGTACACTTGAAAGTTGCTAAGATTAAGTTCTCATCACAAGAAAAAAATGGTAGTTATATGTGGTGTTGGCCAAATTTATTGTAGTAATCATCTTGCAGTGTATACATATATCAAATCATTATGTTTTATGCCTAAAACTAATGCAATGATCTTGTCAATTATATCTCAATTTCTAAGAAACTGAAAAAATACTGGAAAAAAAAACTAAGGCCACAGGAGGGTATGGAATGCAGATAGAAAATGAAGGGAAGTTGGCATTTGAAAGAAAGATAGAAAGCAAGAAAGAAAGAAAGAGAGGAAGGAAGGAATAATTGAATTCACACCTTTTACAGCTTTTAGCCTGAGGGCTTGTTCAGTGCCATGAGGACCAGCTAAAATTTCAGTAGAATCCTTTAGTATTTTTGAAGAACCACAGACTAGGTTTTAGGACAACCACTGTTCCTGGAATTTTAAGGGTAACATATAGAAAGGATACCACTGCAGAGGAACACCCCAAATTCCATGTAGAAAAGTTTCCCTGTATGCTGAACTCTGAGTGTGCAGTTCAGACTTATAAGCAGACCAGCTAAGTCCAAAAGAACTAATACAGTATTTAAGCTGCCACCCATCCCAGGGGTACCAAAATTTGCAATTTTAGTTCAACCCCACTAAGTGCTTGTTTAAAAAATAATAACACTCTTTGAAGAAACATAAGCAAATCAAGAGTTTTCTACAACATGAAATTCACTATTTCCAAGATAAAATTCTAAATTGCTCAAAAGATGAACAAATGAGAAAACATAGTTTCTCAAGAGAAAAGACAAATAAGAGACAGAAACTTTGAGGTAGCCTAGATATTGGAATTAGCAAAATTTTAAAACAATGATCATTTGATTCTCAAGGACATCAAGGAAAGTATGCTATAATGCACAGAAATATCTCAGATGGGAAACAGAAACAATAAAAGTGAACTAAGTTCTAGATTTGCTTAATTATTATCTAAAATGCCAAAAAAAAACCCATACAGGATATACTTAACAATAGAATAGAGACGACAGATAAATATTTAGTAAACTTGAAGGTGGATCAAAAGAAATTATCCAATCTCATGTACAGAGGGAAAAAATAAGATGGATTTAACTTAGGTGCTTGTGGGAACCATACAAAAAAGTATAGCATACATGTAATTGAATTTCCAAAAGTGGATTAGAAAGGGATTAAGTCAGAAAATTTTTTTGAAGAAATAAATTCTAAAATTTCCCATATTTAATGAAAACATCAATTTATAGGTCCATGAAGTGCAGTGAAAATGAGGGACTATTAATATAAATGGAGCCACGTACATAGGCACATCACAGTTAAACTGTGGATAGCTAAAGATAAAGAGAAAATCTTAAAAGCAGCCTGAGAAAAATGTGTTGCCTACAGAATGGCAATTTGAATGACTACAGATTTGTCATTCATAACCATGAAGGCCTGAGGACAGTGGAACAATGTCTTCAAAGTGGAGGAGGAAAAATAATACTGTCAACTCAGAATCCTATGTTCAGTAAAAAACATTTCTCAACAATAAAGCGAAAACAAGAATTTTTAGATAAATAAAATAAAGATCTTCTCTACAAGAAATGATCAAGGTGGTTCTTCAGGCTGAAAGGAAATACAGTCAGAGGGAAAATGGATCCGCAGAAAGGAATGAAGATCTTTGAAAATAAAAAATACACGGGAAAATCTAAAAGGTTTATTTTTATCCTTCATTTTCTTTTAATACGTATAATGTTCACAGAAAAAAATTATAACATTTTATTTTGGATTTTAAGGCAGCTGTAGAGGTAATATACATAAAATGACAACTATAAAAGGATAGTGGGGTGATAAACTTATAGGTTGCAAAGTTTACTTGAAATGGTACACTATTAACTCCAAGTAATTGCACGTAATTGTAATTCCTTAGTAACTACTAACACGTCATGTCAAGAAATACATCAAGAAGGCCAATGGATAAATGAAAACAAAATTATCTCATTCGTACCAACACCCTCCCCACCAGTTAATTAAAATAACAGGAAAGGAGGAAAAAAAAAAAGGTGGGAGAAAACACTGGATAGAAACAAAACAAATAATAAAATAAAATTCAAACGTAACAATAATTACATCAAACTTTAACAGATGTTAATGGACTATAATAGTTCTAATTAAATGGCAGAAAGTATAAGAATGGATAAAAAGATAACTTCCAAACTGTATGATATTTATAAGAGAGGTATGTTAAATATAAAGGCATAGATATATTGAATGTAAATTGAAAAAGGACATATTGTGCAAAACAATAAGCATAGATAGGCTTTAATAACTGTATTAACATCAGATAAAGCAGAATTCGAAGTAGAGGGTATTATCAAAGATAAAGTCAGACATATCTAATTAAAAATAGGGTCAATTTCTCAGGAAAACATATCACTTTGCCTCTAACAGTCACACCCTAACATACATATCCTCAAGCTCAGGCCGTATGTGAGCCTTCTGATGTTTTATTTCCAAATAGGTAAGGCATGTCACTCAATATAAATTCATATAGTTACACTGGTATGCAACATTCCACAGCATTCAGGTACTTGTATACTAGAAGAAAAAAATTCTCAAAATAGATCAGAGATTTTGTGCTTTCAAATATCTCGCAGTGGTAGGCAAACATCCTTTCTGTTAGTCCCCATTGCCCCATCAACCCAGAGATACAAAATACCTTAATTTTTATAGCAAAGTTTTATAACAAAGGTGATTTTAATGAAAAACTTTTGCAAGATTTGTACAAAGAAACCATTGGAAATAAAGATGGACCTCCTGAGATTGGTAGAATCTTTCACACAGATGCATTTAATTGCTGAGATTGTGCGCCTGAGAAAATCACAATGTTTGTTTTGCAGTTCATATTGTCACTTACTGTTGCAAAGTCTCGATGCTGTACTTAAATTCAGATACTGCAGAAAATAATGAGGAAACTTATTTGCTCTCTTTCAGAGAAAACTATTCAGATACAGAAATAAATACACAGTTGTTATTAGGGAGGTCAAAATTGTATGAAATTCCATACACTTTTCTCAGAGCTTTATTTTCTGAGCAAAGAACAAAAGGGAGAAAATAGAATGAAGGTTGAAGAAATTCAGATGCGCTACATTTTCTGTAAGGTCTAGAACTTTCTATAAGGTCTAGAACTTTGTTCACTCTACGTAGTGCCCAAGAACGCCTGGGGTCAAAGCTCTTTTCCACAGGAAGCTTTTAGATTTTGCTGCTGCTGGGTTTCTCTCTCAGACAACCTATTTCAGAATTGTTGCAAGAAGAGCATTGGACATTGATAATTTAGATAAGTATTCTAGGTGATTCTAACTTGATGCCAGTGTTTAGAACCATTGCTCTAGGAATTTTATGAGAAGATTCTCATTTTATTTGATTGTAGATGTATGAATTGAAGTAACTTTGGATTCAGTTTTGCACCTTCTGTAATATTAACATCACAGCTTTTTTTTTAATCACCATGACAAGTAGCAGACACTGCCATGCTTTTGATGGGATTTCCAACGCCTTTAAATGTCACTCTACATATAGGTAAAGTAGGTAAAGGTTGAGGTAGGCACTGCCAACATTACTTAGTTTCTCTGCGTTCCTTCTTGAGAAATAGGTGCTTGGGAGATTTCACAGTAGTCCTGATTTTCTCAAAAGAAATACCAGAGGCTAAGCCTAGAAGCCTTCAATACTGTTGCACCCAGAATCTTGCCCCGTAAGAAACCTTTAGATTAATCAGCGAGAAGACATTCAGATTGCTTCCTGCCATCTGCTTACTCTAGCCAAATTCTCCTTTCATACTCAGGTTGGTTATTTATCAACAGCCCACAAAAAGGAAGCTCTTGACTAATACACCGTTCCGGTTCAACGTTCCTCCAAATAAATAAATGCAAATGCTGCAAACCTCTAAATAAATGATAAGCAAATATTTGCAACCTGAATCCAAATACTATGGTGGAATATGCAAGCCTCGAGTCTCCCTTTTTCTTGCCTCTAGGCAACTCAGTTATAATAGATCTTTCTAATCTGCAGAGTCTGTTGCTAAAACTGCTGAAATGAAGTCCTGATGCTATGGAATGAACTTTGAGATAGTGTGATAATGTTTCAGCTTGTGTGGAAGGAACTGTTAAATCTAAATCCTATCTAAACTAAACCTTTTTAATTCACTCACCTAATGGGACTCTTAAGCTATTACATTTCTCGACTGGGCAGTGGTAGAGTTGAGAGGTGTAAACAATTGACTTTTTCCTGGATTTATTGTGATTTGTGGAGCACAGAACAGAAAACGCTGACTAAAACTTAGCTGCATGCCGGCGGCCCATTAGACGTGTTGACTTTTTAATAACCTAAACAGATGTACACCCAGGGTGAATAGGATCTCATAAACACCGTTTTGGTAAAAATGTATACATTTTACGCATCACTGAGTTAAGCCTCCCACGGTGATCCATTATACCGCTCAAAGGTTTAGCATTTTGTCGGGCATAGAAAAAAATGTTTTGCTTTCAAAATGAAGTGCGTTTCTTTTGTGTATGCTGTGGGAGCTGAACAGATTTCTGGATTATTTACAAGCCATTTATGAGTTGGGATATTCAAATTTCAAAGCAGAGGCTCAGAAAATATAATTGTATCAATTACTTCATGTTATTTTGATTTTTTTCACAGGAGGAACGTTATCATTCAAGACATTTATTTTCCTTTTTGCTATTTCTTCAACACTGTGAATAAGGATGTAGACTCACTCTGAAGAAGTCATTGCAATTTTGTTTTCTTTCACCAAGCTTTGTTTTTAACACCCACATATCATTCTATACAACAGCGCAGCTTGATACAGTATTCCCCTGAGAAAGGAAAATGGTGTCTGGAATTCTATTGCTCAAAATTTCCTGAGTTTAAAATATGTTTCTAATCTGGTAAAAGCCAAATGATTCAGCTTTGTTTAGTGATTATCTCCATTCCAACGGTTGTAAATCATTTGGCAAGATTTTTTTCCAATGTATAAAAGTGAATCTTGAGATGATTTATTTCCATGCTTTGTGTGATTGGAACAAATCTTTCAGACATTTTATAATCACTGATATTTCTATAAATAGATCATTACAGTCTGCTGTTTTTATTAAAAGTGATGGCCTGTATTCTTTTGGGAATCTGTCCTCCTTTCATTAACAGAAAGAAATAATCTTATAGATGTAATCACCTGCATTTAATGAAATAACCATAAGTCACTGTGTGTGGAGCTTAATACCCTTCGTGGGAAGGAAGGTGGCTGTTGAGTAGATTGTATTTTCCACCTAATTCTCACTTTCCATTAAATATGCATCAGAAGCAGGGTCCATAATAGCAGAAAAAGACACCTTCAAACAGCTTATGGTTTCAAAGGAAAGATGTATAGAAGGAAAACTCTTACCTTGGCTGAATTGGACCATTCGCCTACTTTGAGGGTACACATCTTCCTTCATCACACTTGTATAAAGTGTCTGACCTGGTACCAAGATTTAATATGATGATGGAAGTAAGGCCCCAGAGGTCAGGTCTAGGAAGCCTGGGCTTGAATGGTTAGAACTAGGATCATTTTTTGGTTGGAATAGAACAATCTAAATAATTTATTCACCAAAGGATAGACTTCAGAATATGTATTGTCCTGGTATCTTTCTGTTCCCAGAAACAGTCTACTGAATTAAATGCCTTACACACTTCATATTGTCAGTGAAAATGGCAGACTGTAGTTATTTTTAAAGAATGTTTTTATGTATATCATACATATAAAATCTTGCAACCTTTAGATGTTGTATTTGCAGATAAATAGGCCAACACGAATATACCAGTGGTAAGTGAAGACTAAAAATTGCTTAGCTATTTAGAAAGGCAGAGAACCTGAAGGCAGATGCCTGAACTGAGAAGGGAATTCTTGTCACTGAAGACACACACTTTAGATATGGGAGCCTCATGCCTCGCAATGGCCATTGCTATGGCGTCCCCACTTGGCTCTACCTTCTCCAAAAGTGTTCACCATACTTCCAGCCTGTCCTTTTAAATTCTCTTAATGTAATTATAGCTTAATCTTCCCATGTTTCTGACTCTTGACCTTGCTTTGTAATAATGCCCATGTTGGGTGTCTCAATTTTGGTATTCTTCAGTTTTAACTGATTTCTGACTATATCTAATCTAAAAAAAAATGGTAAAACATCTTGATAATGGCAATGATGATGATGATGATGGAGGAGACAGTTTGCGACCCAGAGATTGTAATGACTTGCATGTAAGATATTTAATTTTTACATTAAGTCTGTAAGGCTGACATTTTTAGTATCATTTTTAAGAAGAAAAAAGAAGACATTAGATAAGATTAAATAAACTGCCCAAATTTGTATAATTGATACACGTTGAAACTGAGATTTTAGTTTGACTCACAATCTTGTGCTCCTACCTGCTGTGAAACTCTCCAACCTAAGTAGAATTTACTAAGTGATAACTGTGTGTCAGGCATGTATCACCTATTTCATATGTTACATTTGTATATAAAAAGACCACCAGGAATATACCGGTAGTAAGTGGATTATTTTCATGTCTTTCTTTTGTCAATCACTGTGTGGGACTGAATTTTCTACACATAGCATTGCCTACTTGTGACACAGGTTCAAAGAGTAGGACTTTTTAAGATATTTCTGGAATGACACTCCTTGGGCATTCAGTGCCATCCAACTCCTGATTGCTAAGTTGAATCACTGAATACCCTCTTGCTTTTTTATTCCTAATTCTAGACTCTTGTGACATTCTAGATTGCATAATAAATTTAGTAAGCCAAAGGACACAATGTAATTGTGTTTTCGGGGCTTTAGATGAACACGCAACCACATTTATGTATATGTGTGTGCATGTGCACAAGTGTATGTGTATGTATACATATGTGTGTGCATTACTTCTATGGGGCACACACACAGAGTCGTTATTCAAGTATTACGTAAGCCACTTAAATGTTAAAATGTCAAAATGTTACTGATTATTTAGACTTTTCTTTTACTTAAAAAAATCTTACTTGCATGTACTATATATGAATGATTTTTGACAGGTTATATTCCTCATGACAATTAGTAATACAGCTAAATCAGTCACAATACACAAACAGCACTGGAAAAAAAATGCCCATATAAGAATTGATTGAAATTTATGAAAAGAAAACATTAATCAACATTTAAATCAAATGAGAATATACTTCAAGGGAACAGTAAAGTCCATTTTTTTTTCTTGGTAGGAGGATATAGGTAGGAAGAAATAACGTGAAATCAGTCTCGCTCTCTCTCTCTCTCTCCTTCAAGAATAAAATGTGAAACCTTTGGGCTAAGGTTACAGTGTCCATTGTAACCATCTACACAATTTCCTGGAACCATTTTCTTCTGTAAATAAGAGCTCACCTCACTGACCCTATTATGGGAAAAGGAAAAGAGAAGAGCCAAGCGTGTTTATTCAGGGAACTAAGCTATAGACTTCCGCAAACATGCCCAAGAGATGCTTTCCCTCGAGAGTTCCCCCCTACTGGCCCTAGCACTCTCTATCTCTCTAGATTTTACTTTCTCCCTCTCTGCCCCTTCCTCTCCCCTCCACACTCCTTCTCTAACTCTTTCTCCACACTCCTCACCATGAGTGTGTGCATCCACACATCAATATTGCCTGCGTTGCGTTTATCTGGAAATTGTTCTTTATCTGTCATTGCTGTAAATACACTCTTAGGAAAAATAATTTCAATAATCATTCATGTACATATTCTCAAGTTTCTAGGAATCTAGAACCTAGAAATGTGTGCACTTTAATAAACTGACAAACTAAAGAATGTGAGATAGAGAGAGGGAGAGAGAGGAATATAGGGAGAGAGAAGGGGAGAGAGAGTACACTGAGCGAATTAATCCAAATAATGGCCGACGTGTGTGCAATTGATGTATTGTTATATGTTCTGTGTATGTGGTATGTCCTTTTCAAATTTAAGATTTAAATTCCTGACTGGGAGTTTCAATTACATGCTGATAAAACCCTAAGTAGCAAATGCCTTTTCAATGGAAATTTCTGTTCAGTAAAACTATTTATAAGTCCCAGTAGGAGGCCAATTTTTATTTCCATGAATATTTGCTGCAATGCAGGCCCCATGCAATGGGACAATTTAACCAAGTTCTTGAATACACTATGCTTAGTTCTCAGCTTAGGAAACTCAGATCCTATTCAACAGACAACATATGTTTAAAATTGAAATACATATATAATATTAAGTTAGGATGCTAGTAGAATATTATGTTCTTGTTTTTTTGCCATGGGTGTTATCTTCTCCTGATTTTAAAATTGTTTTCACAATAGCAATGTATTGTTGAGGTTAAGAGTGTGGGCTTGGAGGTCAGAATGATATGAGGTCACAATTTACCTCGTGATTTTCAGCAAATTTGTTAATCACACTACACTTCACATTTCTCATTTGTTCATAGAGGTAATAAATGCACAGAGCACATTGCGCTGTGGTAAGAATTACTATTACTTAAAGTAGCATCACTTAACTAATCAATTACCATAGGTTTGCAAGTTTTATCCTCAAAAAGTCTTATTAGTTTAGGTGTTTTATCACCCTTATATAACAAATTAGCAACTGAATCTTAAAGATTCTGTATCTTTTTTGAGGCCACAAAGCTAACAAGAGTGAATTTGTGACTCAGGACCATGGAGATGATTTTCTCTCACCCACTCAGAAATATTCCATCATGAGATCACTGATGTGCACACAGTGTTTGACGTCTGATGAGTGCTCAGTAAATGCTAGCTAGAGTTTATCTGTTCACCATTTCCAGATGGATATTATTACTAATAAGAGGTTCTAATTCAATTTTATGTTGATTTATTCAATAAATAGGTATTGAGTGCCTACTACTATTCTAAGAATTTTTTTTTTTATTCTGGGAAAACTAAAGCAAAGAAAGTAAACTAAACTCCTTATCTGATGGAGTTTATGTTAGTTGCATTCTAATGTGTGTGTGTGTGTCAGTGTGAGGGGGGTATACAAAGATAAGGTATGTAAGTTGTATATATAGTATAGTAAATGATGGTAAATAATAAAGTACATATAAAGAATATAAATAATAAAAATAATATTACAAGATAGAGGAATAGTAAATGTCAGAGTGTGTGACTTTAAATTATGGAATGCTTATAATTATTGGAACGGGTTCTTATAAGCCTCAATTTCTTCATTCAGGGCCAGAATAGAAATATTTACCCTGAAAATCTAGGAAACTACATGAGAATCAAACAAAAAAGAAGATATGAATGTGTTTTGAAAATTATATGACACTGCTAAAATTGTTAATACAACTAAAATTAAGTACCTCAACACTTTATAATAACTATAGGTTAACCCTACATGTTTTTGAAAAAATATGGCATATCAAATGTTGGATAAGTGTTGCATCTTGTATTCAATTGGCAGCAAAATTTAGGAAGAAAGACTCTAGGAAAACCAGAAGCTTTAGGAAAAGCAAAAATATGATGGACATAGAAGTTAAGTGAGAGGGATGTTTGAGTGAGAAGGTAATATCCTTCATTGCATCTACGTTCAGCAAAATTTTATAATTTAACTAGTAATACAGTATAATATATACCCACAAGTGACTCTCATGGTGCTACCATACCAAATCAAACTTCTGGTTTTGTGACTTACTGCATTTTATATTTGCAGTTTCCTTCATGTAACTTGGAAAGTATTCCCCTAGGGGTCAGACCTCTCTCAACTCATACCAAGACTTCGGCAGACAATTTCTTTCCGAGGTAGTAGATTTCTTTTTCTGGAAAATCAAATGTTAGAAAAAAGAAGTAGAACTGAATACTTTCATGGACCATATGAAAAGTGAAATTGGAAGTCAGTGACCCACAGGAAATCGTGGCTCTGACAACTGCCATGATTGTACCTGTACCGCCATTCTTCATGACCATCCAGGATCAGCTTCTGTTAGAATTGGTGCCACAGTCATATTATGGGGTGTAACCTGAGAAGGGAACTGGCTTAGTGGGTGTTTGTCTGCTTGGCGTCATCTGAGTGTTGAGGTAGAGGTTAGGTACAGGAGAGCATATGGACAGACTTTTTTTAGGTCAGCTCAAGGATGGATGGCATGAATATAATGCACACAAAGTCAGAGAAACAAAGCAGGAAGCAAAACAGCTGGAAATTCATAGAAACTAACAAAGACAGCAAGAGGGTCAGGAATCCAGGTTTGCAGCAAGGGGATGTTGGCTAGTAACTCAGGTCACAACAATGAGAGACTGGCATGGAAAAAGGATGTTTTAATCAACTCAACCATCTGTCCAAGCCTGAGAATTTCTTCATCTACTTTCTCTTTTGAAGAGAACATAATCCCGTGTAGCTCCAGCTCACAGGACAGCAATCTGCCTGCAAAAAGCTGTCATAGAGCTGTCAGAGCATCACATCTCCTTATGCTTCACAAATCCTGGCACCCTATTCTTCAGAGCTTCAGCTGTCACTGGTGGATGAAATTGGAAGAAGTGGATGAATAGAGAGTCTAGTGATGTTCTCCCTTCTCCAACTTTTGGGGGAAAAAAATACTTTGAAAATCACTTTCAAAGTGATTTCAAAGTGCTACTGCGTCTTCCGGCTTTAGCGATTTGTCAGCATTGGGACTGTGGGAAGATGATAAATGCAGAGTTAGGGTGCACTGAGCTAAGGTGGGGAATGTGAGCACATCAGAGAGGAGACTGAAATAGATATCTGCTGTAAGAGTTAAAAGCTACCTGTTTAATCCTGATTTTGCATCAGCTCCTTGGGCTTGAATACACAATGTCAATCTCCCATGAGCTGAGTGTTTAAAAAAAATCTGACTCATTATTTTCCTTCTTAAGTCTCTTCTTCCTCATCCTTTTACTTCTCCCAGGTGCCCTCTCTTAATTACTAGAACCACCAACCATTCAGGTTGAGACAAACTTGGGCATTATCTTGGATTATTTTTTCAGCCTTGCACAATTATTAAATTACTGAGTCCTGTCAATTTTACCTTTTAAGGAGAGTCCCATCTTTCTTCACCTACCAACGCCCAGCACTAGGGCTCTAGTTCAAGCTTCTTCTTTTTTTTTTTTTAACTTCTTTTCTTTGGAGTACTGCATTTGACTTGTGACTTGGAGTAATTCAACTATGCATCTCCCTACTAAAACTATTCAGTGTCTCAACATCTCATGATAGCTACAGGTTAAAATCTAAGTTAACTAACATGGTTCCAACAAACTACCTATAATTTTCCAAATGCTTTGTAGTTCACTCTGTACCAGCTGCATCTTCCGCATTGAATATTCATTCAGTTTTCACCTTATGACCGACTATTTATCCTTCAAGACATCAAAGTATAATCTCCTTGATTCTTCCACCTCAAATAAAGATGGTGACTTCCTCCATTGCATTGTCTCCATATTTGGTACTTAACTTCCAATGTGGAATCACTGTACTCTGTTATAACTGCTTATCTATGTATGTTTTCCCTTCTAGACTACGTGTAAAGGACTTGAGAGCAGATATCATATATCATGACTTTAAATGTTAAACATACTTTAGCATCTTTGTATAGTAGGCTCTCAGTGTTACCTATTGAATACCCTAGATTTCTTTCATTCCATTTTTAAAGACAAATTATATCACCCAACATAGATTATTTTGTCAAGTTTAATGTGGTCTAACAACCGTACTATATAGAATTTTCTGTTTGTTTCAAATGAATAAAGATATTCCTTTTCATATCCAAATATACAAACAAGTTTTAAAGGTTCAGAGTACTTAATTCATGACACACACATATATATAAAATATATGATATGTGTGTATATGTGTATTCTGAAATAAAGGTCTTTTCCTTCCTATGGAAGGAAAAAAAGACCAGAATCCCTCAAAACTTTCAAGGTCATCAAAAACAAGTAAAATCTAAAACAACCAAGGAGACATGGCGACTACATGCAATCTGATATTCTGCAGTGAATCCTGGACAAAAAACATTAAGTAAATACTAAAAAGAATGAATAAACTATGGACTTTATCTAATAACATCACATTGCTATTGTTTTTTTTTTCAGTTTTTACCAGAAAATCAATTGCAACAAATATACTATGCTAATGTGTGTAGGAAACTGGATGAGGAGTATATAAGAACTCTTTGTAGTATCTCTGATTTGTTCTTGAAATAGAAAACTGTTCTAAAAATAAAGTCTATTAATTATTTTAGAATTAAGGTGAAGTAAATACTTTTTCAGACCAGAAATATCTAATAGAATTAGCTGTCAGCAGACTTGCATAAAGGGCATGTAAAGAGAAGTTATTCAGGCAGAAGAAATATGATACCAGATATTTGGATCTGCACAAAGAGTAAGAATTTCAAAGATTGTTAAAAATGGAGGTAAATATAAAAGACAAATTTTTCTTTCCCTAAATTCTCAAAACATCATTTAATTGTTGAAACTGTAAATAGTTAACACAACAATTAAATGTTTTTAATGAGTATAAATATAAATGACATGACGGCACAACAGAAACAATGGGAGACAGAAATAAAAAATGTTTGCTCCTATATTGTGAACAAGGTAGTATAGTATCTTTTTAAAGTTAGGCAGTAATACACAAAAGGTGCATATTGTAAACCCTAGGACAACAACTAAAAAATTTAGGCAGAGGAATATAACTAATAATCTAATAATAAACTAAAAATACAAACTGATTGATTCAAAGCCAGGCAGAAAAAATTAACAAGCAAAAAGAATATGGGGCATAAGTAGAAAACGATAAGAAAAAATGATAAATATATATCCAAACATACCAACAAGGTTTAAAACATGTCAGTTAGGGGGGAGGGTAGAGTGCATGGTTAGCAGGCACAAGGTACTGGGTTCAATTCCCAGTGCCTCCTCTAAACCATAAATTAATAAATAAACCTAATTACCTCCCCCTACAAAATAAATAAAAATTTTTTAAAAAAGAAAAATTGAAAAAAATGTCAGTTAAGAGGCAAAGATTGTCAGACTGGAGAAAAAATATGTAACTGCTATATATTGTCTAAAAAATCCAATTTTTTTTAAATTTAAAAAGTTATTAAGTTTTTTAAAGCTCAGATTCCGCCCCCCCCCTTGGGCAATGCCTTCAACAGAAAGAGCCCTGCAGTATAATGATGTTATGTTTACATTAGGATTCTGTTCTGTTTACTGTTACAACTGACCACGGCCAAGAGTTCCTGGGGAGATAGAAGCCAAACGACCCCCAACAACTGGGGTGGGGGCATGCTTTATCTTCCAAGAAACCAATTTTAAATATACAGATGTACAGAAGTGAAAAACCAAAGATTATACAAACATACCATGCAAGTACCAAAATCAAGAGAATGCTGAAATGACTACATTAACGTAAGATGAAAGAGATTTAAGATCAAGGAATAGAAGTAAGATAGACTAACAGAAACCAGACCTACTCTCCTCCCTGAAACAGACATTCACAAACGCACATCATACAAAGTAAGTTTCAAGGCAGGACATCTGAAAATTAAGGCCAGTGATCCGTCATCAGTGACTGGAAACAGTGAGGTGAGTCCAGGGATTCCTTGAGAGGGTTTCTAAGCGGGGACTTCAGAGAGCAGGCTATATGGAACCGTCTTGCCTCAGTGATGTGTAACAATCACGCCAGCCTAAACACAGTGCTGGTGGCAAGATTATCTTCTTCACCAAACTCCAAACAGGCTCCCCTGATCCCCCTTCTTGACTAAGACTTAACTTTGGCCTCTAAAGGCTTAAACAAAACACTAACAAAGCTTCTAACAGTCTCCAGGCTGCATCCCTCAGATGCCTCTATCCCCTCTTAAGTGCCTATCTAAGTAGGAAAACTCAAGGTTATCAAGAGAAGTTACTGCTCCTTGCAACCAATGCCTGAAGATTGTGACCCTGTCTTCCAGCCTCCGTGAGACGGTGGAATCCTAAGCTCAGTAAGCACCGGTGAGCATACCCAGGTGAGTTTCACACGGACCCCCCCTTCCCGCCTATTTTTAGTAGATTTTCACGTCCCTGGTTCTACTGAGGCCACTTTCACACACCCTCACTCTCCCTTTAAAGTGCTCAGTCAACTCTGGACGAATCAAAGTTGAGTTCACTTCACATTGGACTCCTTTCCCCGTTGCAGCAGCACATTACTGCCTGACGTCTGCTCTTGGTAGTTAATCTGGTGAGGATCCACTCTTTGCTAGGAGACCCCAGATGCAGGCTCCTGCACACATCCTCTCGAACGGGCTTGGTAGCTCTTCCTGGGGGAACTGTGATGCAAGGGGGGTAGGACACCACAGGGATAAAAGCGTAACACTGGAACATGACCTCATTAACACTCTTGGGACCCTGACTGTCAGTGTCGTGGTCAAGACCAATGTCCTCTTTGATGATCCTCAGAATGTGGGATTACCTGTGAAGGAAGTGGCTGGCTTCTGGGTTAAAATCCTGTGTGTAAAACAAATTGGGAGCTGCATTTATGACATCTATGATATACTTGGAAGCTTAATTCTCCCTGCCCAGAACCCCCGCACACCTGTGGGCTTCCCTGCCACAATCCCTTCAAAGAAGGGACCTATTCAAGGCCCAGGACTTATTTCATGCTGCCTGACCTGGATCTGCCCAGCTGGCTTGGCACCGGGAGGTTCTGGACCCAGAGCATCCTGAGCCCCAGTGGGAAGCATCTGGGTTGTATCAAGATCTCTGCCTCCCTGACAGGCAGATAAGGTGCCCCTGCCACAGCAGAGTGAAGGAGGTGTGAGGAGGGCATCCTCTTCCTCTGCTTTATGTTGGCAAAGTCCAAATTTTGCTCCCTGGCCTTTATCAATCCCTTTTCAACAATGATGACACTTCCGTCACTGAAAGTCATTTTATACCAACTACAAAATTTTTAGGCAGGGACGAGCAGCGCTAACCTAAGGGAGAATGAGGCTGATGATCTCTGAGAGCCCAGAACCTCTGCTGAGCTGGCCACTGCATTTTCGTCCTCACCCACATGGCATTCCAAGAACTTAACTTGTTTTATAAGTAGTCAAGGAATGTGACTAACGCATCTTATGCCCCCAAGTTCAGACTGACCCAGTCTTGGCTTCCTGAAGTACCTTTATGGTTTTCTCATTGGTTTTATTTTACTTTTGAGTGTCACTAGCTGACCTAAAGACAGAATGAGAGTATTAACAGTTTTCATTTTACTCCAACCCTATCTTTCAATGAAAGATCAAAAGCAGTTGATCTGTGTCTATCCATCCATTAATGTCTATGGTTAATTTAGTGTTCTTCTCTAGGCTTGCTCAGTTAACAGTGGGGCCCAGTGTACCCTGGAGAAGCAGAGTCTGTGGCAGGAGAGATACCTGAGAATGCTCTGTGTGTTTAAGGTCTGCGAATTCAAGTGCCTGCAGGGCCAAGCACAAGGCATCAGTGAGTGATGAGGACCGCGACCTTGCTGCATCTGGCTTGTCTTCCATTTTTCCTTTGTGTAACAGCACTGATTGGAGGCAGCCGCTGCTGACTGGCATTATAATCAGGGATGTGGGGACTGGGTGAGTTGGAAAGGAGGCATCCAGTCCATAGGAGCAGCTGCTGTCAAGCTACAGCCAGTAAGTACCACATGAAAATGTGGGTCCAGCATTGCCAAATATCCTCAATTTTATTTTTCCCTTAGAGAAACCAGAAGTTGAGATTTTTACATAAAATTAATTTTTAAATATTGGCAATGAATTATTTTTTGAAACACTGAGCAGGCAGAAGGGGTCAAACAGACTTGTCAGTCAGAATATCTGGCTCATGGGTGGCCAGTTTGTGACCTTGGTTGTAAGAACATTCGTGTCTTTTCCTTTTGGCCTGGAGACAGCTCCTTCAGCACTGTTTCTCCCTCCAACGGGCCACATCTGCCGTGCTTGACCCTAGAAGTTTCCTCCAGTGTTGGGGGGTAGAGGCAGCCTCAGAGCTGTGAGCTTGGGGATGGCAAGGCTGCCTGCCTTGGTCTTGGAGCACTGCCAGGGTGAGTGGGGCAGACGCTGAAGAGTTGGACTCACCAGCAGCTGCTCCGTGGAGCAGGGATCCAGTGAAGAGTGATGGACTCATGCCAGGTGCCTGGGTTTGTTCACCATCCAGTTTGTCCTCCTGTGACTATGCTCTCACTCATGGCCAGCCCCGGGGCTGTGGACTTAATATGAAGCCAGAATGATAGTAAATCTTTTAACTTGCTGAGAATTCCTTAAAAAAGTAAAAAATATATATGTGTGTGTATATATGTGTGTGTATATATGTATATATATATTATAATCACTTCAACAAATGCTGGCTCCATTTATGTTTGATGCTGGTCTAGCCAGACATGGAGCAGAAAACTGAAGGAAGTAGGGAGTAGAGCATGTTGATGTCAGGGTGAAAGCATCTGAGGCAGAAGAGAGAAGGCATATGCAGGCACGGTGGTGGAGTGAGCCTGGCATGAGGATGGAGAAGACTGAAGTTGAGGGAGCGCAGGAGATGCTGAGGTCCTTTCATGAGCTTTGGGTTGAAGCAAATGAGCTCTGGAGCCATCTGAGGCTTTTAAGTAGATTAGCACATCTTCTGACTACATTTTAAAAGAATAACTCTTAACTGATTTGAGAGTAGACATAGTAGATGGTGGAGACAAAAGCAGAGTGAAACAAATTGGAAAAATTCTGAGGAAAGATGATTCTGTTTTAGACTAGATATGTAGAAACAGAAGAGATTTGTTCAGATTTTATATATATATATATATATATATACACACACACACATATATATATATATGTATATTTTAAAGGCAGGTATAGCTCATTGATTAGATGTGGATTTGGAGAGAAATCTTATTGTCAAGGATGTTTCTAAGGAATTCACCTAAATAAACAGAAGGGTCAATTTATCATTTACTGAGAGGGAAGACAATTGGAGGGGAAGGTAAGGGAGACAACAAAAGCTTATTATGAACCTTTGTTTTATTTAATTTTTCCATTTTTTATTGACACATATTTGATTTAAAATGTTATGTTAATTTCTGGTATAAAACACTGATTCCGTTATACATGTATATGTACATACAAGTCTTTTCATATTCTGTTTCATTACAAGTTAATAAAAGTTTTGCACTTGGGCTAGACAGAAAAGTGGAGACGTTAATTATATAGTTGATATACATGTCTGGAGTTCAGGAGTAGTGCTATAAATCTGAGAACCATAAAATGTGTATATTTGTGGGTATTTGCATGATAAGGATAAATAAAATAAACAAGGGGGTGAATACAGAAAGAGAAACCAAACGAGAAGGATTGAAAACTGAGAGACCTACATCACTTTAAAATTTAGTCATCAGGGAGCTGAGGCAGACTCAGCCAGAGGACTGCAGACAATTTAGGAAAATGTGAAGACTTGGAATCTAGGTAAACTGAAGGATTTATTTTAAAGAAGAGGGCTTGATAAACTGTGTCATATGCTGCCACTAAGTCAGGAAAGCTGAGGCTTGACAGTTCAAGGTGTTTGATAAGGTGGAGGTCATTGCTAATGTACATAAGGGTGTTTTTGTTGGAGCAGTAGGACAGAGAACCTGATGTGAGGGGGTTTATAGACAAAGTGGGAGGAGATAAAATGCATAATAAACATAATAGATCATTTCATCTATCAAAGGGTGAAGAGAAGTAAACCATTTAGCAGAGATTTGCTTATCAAAATGATCAGTTCACTACAGTGATTATCTAATTGTCAATAAAAATAAAATATATTTTACAGACTAGGAGCTTAGCAAATTGATAGGTTGCTGGCATATTTCAGTACCCAGAGCCTTGTGTAGGCCTTGAATTTGATGAATGATCAATTGGCATTTGATATTAATAAATAATTTTAAAATATTTGAAGGCATAAGGTAAATAAGTGTATAATTGTGGGGACAGGCAGGGCTAAAACTTTTACAAGTAAATGGAAGAAACCACCCCACACATGTAGAAAATGAGCCTCTGTTTATGTTCATAATTATAACATGAATTGGACAGGATTAAGCATCTAAGGAGATGATTTAGGTGTACTTCACTGGCATATTTAATTTGAGTCATATTGGCTGTCTAATATAGCCATAACTTAATCTAAAGAAATGTTAACTTTTAGACAAAATATGCTCAAAATAATGAAGTCAGCAAGTTGTGTTTTTACTGTGCAAATTATGGTTTGTAGTAGTTAAAATCAGCTGCATCAGGCACTTTCTGAGTATGAATAATCAAAGTTTAAATGGGAATAATTTTAAAATGTCTTTGACATCAGCTCAAAATTCCCCTGCATTAATTCTCATGTTTTTCAAACTAATGACTTATGCAAGTTTTGGAAACTTACAGGGGATAATTGAATCCTATTTGCATGAATACTGAACAGGGCGTCCCTGACTTGTGTTTGACAAGCTTCCAACACTGATCCATGGGAAGTTGATAATTAATCAGAAAATAAAACACCTCTTTTCTTAGGAAGCACAACGCATGCTATGCAAAATAGAGCACAAAATTTGGGGAATAATATTTATCTTTTAAATGTTGACTGTTAGTTTTAAATTCAGCTAAAATTCAAATTCTTTAGAGTATATGAATATCAAACACTCTGAATCTAAGCAAAAATGTTTTGCTTGAGCATATTCTTTGGTGTCTGAGATAGTGAAAGCTTTTTATCAGAGATATGTTTGCCATCCTTTATAATACTGTTGAAAATTATGTTGACAGAGGATCTTTGTTTTATTTAATTTTTTCAATTTTTTTTGAAGCATAGTTGATTTACAATGTTATGTTAGTTTCTGGTATATAACATAGTGATTCGGTTATACATGTATACGTACATACATAGTCTTTTCATATTCTGTTTCATTACAAGTTACAACAAGCCATTGAATATAGTTCCCTGTGCTGTCCAGTAGGACTTTGTTGTTTCTCTATTCTGTACATAATAGTTTGTATCTGTCAATCCCAAATTTCTAACATAATCCTCTCACCAGCTCCTTCCCTTCCCTTCCCTTCCTGGTAACCAAGTTTGTTTTCTGTATCTGTGAGTCTCTTTCTGTTTTATAGATAACTTTGTGTCATTTTTAAGGGTCCACATAGTAAGTGATATCATATATTTGTCTTTTTCTGACAGACTTACTTCACTTAGTGTGATAATCTCTAGGTCCATCCATGTTGCTGCAAATGGCATTATTTCATTCTTTTTTATGGCTGAGTAGTATTTCTCTCTTGTGCTCTCTCTCTCTCTCTCTCTCTCTCTCTCTCTCTATATATATATATATATATATATATATATATATATATATATATATATATATATATATATCACTTCTTTATCCAGTCACCTGTTGATGCCCATTTAGGTTGCTTCCATGTCTTGGCTGTTGTAAATAGTGCTGCTGTGAGCATTGGGGTGCATGCATCTTTTCAAATTAGAGTTTTTGTGTTTTCTAGGTATTTGTTCAGGAATGAAAATCATAGATCATAGGCTAAGTCTATTTTTTGTTTTTTTAAGGAACCTCCATACTTTTCTCCATAGTGGCTGCACCAGTTTACATTCCCTCCAACAGAGTAGAAAGGTTCTTTTTTCTTCACAACCACTCCAGTGTCTGTTTACTATTTGTAGGCTTTTTGCCAATGGCCATTCTGCTGGGTGTGAGGTGATACCTCATTGTAGTTCTGATTTGCAATTTTTGAATAATGAGTGATGTTGAGCATCTTTTTACGTGTGTGTTGGCCATCTGTATTTGTTCTTTGGAGAAATGACTATTTAGATCTTCTGCCCATTTTTTGATTAGGTGGTTGTTGTTGTTGTTGTTGTTTGATGTTGAGCTGTGTGAACTGCTTGTATATTTTGGAAAATAGTCCATTGTTGGTCACACTGTTTGCAAATATTTTCTCCCTTTTAGTTGGTTTTCTTTTCATTCTGTTTATGGTTTCCTACACTGTGCAAAAGCTTTTAAGCTTAATTGAGTCTCTGTTGCTTGTTTGTTTGTTTGTTGCTTTTATTTCTATTACTCTAGGAGATAGAGTTGGCAGAAGTAGGCTTCCTGACTTCAGAATATACTACAAAGCTACAGTAATCAAAACAGTACGGTACTGGCACAAATACAGACACATAGATCAATGGAAAAGGATAGAAAGTCCAGAAATAAACCCACACACTCATGGTTGATTAATCTATGATGAAGGAGGCAAGAATATATGATGAAGAAAAGACAGTCTCTTCAATAAGTGGTGCTGGGAAAACAGGACAGCTACCTGTAAATGAATGAAATTAGAGCTTTCTCTAACATCATATACAAAATTAAACTCAAAATGGATTAAAGACTTAAATGTAAGCCTGGATACTATAAATCTCTAGAGGAAAACATAGGCAGGAAATTCTTGTACATAAATCATAGCAATAATTTTTGGACCCATCTCCTCAGGTAATAGAAGGCCTTTGTTTTAACCTGTTTACTAAATCCATCTCTATATAGACAGAGTGAAATGAAGACTTCTCTTTGGAAAATATATTTATCTGAGTTAGTCATAGTGTGTTAGAAACTGTGTATTTTGTTTGGCAAACATACCACTTGTATGAAGGGTGTTTTTCAAGGACATACTGTTCTCAAGGAATACTTTTGTTCTTCCACCCAGGGCTAAATAGAAAGACATACTTGAAACAAAGTAGTGAAATTAGGAAGAGGAACACAAGGATTGACAGAGCTACCAAGCTACCCTTTTATTCATCTTGCTAAATAGCTCAGAATATCCCCTAAGAAATACACCAATAACATGTGCTATTTACTTGACCTTCACAGAGTTAAGATCAGAATTAAAGGAACTGTTACATAGATTAATATATTTTGTTTGATGGACAAAGTCCAGCTCCAATATCCTCCCTAAGATCTCCTTTCTCTAGATGTCCCTAGAAATCTACTTGCACCCATGACACAGCAAAGGGCATATCTTATACATCTACTTATGCCCAGTCCTCTGCACTTAGTAGGTGCTCAATAAATATTGAATAAAAAAACTTCTAAATGTAAGAGTGACAAGAATAAGGATAGTGTTGTATTCTTCACTCCTGCATCCTCAGCTCCCAGTGCTGTCCTGCATGTAATTGGTGCTAAAATAACTTTTATTTATTAAGTAGATAAACTGATTAAAATTTATAAAAAGTCTTTAATGCACAACACAAAATTATCATCACCAATTTAAAATCAAAGTTTTGCACTCCAAAGATCTTACCAAATACTCTATATTAACTTACATATTTGTCTTGTCCATGTCTTTAACTCTAATTTTATACTTCCCTTAACTTCTAAATACAGTTACCTGGATAATCAAGCATTATATAGAGTCAATGTGTGCAAAATTGAATTTCCACCTACATGCTTTAATTTTCTTTTCTGATAAAGAGATCTCAGTTCCCTTGGTTATGCATAATTCCAAAAGTTCTTCGGCTTTGTCCAATTCCTCAACTCAACACTTTTTATTTTTAGCCAAGCCTGATGATGAGATTTGCACACTTCCACTTCTGATTTTTCCCACTGTTCCTGGAAAGGCACAGTTAAGTCCTTATCATCTTTATCCTAGACTTCTGTGTTAGTTTTCTGTCTGGTTAAGTTTTCCTGGACTACTATATGGAACCTGGTCTCTTGACTTCCAATTCCTTAACTACCCTCTCCCTATTCAATCTATCCTGTGCAATATTCAGACCTAAAATACTCCTCCTAAATTTTCAGTCACTTTCCTGTTTATAAATCAGTGGTTCAAAATTTATCACTAAACAGAAGTTCAGCTCCTTTGGGCGTGCAAAATTACCAGTATCTACACCCATCCTATTTTCAGTCTTTGCTCCTTTCCCCTTTATTATTGTTATAATTATATTCCAGCCAAACTAAACTGAAACCCTCTGTTCATATTGCATATTTTGCAAATATTTGCTTTATTGGTATTGTTCCTGAAATAACACTTTTCATCTTTTCTATCTAAATCCTACTTATCCATTAAGATTCATCTCAAATCCTACTCCCTATGTGTATGTCAAAGGAGGAATTCAGGTACAGGGTTTCTGGTTAATTACACCCATCATTTTCTAGCCTACTGGTCCATGTAAGGCCTCTCTCTTGTTTTATTCGGCTATTTATTCCCTTAACCCCCTCCCCCTGTCACCATTACTTTGCAGCCTTTTAAGAGCAACAATTTTTACATTTTTTAATAGGTATCCAAAATTTATATATGCCATTGTGCTATGGAATACATTTTGTTTTTCTTTTTTTATTCAGCATTATGGTTTTTGGAGCTTTATTTACATTTTAGTTTATGCATATGGTCTCTTCCAACTGCTGCATTTTATTCCATCTATTTGCTATGTACAATGCAGCCCAAGAAACCTTTAAGGATATAAATTTGATTATGGCACTCTGTTGCTTAATAATTTTCAGTAATTTTTTAAAAATTTCACTTAGGATAAATTTCAGAATTCTACACATGTCTATAAGGCCTTACAAGATCTGGGCTGTTTCTAGCTCTTAGGGTGCATTCTTTGCCCTTCATCCCTTTGACCTCAGGTTCCTCAGACCTGTAACACTTCCCCTTTGCTCTTTGCACAAAATATTCTCTTTTCCTTTGGGTATCAGCTTCAATTTTGCTTCCTCAGAAAAGCCTTCTAAGACTGGGGAAATAAACCAGATGTCCAAGTTTAGATATTCTTTCACATCAAATGCTTCTTATTATACTTTATACAATCTGTGTATGTATTTATTTACACATGCAATCAGTTCTTTAGTACCTGTCTTACTCACTAGAGAATCAGCTCCCTGAAAGCTGGGACCAGGTCTGTCTGTTTCACAGGTCCATCTTGCTTACGGTGCATAGTCCTCTGGGAAGCTTTCAATTAAAAAGTGTTGAATAAATGAATGACATGGGAAAAAAGTGACTTGCCCAGCACCAGAAAACAAATTAAAGTCAAGCTCAGGACAAGAAAGTGGTACTTTCCTTTTCATGAATTCATTTAAAATATGTGTATCTATATAGATAGATACTTATTTATTCAACATGTATTTATTCATTTATATTAAGATACAGTTGATTTACAATATATTAGTTCCAATGTTAGAACATAATGATTTAAACATTTCTACAGATTATACTCCATTTATAGTTATTACAAATTATTGGTTATATTTCCCATGCAATAGAATGTATCCTTATAGTTTATTTATTTTATACATCGTAGTTTATATCTGAAGTCCCTACCCCTATACTGCCCCTCCCCCTCCCTCTCCTACTGAAAACCGCTAGTTTGTTCTCTATATCTGTGAGTCTGCTGCTTTTTTTTAAAATTACATTCACTAGTTTGCTCTGCTTTCTTCAGACTCCACATATATCATACCACTCCCTTCTGGCCTGCAGAGTTTCTGCTGAAAAGTCAGTTGATTGCCTTATGAGAGATCCTTGTGTATTACTTGTTGGTATTCACTTGCTACCTTTAATAATCTCTCTTTATCTTCAATTTTGGCCACTTCAATTACAGTATGTCTTTGTGTGCTCCCTTTTGAGTTGATCCTGTCTGGGACACTCTGTACTTCTTGGACTTGGATCTCTGTTTTCTTTCCCAGGTCAGTGGAGTTTTCATCTACTATATCTTCAAGTATGTTCTTGGCCTCTTTCTTTCTCTCTTGTCCTTCTGGAACCCCTATAATGCTTGATGTTGTCTCAGAGGTCTCTTAAACTGATCTAATTTCTTTTTATTCATTTTCCTTCCCAGCCTCACTGATTTACACTCTTCTGTCTTCCAGCATGCTTATCCATTTTTGTGTAACATTTAATGTACTCTTGCTTCCTCTTAATGTATTCTTCATTGCAGTGTTGTATTCATCTCTGCTTGTTTGTAATTTAAAACATCTTACCTCTCACTCTGCCCATCCTTTCTTCTCCCTAGTTCCTTGTCATTTTTATGATCATTATCCTGAACTCTTGTTTGGTTAGATTGTCTATCTCCACTTCACTTAGTTTTTCTGGGGTTTTATCTTGGTCCTTCATTTGGAACATGTTCCTCTGTTTCCTCACTTTCCGTAGTCTGTGAATTTTACTTCTATATATCTGGAATGTTGGTTACATCTCCTGACCTTGATTAGGTGGCCTCTTATAGGCAATGTCCTGTGTGTCCTGGCAGCACATTCTGCTCTGGTCACCAGAGCTGTATGCTCCAGCTGTGCCTCCTATGTGGGCTGCCTGGGTCCTTGTGTTACAGCAGGCTGGCTGCTGTGGACAGTCTGGTAGGCATACCTGACCCCCAGTCCAGTTGATTGTCAGGTCCTGCCTCCTACATATGCTGCCAGCCCCCACTGGTTGATGGGGCCAGTTCATGAGGTAGGTGAACTGGGGGGTCCTAAGGATAATGCTGGCTCACTGGGGGCTAGAACCAGGATTTAAGACATCAAGCCTGAGGGCTTATGCTCACCTGTAGTAGGTGGGTTGGGCCCTGCCACAGCAATCTGAGGGGCTGTGGTTGTCTCGGTGCTGGTGTCTGCGCACCAGCAGGAGAGGTTGTTCCCGGGAGTATAGCAGACTTGCTCATGCATGGGGCCTTGGGGCAGGGCTTTCTGGGGCTGCCACAGCCCAGTGGCAAGCATAACTGGATGCAGTGTCTCTAACTAAAGGACCCTGTGTGTACCAGCCCTGGTGCCTGTGTGTTGGTGTTTGAGGTCAGCTCTGGGGTTCCCTGGTGGATATGGCCATGTCCAGAGATGGCTGTGGGTACAGGGGTCTTAAGGCAGCCTGTCTGCTGGCGGGTGGGGCTGTGTCCCTGTCCATTTAGTTGTTTGGCCTAAGGCCACCCAGCACTGGTGTCTACAGGTTGGAGGACAAACACAGGCTGGGTCCTGAGGCTGATAAACACGAGGAAGGATTCCAAAATGGCACTTGTTGGCACTAGTTTCCATGTGTTAGAATGAGCTGCCCAAAGTGACTGTCGCCAGTGTCTGTGTTACTAGGGTGGGCTCCAGTTGTCTGCTGCCTCTGTGGGAGAATCATTAAGATCTGCAGGTAGGTCTGACTCAAGCTCCTTTCAAATTACTGCTTCTGCCCTAAGTCATGGAGAATGTTAGATTTTGTGTGCATCCTTTAAGGATGGAATGTCTATTTCCCACAGTTCTCTGGGTCTCTTAAAAATAAGCCCTGCTGGCCCACAAAGCCAGGTGTTCTGGAGGCTTGTCTACCCAGTAAAGGTGCCCTGGGCTGGGCATCTGATGTGGGGCTCTGATCCCTTGCTCCCTGGAGATAACCTCTGCAATTGTAAGTGTTTGCCTGTTTGTGTGTCTCCTAGCTGGGGGGGGGTGCCTTGACTAGACTGCAAATCTATCCCTGTTACCCATCTTGTTGTGGTTCCTTCTTTATAACTTTAGGTAAAGAAGATCTTTTCTAGTAGGTTCTAATCTTTTCCATCAGTGATTGTTCTGTAAATAATTGTAATTTTGATGTGCCCGTGAGAGGAGGTGAGTTCAGGATCCTTCGGCTCTGCCATCTTCTATATATGTGCAAACACTGTCTTTTATAACCTACTCTCAGAAGCCAAACTCCATCATTCCTGCCACATTGTATACTATAGGAAAGCAGGTGTTTTTGAATTTGATGTTGTGTATTTTTATGTCTATTCCCAGCTCAGTGCTTTTCACACAGTAGGTGCTTTGTAGGTAGTGCACAAAGAAATATTAAAAAATGGAACTGTTGTATTAGGTAACTTTGTATTTACAACAAATGGCTACTGATTATTTTGCTGAAACTGCAAATCTTAGAATTTAATGATTAAAAATACTTGTCATTGCTTTTTTTTTTTGTACTTATAAGCAGGCACTACAATTTTGTTTAGATTTTACCAGATTGAAACTGCTTTCTTTGCTTTCATGAGATCAGAGCTACATTCAGAAGGTGTCTCCAGGAGATTCTGACTCAAAAACTGCCTTTTAAAATGTGTAGAAAGCTAAGTTTCAAACTGTGACTGAATAGAGAAAATCAATTTATGAATGTTCAATTTGTGCTGATTTTAATAAAAGAGAAAGGCTAATGTCTTCTCCACTTAAGAGAGGATGGATGGATTCAAGTTTCTAAGTGTATTTCCTTTACTCCAGGAGAAGAAGAATAATAAACTATCATTTCCTAACTTGTTTTTCTGCTTGAGCAGGTTTTACCAATGGGCCTGTCACAACACTAAAATTGGATGCTTCTGCTATGTTTTTTTATAAATCTAATTATCTTGAATCCTTGCAGTATCAGCCAAACAAGCAAACAAATAAAATGCTTAAGGAATCTCCAAAGTAACATTTTTCTTGTTTAATTTTTAGCAGTATCGTTGAAATCACTGTGTCTTTCACAAGTGGCATATTTATACTACTTACTGAACCCAGTCCTTGAAATCCAAAAATTCTGTTTTTCTCTGTTACCTTCAGAAAGTTAAATTACTTGGAAAGTGGTACTATTTTAACTTTTGGTAGTGCTAATAGGTAAGAAAATGGGAAATATCACCTCTATTCAGGGTGACTGAGAGTGATGGATTAAAGAGTCTTTTGTCCCACCGGCCTGTCTCAGTATCTGATGGTCTGCCATCTGAGACTTATTCTTTTGGCTTAAGCTATTATATTTATAGAATTCTCTCATTTGCAAAATTCAGTGTAATTTTCAGTGTTTATCCATTCATTAATGGCTTAATCATCACACCATATTTATGATATAGCCATGTAAGTGATTTTTACCCAATAATAGGAAGGGAAACTGAATTACAACAAGATTATATTGTTTGTTCAAGGACTCAGAGCAAACGGTAAGGCCTTCTGACTGGAGTGTTTCACCAGCATCACCCCAATTCTGCCCCTCTTACTCATCTCATTGTGGTCCCTTCTTTGTATCTTTAGGTAAAGAAGATTAATGCTTACTTATTGTAAGTACTTTGGGGTTATTATGAGACAATTTTCATCATTTGAACTTTTCTTGCTTCCCAATAATCCTTCATTGGGTAGCCTCTTGCTTATCTTGTCTTGGAAGAGTCCATTCCACCAGGAGATGGCTTTGTCCAACAAAATTTATTTCTATCTGGTGCCATCATGACCTCCCAGGGCTCCTGGAGGATGCTACTGTTGAATTCTAAAGCTCTTTATAATCTACCTGTTGGGATTCAGAAAAATGAAAAATTAAACTTTATGTAAGGCTAGAATAAATTTAAGGAAGGAAAAAGAGTATGCTGGGCCTTTGACTCTGACCTTAGGATCATGTCAAAGAGGAGTCCAGGGATAAATTTGAAGCTATGGATATGAAACAGATTTTCAAAGTGGTGACAGAAAATACGAGAGCCTGGGATAAAAAGACTAAATCCAGGGATTTTGCATTAGTCAAATCTCTTCAGTTACATATGGAAATACCCCAACTCTGCAGTTTACCCTAATACAGAAAATTAATTAGATCATGTGATGAAATGGAAGAACAGAGTGTAATAAGGTGAATACAATCTAGTATTAGGGAGAGTCATAGCCAGGGACTTGAACTACGGTGTCCACTTCTAATTTTCTCTCCTCTCTGTGGAGAGTGATGTGGAAAATGAGGTCTTTGAAAATGGACCTTAGCCCTGTACACAAGTTCTTTAACTACATGACCAGAGTTTTAAAGAATTTTTTTCCCCTAGGTGGAGTTAGAAGTTTTTATGAGACAAGACTAATAGAACCACTTTGGGTTATGTACCAACTTCTTTATCAATCAACATGTATAGCTATAATGAGTTTAATTATGGCCTGGCTTTGCTCATGTGCCCACAGCTGTAGCTAGGAAGGTAAGTTTGATTGTCAGAAGAAAGGGAAATGGTGAATTTATTGCATTTTGGATTAGAAATAGATTAAAGAGAGTTTGGTATGCGCTGCCAAAGAATTTGGAGTTTATCTTATATGCATAGTTTATTCATTGGAGGATTTAAAACTAGGAAAACCATATGGAAAAAAATTGGTCAACTTAGGAGAAATGGACACATTTCTGGAAACATACATTCCACCAAGACTGAATCAAGAAGAAACAGACAACTTGAACAGACCAATCCCTAGAAATAAAATGGAATCAGCAATAAAAAACCTCCCTACAAAAAAAAGTCCAGAACCAGATGGCTTCACTGGGGAATTCTACCAAACATACAAAGAAGAACTCACACCAGTCCCTTTCAAACTCTTCCAAAATATTGAAAAGGAGGGGCTACTCCCAAACTGATACCAAAACCAGACAAAGACACTACCAAAAAAGAAAATTACAGACCAATATCACTGATGAACATACATGCAAAAGTCCTCAACAAAATATTAGCAAACAGAATCCAACAGCACATAAAAAACATCATATACCATGATCAAACTGAGTTCATCCCAGGAACACAAGGATGGTTCAACATACACAAATCAATGTGATACACCACATCAACAAAAGAAAGGACAAAAGCCACATGATTATCTCAATAGATGCAGAAAAAGCACTTGATAAAATTCAATAACCTTTTATGATAAAAAAAAAACTCTTACCAAAGTGGGTATAGAGGGTACATAGCTCAACATATTAAAAGCAAATAACCCACAGCCAGCATAATACTCAATGGTAAAAAATTGAAAGCCTTCCTCCTATTATCTAGAACAAGACAAGGATGCCTACTCTCATCACTTCTACTCAACATAGTCTTGGAAGTCCTAGCCACAGAGGAGTTATGTGTTCTTTTTCTTTCCTTTATTCTAATAAAAATATCAAGTTCTATTAATATATCATTTCACAGTGTTCTTCCTACTGTAACTAAATTATAAATATAGTCACTTTAAAACTGTTATTAAGATGAAACTGACAAGGTCTTGATTTCTATAATATATAAACAGCTCATATGACTTAATAAGAAAACAAACAACCCAATCCAAAATTGGGCAGAAGACCTAAACAAGCAATTCTCCAATGAAAACATACAAATGACCAACAGGCACATGAAAAAATGCTCAATATCACTAATTATCAGAGAAATGCAAATCAAAACTGTTATGAAGTATTAACTTACTTGGGTCAGAATGGCCATCATTAAAAAATTTACAAATAATAAATGCTGGAGAGGTTGTGGAGAAAGAGGAACATTGCTATACTTTTGGTGGGAATGTGAGTTGGCACAGTCACTGTGGAGAACAGTATGGAGTTTCCTTAAAAAACTAAAAATAGAGATACCATATGATCCAGCAGTCCCACTCCTGGGTATATGTCCAGAGAAAACTCTAAGTTAAAAAAATATGTGCACTCCAATGTTCATAGCAGCACTATTTACAACAGCCAAATCATGGAAGCAACCTATATGTCCTTCAACAGATGAAAAAGAATGAAATATTTGCAGCAATATGCATGAACCAAGAGATTATCATGTTACATGAAGTAAGTCAGACAGAGGACAAATATATGCTATCATCTATATATGGAATCTTAAAAAAATGATAAATATCAACTTATTTATAAGCTAGGAACAGACACACAGACATAGAAAACAAACTATGGTTACTAAAGTGGAAAAAGATGGGGACTGGGATAAACTAGTATGTGTGAGATATACATAATACTATACATAAAATAGATAAACAACAAGGTCCTGCTGTACAGTACAGAGAACTATATTCACTGTCTTGTAATAACCTGTAATGGAAAAGGATCGAATGTGTGCATGTGTGTGTGTGTGTCTAGCTAATTCATTTTATTGTACACCTGATACTAATATATTGCAAATCAACTATACTTTAATAAAAATTAATTAATTAAAAAAGAGAATACCAACATGCTGAGAAAGGAAAGAAAACAAAAATTTAAAGGAGAATGATTCAACTATCTGCTTTTATCATATGTCAACATTTCAAATCTTTCAAATATATTAGAGAGCTTGGCTACCTGGCTTGTGGCTATATCAATATTAATACATGGTAACCACTACATATTAATCATCTGGAGGTTAATTTGTATCCAGCAATCTAGATATTTCCAGTTGTTTGAGTGTTTGATATTTGGTTGTTAAATATCTATAAACAATTTTTTAAAAATCCAAACAAATGCTTATCTTTGAAGACTATATTAACATGAACTGATGCCTTTAATGAATTATTCACATTTCACTGAGAATAAGCAAAACATTTTTATATCAATATCAATAAAAATAAAATATTTTTTATTTTAATAAAGTATAAAGGTACAAAAAGATCAATTAAAATAAATTACAGTAAAAATAATTAAAAGCTACATCAAGGGGCCTAAGCCTAGTGTATCATTGAATATCTATGTATAAGCAGTTGCCAAATTTCTACAGACTAAGTTATCAATAAATGCTTTAAATCGGTTCATTTTTGCTTATTTTGATACTGTCGTGACTATACTTCTAAGCACGTTTTTGAGAGTTTCTCTGTTTATTTCTATTTGATTAGTTTCTTTGTCAATAATATCTTTTAAATTAATTTAGTTTAATTTTAGCTATATTATTTATGTATATTTTCATTCTAGCTTACTGTTCCAAAATATATTATATTGATTCTTAATCCTGAGTGACTTTCTCCATTCCAGTTAATATTTTATAAGATAAAAGCTATTTACTGTAAATTTGTTTTAAAATTACATAAAGATTAGGGAAAGTTTTCTAATACAGATTTGGGGATGGGGACATAAGAATTCCAGATAACTTGAACAGGAGGCCAATATAGATGACAAATGTTCTCACTCTTGGCCTTCATGCAATCACATCCTCCATTCTTTCTATTAAGACCTTTATGCAAATGAAAGCCCTTTTGTTTTCACACATCATTAGGAGAGATTTTGTTTCATTACCTTACAGAAAGGGAGGAACTTGTGGTAACCTGCAATCTTACCAAATCTTACCTTGTCTTCCTATTTTAGTGCAGACTCTACTACTGCTGTAACTTTATAGTTGTTTGTGCCCTTATAGATTACAAATACTTACACATACTTTATTACTTTGTATGTCCAATACAGTCCTCCAAAATATCACTTTTACCTTCATTTTCTAGTTAAAAACACTAAGGACCAAAGAATTAAATCACACATGATGGGTTGTTCCATGGATCCACAATTGGGAAGACCTAGTTCTATGACCTCTGAGTCCAAGTTGTGCAACATTTCTAACACACCACAACATCTCACTATTAGTTACTATGTACATAGTAAATAGTTATTGAGCCAGACCCCTATCTTTCAGACCCATGGTGTTATTCATCACCAATGTCATTATACCATGCCACCAGGTAACATGGATTTAGGTTTGATAGAGTGGTACCAAAAATGTTGCTTTTTAGGTATTTAGAGTGAGGTAATTGCAAGCTTTTTCATTGTATTATAAGACAAGAATCCTATTCACTTCTGTATCAGAGAATTAAATCCCCGTGATCTGAACTTGAATGAATGGTAAACAGACCCTTTAGTATTATTTACTCATAGCCTTTCTCTTTGTTAGCTTCTTATGTATGGGGGCCAATTTTGACCTTTCTCAATCTTCTTAGCAGTACCTTTCGTACTGTGGAATAACAATACTATTCAGTTGGATTGCATTTTACAAGTTTTAAACAGCTTGACCTGAAAAAAATCCTGTGGAGTTCATAGGTCAGATTTTCTAACTCTCATTTTAGAGATAAAAACTGGGATCAAGAGACTAACCCAAGTACCTAACGACCCTGGGCAACAGACTTGAGGCTATAATTCAGTTTTCTTGACAGGCAGGTCTGCATTTCTTCTCCTGGGCTGCCCCACTCTTACCCCAGCTCTGCGGGTACTTAGGAGCTACCACAATAACTCTGAAAAATATAATTTTGAGGTAGAAGAGGGGCAGTAACACCATCTTTATCTCAATGCTGTTCAAGAGAGGATGCATTTTCTGTACAATTTCAGAATGTCTCTCCTAGTTATTCACCAGATATTATGTAACCAAGCAATCAAAATGATTTGCAGTAAAAACTCAAATCTTAATTCTAGGGTAATGAACAAAAAAATGCTTTCTGGAAGATTAATGTTCAGAAAAATAAGAGAAATTTGTACTTCAACATTTGTACTGGGTGCTACTTTGTGCCCCTACTAAGTGTAGCTTGGATTAAATCATTAGACTATTGGCTAAATCAATGGACTTGAGTGCCACCATTGGATTATTCCAATTAGTATAAAGTGCCATCGTCATGATCATCTCAATTTAAGACAAGGAGACAGAACATTTCTCTTAAAATAAAATTATGCAAGCAGGGAAAAATGCTGACACTGGCTCTGTCTGCAATCAAAAATAGTTTGTTCTTGAGTGAACTGCCTTTACTTTTCCAAGAGACAGGACAATCCTGTACCCAGAAAGGAAGAACAATGAGTAAGAAAAGAACAAAATAATAATGTGTAAAGGGATGCTCAAATTATTATGCAATGCACTAAAGAGAACAAATAGATATTGTGTTGCTAAATAACCTTCAGAGACAAATGATATATCCAAACTGAATTTGCATATTTAAAAAATGATGCTTGTTGAATTGCCTATTTTGTAAATGTCAACAATATGCTAGATCATAAGCAAAACATTATTTAAAACAGGTTGCCTAATTTGGACGTGTGATCATCTCTAAGTCTCTAAAAGCTAAATTAAGCTGTAAAACATGACGTGTTATGTCATCAACCACCACATTATATTCATGCGCAACATTTGACTTTATCTCTCTTTTTATCTGAAATACTTCTATATGCATGGACATTTTCCTATGTTTAAATTTGAAGTGACAAAAATATTCCATGAAGCTATAGTGGGCATCTGAATTTTTTAAAGGAATTTTAATCTAGAAAAGGCAGCATACTGCTCAGGAAAACAACACATTTAGCACTAGAAAAACTTACAATAGGGCTCAGATATATGAACTGCAAGTTCCTTTTTGGCCATTTCAAATGTCGCATTTCAATGTCAACTCACTATCTAGTTAGCTCTGTTCACACTTCTTGGCTGAACTTCATGCCTTTACCCCAGTCTACTTTTATTATCTAATTTTCCATCAATTTTTACTTCATGTTCCCTGTTTTCTGTTCATAGTGACATTTTCTCTTCAAGCCCTTATTTACGTTCTTCCTACTGCTGAAATACCTGGTCCCCTCTCTGGCTCCCTACACTTCCTTTAAGTTCCACCTCAAATTCACCCTTAAGGTATTTTCTGCTTCCAAATAAGCTTGAGGTCACCCATTTAACCCAAATTACAGAGCACAGTGAAGAAGCCATGCTCCCGGAAGTATAAATAGCGCTACAAGCTTCTGCACACACCTGTGACATGTTCCTTTCTACCTTGCTTTCAACTCTACATGCTATCAGCATTTTCTCACATCCTGCTGTTTTCTCCTTTTTCCTGTTCAATGCAATTATTTTCTTCTGAGTCTAACTTTACTTCTTTTCTGCCTCTGTAATTTGGCACTGTCCAGAGAGGAAGTCTTCTAACTTATACCCCTGATGGCCCATCCCTATTATTCTCCACATTCAAGCTGTTTCTGTTTCTCATATGCCTAAAGAAACGTACTAATCTCTGCCTAGGGTCATCCAACCCTAATAAAGATGAATACCAATCTCGCCCAAAGCTTTTTTTTTCAGGACAAGAAAGGTGAAAAAAAACCCTATAATTAAGAAGTCAAATACTGAAAAAAATAAAAGACTTCCACTCCACATGCAGTGAAGAACATATTGACATATAAGTCAGTGACTCTGAGGGAAGAAATGAAAGAACATCTACAGTTGCTAATACACTTTCCAGTCATATCTTTTTACTTGTCTTTCCCTTCAAATCATTAAAAATATTGTATTTAATGTGCACACATATAAATGCCATGAGGTGGGACTGGGCTGTATATGGTCTCCTAAAGCTTACACAGTGGTATAGGAAAGCTCCCTCTTATACTGCAGCCAACATAGGAATTATACTAGCAATTTTCCTGAAATTATCATATTTCTGTTGTGGTTTTTTCTTTTAACTTCTTCTCATTGGCCAATAATAGCTGAACCTCTCTCTTTAGAGGTCATTAACTATGAAATTGCTCTGGTATGTTGCTGGAACCACAAGACAAAACATGGGTAGTCTGAACATTTCTCACATTATCTCTAACTTTTGGTATTTTGATAACAAAGCACAAAATTAACAAATAGGTCTAGGCTAGTAAAATATTAAATTGGAAGCCAACACTATTATAGTTTATATCTTTAAAACTAGTGTGGGAAATTTTGCTTCTGTCTAGGAAGGAATAGCATATATCAAAGAAATTCTCTTGAATAAGGTAAATGTAAAACTTGAATAGAAAATGAAAATAGAAGAAACAGCAAGACAGTTGTTTGAATTCTTTAGAGAACAATCAGTAAGCCAAGGTTTGTGAAGACTAGACCTAAAAGAAAAAGAAATTGCATCAAAATAAACCCCACATTTGCCTCTTGTCTATCCTACTGTTAATACACTGATTCTCAGTAATAAGGATGAATTCTGAAGAGAAAGTTATGGAAATCTTATTGTGATAGAGAGTTCAGGGAAGCCAGGACAATCACAATTTGAGAGAAAACCATCCTGGAGCAGAGTGCAATCACTGCAGTGAATTAAGCCTCAAATTCTGCATGCCATTTTGCCTGGAACATTTGCCAACTCTTAAGGTGCACAGGTTTGTTGTGAGACATTGAGAAATAAGGCAGATAATTTATTCATTTCATAATGCTGAGGATGCAATTTTAAAGCTCCATCTCAAAAAAAAAAAAAAAAGGACAGGCTCAGGAAAACATCCTGTTGAGAACTTCAAAGGGCTATTCTTACCAATAAGAGTTACACCATAAAAAAATAAAAACTATGTTTAAAAGTAAAGGCAAAATAGAAATAAAACAGGACTTATAAAACCTGAAACTCAGACCAAATTATATGAAGATGATCTGATCATACACTAGTGGCCTGCAGAAATTATGTTAAATATCTTTTGGAGGAAGATAATATTGCTCATGATCATTACAATAAATCTTATGTCCAAAGTCCAGTTTAAAATTGTATTTGTCAGACATTGTGCTGTTCACCAGAAATTGACATATTGTAATTGACTGTACTTTAGTTAAAAAAAATGTATATATGTCATGGAAGGAAATAAAACAAAATAACTCAAAAAGAAAAGCAAAAAGACAAAGACAATAGTAAACACCCATAAAAGATGTAATTTTTATAATTATGAGGCATAACTCTTTAATATAATTATGATTAATACATTTGAAAAATAGAGAAAAAAGATGAATAATTTAACCATAAGACTGGGGTCACTTAAAAATATATCTTAGAAGTAAAATATATAGTAACTGAAGTAAAGAAAGTAATGAAAGTTTCAATAGTAGTTTAGACACCACAAAACAAAAGATTAGTGAACTAGAAGGTAATTGAACAAGAAATTCCCATACTGAAGAAGCTCAAAAAATACAAAAAAGTCATGAGAGCCAAATACAACTTGGTGAAAGTCCAGAAATTTGTGTAATTAGTCTTAGAAGAACCACAACTGTGATTTGAAAAGAAACATTATTCAAAGAAAATGGAAAGCAATTATTTTAGAAAACTTCAAAAAAGAACATCAAACCCCTATTTTAAGTAGCTTTCAAAATAACCCCAAATAGGGTTAAGAGAAAACACACACACACACACACACAGACCCATTGTTGGTTGGAGTAAAAAGTTGAAAACAAAGGAAAAAATTGAAATGCAGCCAAATAAAATAGTATTTTCTTCAAAGGTGAAATAAGAAGACAGCAAATTTTTCATCAGAAATGATGGAAACTAAAAGACAAAGAAATTATATCTTTAAAATACTACAAGAAAATTTTTAGAATTCTACTCATAATGAAACATTTTCTCCAAAGAATAAAGAAAATAAAAGCATTTATTAATAAAAATGAGAAATTCATCATGGATTGAACACACTAAAAGAAAGCTATGAAAAAAAATTATCAAAGTGTTAAATTGAAGCGAATATTCACTGTTTAAAACAATAATAATGATGTGTTGTGAAGTTTAACATACATATAGAAATCAAATACATAAAAATAAGAGCACAGAAGTAATTAACTGAAGTTCAGGTTGTGAGGTCTTTGCATTGTCTTGGTAGTAGTAAAAGTACTAATTTAAAATAAAATCTAATAAGTCAAAGATGAATATAGCAATATTTAGGTCAGTCACTAAAATTAGTTAAAAACTCATAGAAGAAAATAAATTTAATAATTAAAAAATTCTAAGCAAGGAATTATTAAAAAGGAACAGAGAACAGATGAGATAAATAGGAAATAGACATTATGATGGTAGATTTAAAACTGACTGTATCAGTGATTACATCACAATGTTTTTGACTTGGAAAAATATCTCAACTATTTTGATGGATTATTAAATAGATAATACAATTATTTATGGCAGAAATTTGATATAGTTTTATTAATACTAATATGCAACCTGAACTTATGGATGAGGACTATTAAAAAGACTGATAGTTCACCAAAATAAAATTTTCAATCTACCAGAAAGTTGTGATAATTCTAAATTTGTACACTTCTAATAACATACACCCAAAATACATAAAACAAAACTAACAAAATTAAAAGAAAACTTATAAAATGTAGAATCATATTAGAACATATATAAATATTAGAACAAGCAGAGAATAAATCGAGGTTAAAAAATAATGACACTCATAAACATTGACATAAGTGGAATAAATAGAAAACTGCACCAAATAACTGAAGAGTATTCTTTTTACACAGACATAAAACAATTATCAAAATAGACCTTATATTGGGTCAGAAAGAAAATCCTAGTATATTTCATAGGACTGAAAATCTTCAGAGCATGTTCTTTTCCTCCAGTGAAATTATTCAAGAAGGCAATACAAAAAGATTATTTGAAAAGGTTCAAATATTTATAAAGTAAGCAATAAACTTCTAAATACTTCATGGATCTAGGAAGCTATTAACGTATAAACCTGTGGGACACAGTTAAATCTTTGACTAGTAGGAAATATTTAAGTGTGAATACTTTTAATAGACAAAAAGAAAAAGATAATGTTAGTGACCTAAGTGTTCATCTCATGAAGCTAGAAAAAGAACTGTAAATTAAATGTGAGTAAATCAACAGAAAATAAACAAAACAAGAGACGAAGTCAGTGAAATAGACATTAGAGAAAATTAACAAAGCCGAAGTGTTTTTTTATTTTCATTTTTGGAAAGACTGCTGTGGTAGACGTGGAACTGTGTAGCAGGAGTTCCCCTTTAAAGGACTGTCTGATCAGCGGTAGGGAGAGTGGTGAGTAAAGAGCATCTCATTTTCAGTGTCTGGCTCAGCTGTAGAGGACTGTCTGCTCTAAATCATGACTCTCCAGGGACAGGCCATACCTGATCAAGCAGACTTATAACATCGCTACAATTTCAACCTTACACACAGTAACTTAAGAAATTCTTGCTTAGTGCTCCATGCTATGTTGGTAAAGGTTTTGGCAGACCAGCATCATAATGCTGATGCCTAACAAACTGTGAATATTGATACTGGGAGAAATTCCAGGAAACAGATGAGAAGACAAATAGTTTTTGAAGCTGAAGTTTAAGTTAGATAATTCACTACTGTTTTCTGGCAATAAGGATGCCAATGCTGAAGGTACGAGGACGATGAATACACCTGCCAAACAGCAGTGGTCCAACTGCTACACCTTCAACCAGCAGTGAGGGGAATGCATGAGTAGTCCTAAGCATCAGGTTTTTGAAATGTACAGAGAAAATGGTAGCTCTAAAGATAACATGCATCCCTAGATATTTCCATATGCCTTTGATGTTCCACAGAAAGGTAATGACGAGCTAAGAGGAGTACCAGGCAATTGAAAGACAGAAGTGAAAGTTTTTCCTCCAGTGAGCGGTAGAGAAAGCCAAGGACTAAGTTAAAAACTTAGTGAAGTCAGGGAGACCAACTGCAAAGATGGTTAAATGCTCACCAAGGTTGTTATACTATGTCAAGATCATTTTCCCTGGTATGAAAAATCTGGGATTGGATGGAGACAACAGGGTGGATGCCATGATGTTATTTGTCTTCTCAGAATTCTCCTGAGTCTGTAAAAGTAGGACCCACATCAAGAGCAAGAATACCCCAATTTTTCCTTTATGTGTTGGAAGACAGCTCATAGGCTCTTTCCTGTCAGTTATCAGGTATGTCTCTTAAGATCTGCTCCCACATCCCTTCTAACTAGAGTTAAATTGTAGCATAATCTAGCTGGTCTGTAGCCCAAAAGAGCTGCAAGAAGTAGACTTAATTCATATACAAGTTAAGTACTGAAATATGAATGGGACTGTATTCTGAGGGTGCTTAATCAAGGGGCAAGAATATAAAATAAAATAGAAAAGAGTTTATTGACTTGGCAATGCTTTCTTGCAGTGTAGGACTTGAGGTAAAGATCCCAGGAGATGGGACAAACTTGCTACTAAGATGTCTCCTAGAAGCATGTAAAAAATACTGACTTAAACTGAGTCAAGTTAAAAGGCTAAATTGCCACAGCAGAAAAGGGAAAGAGAAATCAAAATACTCATGAATGTGGACATCTGAAAAGGGACATAACATATGTGGCCAGAAGGTCTACTGGACGATTGTGTTCCATGGGAAAGCTCAGACAACATACCATTTACAAGGGCGATAAGGAATGATCTGACAGGAGAGGCACCAGCAGCGCTAAGACTGTCAGCAGTGGCTTCACTCTGTAAGCCGTGGCTGTGAGTAGGAGGAACTACTGTAAAATGTGGTTTCCTGATAGTAATGAGATCATAGGACTGCCTCCCAAACTGAGGACATGTGGGGGCGCTAACTACAAAATTTAATAGGCTGCAATTATCTTACCATCTCGCAAGGTGGAGGAGAAGCCGAGGGAGAACGCTCTCAAAGATTTCAGACACAGCATCTCCATGGTGAAAATAGATAGTCAGTCAACAGGGATTGACTTGTTTCAGGAGAAGAAAATCAAAGAGGATGACAAGGAAGTGGAGGGAAGTTCTCTCAATAAGAAGTCGCGATCCCTTTCATAGCTTCCCAGCTTGAGCCTGCTTTTAGATCTGGAATCCACAGGTTGAAGAGGAAACCAGGTCCCCAAGACAAATTTCTACAACAACACAGCAAGTCTATTCAGTAATTTCCTCAGTCCTTCCCTTAAGGGATCAATAGCAGTTATTCAGGTTAACAAGTAGACTGAGAATATGGTATTATTCAAACATGTCTGGGATTGTTGTCCCATCTGAATTGGCTTTGATCCTGGGAGACCCAAATCAGCCTGGTCCGCCTGCTATGAGTTGAGTCATGGAGCCAGGTAGTGTATAGAGTCTCGGCGAAGTTCCTGCCTACAGTGAGTGCACCTCTTGAGTCTATGGATTCATCCGGTGATCATGTTTCTGTTTCCCAAATGTGTAATTAAAATACTTTAGAGGGGAGGGTACAGCTCAGTGGTAGAGCTTATCATGCACGAGGTCCTGGGTTCAATCCCCAGTACCTCCATTTTTAAAAAAGTATGAAAAAATACTTTAAAGTTGATTTCCCTGCCCTATGATTCCTTGGCCTTTAAGATAAGAGCTATTACACTGGGGAAGAACAAGAAGAAGCCTCTGAAATTACCTGCATCCCTCAGCCAGGATAGTAACTAAAAAAACATCATGCCAAAAGTAAGAGTGGACATCAGTGCTTGCCCTAGGTAAATTTGCCCTCTTTTAAAAGTTTTTAAAAATACCTTCTGCTTCCCTCTCCACCTTGCTCCAGGATGTCGGAGTAACTCAGTTAGTCTACATTAACATCCTCTTTAGAAGAGATGCTGCAGTCAGTCTCAGCATTCTTCATACCACAACGAGCTTGATCATCTTAACACAGATGTAGTCAGGTAATTCCTATTCTTCAAACCCCGTGATTGGCTTACCTCTGGATTAGGTTAAAACCGTGTAAATTGGCATGCTCCAGTAGCATGTACTTTTAGGTCCTCTCCAGCAACATCTAGTGTTATCATGGTACCTCTTTCATACTTTTATAAACCCACATTGTAATTCTGTGTTAACTCGTCTATACCCACCAGCTGTTCTACCCACACTAAGTTATATTCAGAGGCAAATGACTATGTCTTAATTACCTTTCTTCCCAGTGCCTTGTCTAGTGATTGATACAGAATAGTGTTCAATACACGTGTGAATAAATCAATATTTGTAAAAGGGCCTAGCCCACGTTAGAAACATGAATTGGCAATGGCTAGTAAAGTCTGTTAGTTGAGCACTGCCAGGGGGCATAGTTAAGAGAGCTTAATATTTGCTCTAGGGATGCAGGACAGGCTTGTTGTCTCTTGCAGAATGTGTTTTCCTAATTAATTTTTAGGCTGACGTTAAAATTAGTTGTTATTTACAAGGACATTAGAGAATGCCAGTGAATGGCGTCAGGGGCAATTATCTCGGAGCAGAAATTGCAGTAACATTGCAGTTGATCATTTATAAGCAGATGCTGTAGATTTGGCCACCATAGCAATGTAGATTAATCATAAAAAGGCATTTGAGTTCTTCTTCTCCTCCGTACAAATGACAATTGCCCATAAATTCTTGTGAAACCAGTATTTAGAAAACAGGTATGTAGCCCTAGGCTAATTTACAAGCCCAGAGGCTGAAAAAGTGATCGTTTACCCTCTGCCATGCAGTGGGGATTTGTCTCGGCCTGCATGCTGCAACAATTGTTGGACCTTTTTCGCAAATTTCTAGAAGAGTCATATATTAGAAATTAAAGGATTTTTAATATTCTCATTTGACCCTATCATTTCATGTTCTAGTAAAGTTGATCTAGAGGTATTCCAGAACTCTATCCAAAAAACTATACTCAGGAAGCAGTACCCAGAACCCTCAGGCAATTTTTTTTTCTTCACTGAATGATCCTGCTCTGAGTGGTGTTGCCTTATACGGTGTCCATAAGCTCTGGTGCGGAGAAGCTCAGGGAACCACAGTGTTATAAAAACTGGCCTTAAACTCCAGGAGGTAGCCCACTTCAGGTATGTTTGTACTCTTCAGTTCAGCCACAATTCATGTAAAGTTGGACAATCTAAATTGTTCTTTGGAACATTTTCCTATTTAATTCTGAAATGTTTTTCTTTTCTTCCTGAAATTAGAATAAGGTGCTCATTTAAAGAGCTTTGTTTTAAGTTTGCCATCTATTGAGGCTTCAGGGAGACATAATTCATTCTTTTAGTATGTTTCTTTGGGTAAATTTTGAGGAGCAATGAAAATAATTATACTCTCAAAGAATACTGAAAAATTATTTCAGAAATATGTTTTAATCTAGAGTAAGCGAAATAAGTTAAGATATATTCATACACTCAGGAAACCATATCACAATCAGAATGATAATTTTTGCATCTCTGACACCTGCTCTGTGGAACCTCGCTGCTTTGGCCTCTGGACTCTCAATTGTCTCCTCAATTCAACCAGAATGCCACCCTTGGCCTATTCTTCTGCTGTCTCACCTCTGTTGAAAACTACAGCTGACTACATAATTTTCTACTTAAAACAAATCACGCTAACTTGTAGTAAGACCTGAAATGTCATTTGAAATTATTCCTGTACTTTTCAAGAAAATATGATGTTATAATTTTGTTTTAAAACAAATGATCAAAAATACAAGAACATAAAAAAAATGAAAGGGTAAATAACAGGAAGTCTGAATAACAACATTGAACTAATTGACCTTTCTGATATCATGGAAATTAAGTTTCTATAAGCATTTTTTAAAGCATAAATATGCTTACAATGTGACATATTGTAACCATGTTGTAAAGAGAAGGAAGTATAAATGACCATTTTGTGAAAGTTTGTTATTCATGCATGTGCTTCAAACTTTTCATTTTCGTTACTCCTTCTCAAAAAATGTGGTGGTTCAGTTTAGTTCAGATAAACCCTCCAGATACCTATTTCCTTGTCCAAGCTCCTACCAAAGATGCTCACATTTTTCAGCACCTCCTACCCATCCCTTCATTCCTCATCACCTCTTGTCTTCTCATTTCCCATCTAACCTTTCCATGAACTCACCCTTCTTCCAACATCTAATAGGTCTTCAGCCAGGGCTAAACATGTAAGGTCAGATTTCTTAGGTGGAGTTTTTTTCTCTGTAGATTTTACAATTAAAACTTCACAATGTTCTGGTTTTGGTGAATCAGTAAAACTCCCTAATGTTTTCATTCTTAATCTATCTCTACTTGTATCCTTCACCTCTTTTGTGGCTTTTGACACCCTCTTTATATTTCAAAAATGTGGACACAACACCATTACTCATTTCTGCCTAAAATGACCTCAAAGATATTTCTGTAAGGACCTGGATGGACAAATATAGACATTTATTCCAAATTGAATGAATTGTCTTCTTCAGATTGAGTTTCAAACTGTGAATGTCAGAGGATAAGTTCTGCTTGATTAATTATAAAGATCAACATAATTACTTTATAAAAGAAGTAAATTATCATGAATATAAGCTTTTATATCCTTAAAGTATAGGAATATGTTCTATATTCAACATTTCTTAAGCATGTTGTCTGTGAATCACCATCAGATGCTAGAATTTTCTCTTAAAATCTTAAAGCAAGATGTAGACAGGTAACCAGGGTGGCGTAGATGCCTCTCTGATACTGTGTGAGTTGCTCTTATGAATGTTGATTCTGTGTTAAGACATTGATAGTCAGTCTTTCTAATCAAAAAGAAAATCTATTACAAATATCTAAACTCAACTTTTTTCTTAGAAGCAATGAACTAAATACAATGATGAGCAACAGTGAGACATAAACATCATAATTTTAACTCAGCTATGATAATGAGGTGAAAGCAATAACTACATTCACTATAATTTGATAGAGTCTGAAAAATGTTGCTTTTATCTCAGGGAGAATGTAGGCAGGCTGTGAAGGGTTGATACAACAAAGGAAGATACTGATGGACATTTCTGAGAAAAGAACACTTTGGCTCTGTACAAAGGGAAGCTTGTTGAAAATATATTTAAGATCCTATTTGTTAACAAGTCCAAACCCGTTCTGCTCACCGCAGGACAGACCAATAAATCAGAAGACAAGGTGTTGGGGCAAGGAATAGCGACTTTATTTGGAAAGCCTGCAGACTGAGAAGATGGCAGACTAATGTCTTGGAGAACCATCATCCCCAAGTCAGAATTCAGGCTCCTTTTCTACTAAAAAGGGGAGGAGTGTGGATGGTCGTTGCAAACTTCTTGGTGCAGGAATTCTTTATTCTTGCAGCTGTCCACATGGGTCAGGTCATTGTGTCCCTATAAAACCTCCAACAAAACAATTGTCATTTTCTATCCTGCAAGTTGTTATCTTTATGTAAGTCCAAAAGTGTTAATATCCTTAAAGGTCAGAGCCTTGAGGATGGGCTCTCCTGTGTATTTCAGGCTTAAGGCAACACTGTTTTACAAAAGGTGCAGAGCCAGCAAGGCTAAGCCTAGAAAAATGGACACAGGGTTAGAGCCAAAGAAACAGATCTAATGTGGAGTCAGATTTGCTCTTTCTGTTACATATTCTCCTATTATTAGAACTCCTTCAGGACATTTTATGATAGTTTCTACCAGCATAGGACCATAGCTGTTTATCTTGATTTCCATTATTCCTTTCTTGGCAGCATGAAGGATAACCAGCACACCTCACACGGGTAAAAGACAACACAGACAACACAAAAATGGCATGGCTTCCCTCAAACTGTTTTATGTGAAAAGAAAGGCTGTTTTAGACTATCCAATTTCCTAGAAGAATATGTCAAAATAAGGGCACAGAGGGGAACAAATGATTTCAAAATATTCTACATACAAACAACACAGTGCACAGTTGCATTGCTATATAAATTTTAAGAATACCAGTATACTAATCCTCTGATAGGGAAAGAAATGCCCTAAATGCATTTACCATTGACACCAGTCTCCAAGCAGTCCAGTGGACATAGTCCCCTGGCTTCCTGGAGGTGACATTCTGAAGGCGAGGCAGTCCGTTCCTTGGTATGTCAGCAGATGGCAGTCTGTCTGAATTTAGCACTGTAGTATTTTAGCATTTTTAGCATTTTCCAGGAAAATGAGGATTTTGAAAGCTGTGAGGCAGCATGGGGCCACGTGCACAGGCCAGGAGACTTGATCTTTATTTCTGGCTCTAATCCTGAATGAATCCATTTCAATAAATGGAGACCAGCCACTTAACTTTTGTATTCCTTGCTTTCCTGAACTTGAAATGAAAGAAATGCTCTGTCTCTTCCTATCTCCCTTACAAGGACACTGAATTTAATCATATTTCAGAATCGTTGTCATTCTTTGAAGAGAGACTCTTTATGAATTTGCTATGCTATTTATAACGTGGGTGGCAAAACCGATCTGGGTTATTCATCTGGGACTTGAAGTAAATAAACACTGAGGCTGTTGGCAAGAAGGGTCTTCAGTATTTCGGTGCAATAAATGTTCATGTATTTTGGTTTTGAATAGCAGCATTAGCTCTGAAGATGCAAACTCCTGTTTCTTGGAATTAAAATAACTTCCTCAATGCCATGGAACTTGACAATTATGGAATGAAGGCAGAGGCCCCTGGCAAACTCCCAATTTAAATGTCAACTGTTCAGAGCAAGTACAGATTCAGTCGGATACAATAATTTTTACTTGTGCCTGCTATTCAACATGAGAATTTTCACTGTGGTACTTTAGTCTAAAGCTGGCACTATGACAAATGTGAAGTGAAATTATAAATATGAAAACCCACTGAATGATTGAATGATGACCCCTCCTCCCGCTGTGACTCGGCTGTATATGGCAATACCATTTTCATTTGAATTTAGAATCCTCAGCAAAAATGGACCTGCAGATGGATGGCACCAAAATGCGTTATAACAAGAACATGTTGCAGTAAAACAGATTGTGGTGTCTGACCTGCCAACTTGGTTCTGGGTCTTGTTCACAGACAAACTTCTCTGCGGGAGCCCTGCTACTTTGAAGCTGAGAACATGGATCAAAAAGGGATAAGATCACAAATACTTCTGGGCAGGTGGGTTTTGACAGCGGGGTAGAATGCATTTAGTACAGACTCCCATCTCATCCAGTCTTCCAGGAAGCAAGAAATTGTATTGTATGGCATAACCCGAAACCTCCCTGATATACAAAAAATAAAATAATAAAATGTAAAGGATGTGATGACTTGAATATACCATACCAACATTTCATTTAGTATATAGACAAATATTTGAGATGAACTTATGCTGTATAATCAGTCATAAAACTGTGCTAACATTAATTTTGATCACAGGGGATTTTCACTGTCAAAAATGTTAGCAAACAATTAAGTCTTCTGGAAATTTCTTGTGTAGCAAGCAGAGATTCAAGACAAGTGGTTTTTGCTGTGTGTCATCTTATTTGTCAGACGTGCCTCTGTAGTTACATGGTGAATGGCCTGTTGGTTTGGATGTCAGGAGGTTAAAATTTTAATTTAAATATGCATAAGCTTTAAAATATGTTCAAGAAAATGTCACATCAACTTTAACCTTAAAGTACGAATTATGTTGTTTGGGTTCCACATTTGACCCTGTTCTGACTCAACTGATATCCCCAGCTCAGAATTGCTAAAAATGCTCAGATCTCAGTTTCATAATACATTCTATTTAAAGTAGAAACATTACAAAGTACTGAATTATAGGAACATTATTTCATAGTTTCAAGGACATAAAAGTCAAAGCATACTGTTGGCAGCTAATGAGCAATTATAAAGATGGATAAGCCAGCGCATCATCTATTAACATTAAGATAAAATAAATACACTTGGACTATATGTAACCACTCATTATGATGGATTCAAATCAAAGAAATGTTTAATGTTGGAGTTGAATTAGAAGCACTAGTTCTAAATTGGATGAGAGTAACTGTTTTTAATCCTCAGCCAACAAGTTTCATTTTTCCCTGAAGCCACTTATTGAAGAAAATAAATAATACAGGAGAAACAAGAGGAATGATGATTAAGTAACATTTTATGCATATTTATATATAGAGAGAACTGGATTGTAACCCAGTCAATTTAAATAAGATAAAACTTTATCTATGAGGCAATCAATCAGAATTCTCTATTAAGAATCCCATTATAAATTAATAGTAAAATGCTGAATGATGTTCACTGATAATCCTGAAGCACCTTCTGACTCAGAAAAAAAATAAAATTAGAAGTAGACACAATATGCTTTTATTATTATATATATTATATTTTTGAATATTGCTTACACTGAATTTGTGGCAATCTTGAGTCCTTTCATTGGTAAGCTATAATACCATTTCTAGATTTTTTAAATAATTTAATATATTAAAACGATTTTAAACTAATACAATGATGTTTAGAAATGGTTGCTCTGGCAAGCTATGAATCAGGATATTATTAGTCACCTAAAGGCACGGAATATAAGAATGTGTTTTTGCATGCTAGCTGCACACATCTATACATTAAATTTAAAATAAAAATGCTAAAGTATAAGATGGCATAGGGAACTGAGGGACTGAAAGGCCATTGGGAGACCCATGAGAATGGAAATCAGTTTTCTGAACCAGAGAGAGAAAATAATAAAATGAAGGGAAAAAATAAAGGGGAGCAAAAAGCATCAGAGAGCATTACATTTGAATTCTCTCTCTTACATGGCTGATGATTCCCAAACTGTCCTGGTTTTTTGTAATGGATGGAAGTTGATAAAAATAGACTGACTTTCTACAAACTGAGAAGGTCTCCAAATGTGGGAAGTGAAAGGTCACAGACATAAAAATGAAGAATTGCAACTAGTTGACTGAAAGATCGTATCTATCATTCAGGATTCTTTCCCCTCTAGTGATTGACAATTCAACTTAAGTTGGATTAACAAACCTGGAGTCTTGTTGGCTAATGTAAACATATAGTTCAGGAAGCTAGAACTCTCATCACTTGAACTCCCTTTGCACACTACCCTCTGCTCCCTGGGCCAGCTCAGCTCTCAGAATGTTGCCTCTCATGGGTGTACAATGGCAGTCCTCACTTTCTACCTCCCTCTTCAGAGAGAGTGTTGGTGTCTAGCACACCTCCCAGTGTTCTGAGGAACACACTTACAGGGCTGAAACAGTCCCGATGGCCAGGAAATTATAATATGCCTATTGGGTGAAGTCTGTTCATCCACTGATTTGTGAACATATCCAATAAATGAATCAATATGTTGAAATCCTTCCTTGACCTCAGTCACTATGGCCAGGAAATAGGCAGTACTCCCCAAATGGTGTAAACAATAATGAGAAAGTGGTATTTTCTCTAAAGCAGATTGGATGCTAATATTTGAAATAAGAAAAATGAATCTTCAGCAAAATCATTTAAGTTTCTTACTTAGTTGCTGATGTGTTTTTCTCTCTATACTCTGACAAATCAGCTTTTTGTTGTAGTTCTTCCTTGCGAATTAATCTAGCACAATCCAATGGAAGATCACCAGACCGTCAGGAGCTGTTAAGATGGTTGTTCCTAGAAAAGATTTGGGCATTTCTACCTCATCACATGTCTAATTGTTTTGACAGAAGGGAAAGTAGAGATTAGAAGAGGGCAGGCCACCTGGGAGGCCCCCTTGTTTTGACAGTGATTCTACTTGTATGGACCAAATGGCTTTCTCACTGAGTCCAAACTCATTCTGCTCACAACATGACAGGCTAATAAACTGGGAGATGAGGTGCTGGGGCAAGGAATAATGACTTTATTTGGAAAGCCGGCAGGCTGAGAGGATGGCAGACTCATGTCTTGGAGAACCATCCTGCTCCAGTCAGAATACAGGCTCCTTTTATATAAAAAAAAAATAGGGGAGGGGTGTGGTTGGTTGTTGCAAACTTGCTGCAGTAATCTGTTGTTCTCTCAGCCATCCATTTGGAACAGGCCATGGTGTCCCTATAAACCTCCAGCAAAACAAATTTTATGCTCCAATTTGCAACTTGCCATCTCTACATAAGTGCAGAAGTGCTGACATACTTAAAGGTCAGAGAATAGGTTCACCTGCGTATTTCAGGCTAAAGGCAACACTGTTTCACAAAAGGAGCAGAGCTGGCAAGACTGAGCCTGGAAAACAGGGCACAGTAGTTAAAACTAAAGGAACAGATTCAATGTAGAGTCAGAGTTTTTCTCCTCTATTATAGCTTTACTACAGCGGGTAGAATGCCTCCAGATGCTTTCTCAGCAACATCAGGGGCAGCCTACCTCTCAACTCCTGCTCTTTTGCATTCACTGCTCCTCCATTCATATATGATTCCAACTGTGAAATCCTGTATTATGGCCCCAGGTTGGAGTGTGTTCGGCAGTAATACAACTGCAAGATACTGTTAGGGGGCATGGAGAGGGAAAAAAAGAAATTAAATAGAACAAAGAATTATGCAGGGGTAAAGCGCAGCACGGGCTGAACTTCATGAAATATGAGATGATGTGCCCAAAAGGGAGACCTTTACCTGCCTTTATTCTCCTGCATCCTCATTCTTTCCTCCAAGAGCCCTTTGCTGGCTTAATCACCAATTAGACAATCACAGCCAAGCCATTTGCATGGGCTCTACCTTCACACCACGCTGCGAGCTCATTGCCTTGCATCTTTATGACAATGTTATTATATGACACTGAAAACTGGCTAAAGGTTGAAAAACTTAGAAAGTACATCCACCAGGGAACTGAACATTGTACCTGCTAGAAGGACAAGGTAAGGACTGGGTCTTGTGGAGCAGGAAAGAGCTAACTGGTATGAGAGATTCCACATGAGATAGAGGGATAGAACTCAACAGAGAGTAAGGCTAGTAACCCAATCACTTAGGAATTAGCTTCCATTAGAATGAGGGGAGTGCCATTGGAATTTCAGAACAAACAAAGGGAACACCATTATTTTCCATAGAATAAAAAGACTGCAGGTGGACCTTGAAATAAACAGAGTGGCTGATGTTATGGAAATTTGCTTGAAATGGATCACTACAAGTGTGTTGTTGCTACAGCCAATTAGAAATTGGAAGGAAAGTATGATTATCATCATATTTGTGTGCTTGTACTGGTAGAGAATTGTACTGGGGCCATTAGAATGGTATCTATAACTCCTGTAAGCTCTACATCACATTTATCAGGTGTGGGGGAGGTCAGAGCCAGAATGGCTCATTCTTTTTCACTCTGTGTGTGCAAGAGGATGACTGGAGAGGGGAACTGGTGCAGCAAACTCTTTTGATTCTTCCTCAAAGAGAAGATCCTCCCCTGAAAGGGGAGAAAGTTTTCCACCTAACAGGAAGGCATTACTGAAGCTCAAGCTTGGTCTCCTGCAATGGGGTCTCCCTTGTGGAGGTTGCCTACTAACAGAGAAGGTCTGTGTGGGAAGCATGTTTCATACAAATATTATCTTCCTGACCTGGTCATACATCCCAGAACTTCCCCCTGGGCTGGGACAGGGAGCAGAGGAGGAGGATTTTACTCAACATCCCCAGGTCCTAGAATAATTAATAAGTGAGAGCAAGATAGAGAGAATGAAGAAAGAAGGGACAGAGAATTTATTGCAACATCTGGTCTGGCAGTAAGACACTGGAACAGGTAGAATTGGGAACAGCTTTTGTTGAGATTGGTTCAAATACAGAAAATAGAATAAAGTCTGGCTCTCAAAGAGAGCTTCCCCATCCGCACTGGATGTTTGTGACTGTCTCAAAGACATTATTCATTTCCTCTTGGCAGAATCCTATGAAAAGAGGGAGGGAAAAAAAAAAGTTTCCAAAGGCTTGCTTCTATTGCAATCACAAAGAGTTATTTTCAAAACTTGTAAAGAAGGGTGCTTGTTAAATATTTCTCTTATTTTTTTTTTCAGGGACTAACAATTCAAGGGGAAACATTACAATTTGATAGTTGTAAGAGACACATTAAATACATTTTAAAACCATAATAGGCTTAACATTGCTTTCCCTAAAATTACCAGGTTGCTCTAGTTTCACTGAATTAGTTTACATAACTAAAATATTGTGTCATTATTATTCATATAGAACCAATATGATACACCTCATTTCACTGCAGATTTGTGGCAGTATTGTTTTCTGAGGACAGTCACTTTTTACCAAAGAATGTCTTTTTATTAGCCTTTGTAATATTCTTTATCATACCTCTTTGTTGGAGAATGCAATTGCATGGATCAAAAGGCATACAAGAGTTTAATGCTAGATTAAGTCTATGAATAATGTTATCTCAAGATGATTTTATGCACAGTGAGAAGTTTGGTACTAATATATATGAAATAGATAAACAATAAGTATATACTGTGTAACACAGAGAACTATATTCAATATTTTGTAGTAACTTATGGTGAAAAAGAATATATGTATGTTCTTATATGACTGAAGCATTGTGCTATACACCAGAAATTGACACAACATTGTAAACTGACAATACTTCAATAAAAATATTAAAAAAAATAAAAGCATCGAACACTAAAAACTGATCTTGGCATTATTAGATGAGATTCGTGAGTGATTGTTGTTAGTTAAATAGACAACAGAGTTAACAGCCAGCTTTTTCTCTTACAACCAAGTATTACTTGAAGCCACTGAGGACCAGTATTAGCTCAGAAAGAAGGGGATTTGATATCAATGATCATCATGCATAAATGACCATAATATTTCTAAAACCCATTATCTCCCCATTTCAACACATAAACTCCTGCCAGGCAAATTTCTCAGAAGCACAGTCCTGTCACTGTCACTCATCTCACTAAGACCTTTTAATGGAAGATGCTCAGATGTGAGGAAACCTCCCTGGGAGACCTCGAAGATTTTTTTCAAATTTGCACTAAAATATCTAGAATGCCTCAGAAAAACAGAATAGTCACAGTATTGAGGGTGAATACTAGCAGTCAAATGGTTATCATATTTAAAAAAAAATTCTACCTATCCTCAGGACAATGCAGTTGGGCTGAGACAAATATTTGGTGGCCCACCCTCGCTTTAGTCTCAGAAAGGCAGCAGCAGACGTAGGCCATCTGGGGGAAGGCAGGGTGACAGTCCATTTCTCTTTGTCTGCCTAGTGACTCAGTGATCCAGGAGGGCATTCAGCTCTCTCCTAGCTTGTCACAAACCTGATGAGCACAGGATTATGGGCATCCATGGGCAGTCACGTGTAGGTGGTTACAAAACCCTGCCCCTAACACTTCATTCTTTTCTACTCTCTCCTTCAATCCGTGTTGAGACTTGCTGTAAGGAGGCAGCTTAACATCCTGGAAAAGAGACCAAGTCCTGTGCCCCAACAGTATTGCTCATGAGCTCCATGACCCTGGACCTTTGAGCTTAGTGACTGCGTCTAAAATGGGAATAATTTTATTACGAAGGCAATTTCTAGCTCAAGGAATTTTTTTTTTTGGCCAGAGAGGGGTTTTCTTTGTTTGTTTGTTTTGTTTTTTTTTGAATGTGTGTGTGCCTTGAAGGAAGATTTCCTAAGGCCAGCTCAGTCTTAAAGCACTTCCTTCCACCGCTTCCTATTTGAAAGGTCAGAGCAATTTAAATAACCCCAGTTCTGCTATCTCAGTGGAGAGGGACAAGCCAATTCCATGCAGCTGTGTCAAGGATCTGGGCAGAGGACACACTGGAGGAGAGTTAATATTGGTAAGTCCTGCTATCACAGACGTGTAGGTGAGGTCAAAGTACACCCAAACAAATAGCTAGAGAGACAGAGCTACAGTTCAAGAAGAAAGTTTGACTTGAACTTCAGGTAATTACATGAAAGTTTGAATCCGAACAGCTGCAGATGGAGAAAACAAAACTTCTTTTCTATATTCATCCTAATACAGGGTCATAGAGGAATGTGGGCCGTGGGATCCTTGTGAGGTCCAGAGCCAGGGAAGAGTCAGCATGGTGACAGAAGGAGGGGCAGGACCAGACTATGTCAGTATACTACAAAGTGATACTAAATCATTGAGATAAAATTTAACCTTTTCAAGGATACAAGTTTTGTGTGAGCTATAAATGGATTACCAGAGAAAATTACTCTTCTAAATTATGTGCCTTGTCTGGAAGCAGACATTCACTTAAAAATGGAAAGGGCTCCCACAATCATAATCTTACTTCAGTAATCTTAATCTAAAAATTAAGTTTAAAGCATGAATAAGCTTCCTTTATATGCCCATCTCACCCTCTTGCTCTCTGATTTTATACTCAAAATGATAAATTAATATATGATACTTAGAAGAACACTAAATAGTCATAAATCTAGTATAATCCATACTTAATTTTGAAAATTTTGAAAACTTTAAAATTTAAATATGATGATAATTTGTAAGATTTGTAAAGCAGGGAAAATAGAAAATAGAAACTAGTTTGAAAAAAATGAAAATTTAATTGAGACATCAAATGACATATTTTAATTCGTACCTTAAAGTTAATGAGCTAATAAAATTATTTTTCTAAAGTGCCACAATCATCCTAGACAGGTTTGCACATCTGAACCTTTTATTCTCTTGATTCCCCCCTTTCTTCTTTGTCCTTTTCTTAATTCTCCATCAAGTTTTCAATTCTTCCTCACTCTTTGCAGTCTTTTTAAGAAATGTTCTATCTTTTACCGATTGATGTTCTTACTCCCATGCTATTCTTGGGAAATCTCAACTATTCTCAAGTTTTTAAACTATTATCTACATGCTTACAAGCTCAAATCCAAGAGTGATATCTCCCTACACTTCGGATAACTCATATATCTAACTGGACATGTCCACCTGGAACCTCTGTAGGTCACTCAAACTCAACGTGCCTGACAGTAAATAATGTCTATTTATCTCTCTATATTTTTTTAAGTCAGACTTTCTCATCCTTCCCTATTTCCTGGTTCATGGAACCACTATTTAGCTTCTGAAATCAAAGCCAACTCTCCCGCATTTGTTCCCCATTTATCTTCTAGCTCATATGGCTTAGTTCAACTCCCTTTTCATGATTCTAAACATGCTTATCTCCAACCCACGGTTCCTCTCCTTTTCAATTTGAATGGCACTGGATTAACACAGGACCTTTTCTTGACTCTAAAATCTGTTCAGATTTTCAAGATAATTGGATTCCAAGTGTTGATTTTCTAAGGGCCCTTTTCAAGGAAGTGCACTAAGAAATCAATGATCTGAAACATCCTCTATGTTTTTCAATTCCTCTGATCCTATGGCCCTCTGCCACATTTGTTCTTTGGATTTTCAGCTCAGAATCAAACCTGGACACTAAACCTATCCTGTTTGAGAAAAATATATAAATACGCTGATTGGATTCACCCAAGGGTGAACCTTCCAAATATAGATGGTTCTTTAAAGTGCCTAGTATTAATTTTACATGTCACTCTTTCTCCATTTTTCAGTATTTATTATGATAAATATCTTAAGCGGGCTACCTCTGTTTCCATTATGGACTTGATTTTTCTTTCCCACAGAAATAAAATCTAATACATATCAACACTCTTAATCTTTTCTTTCCCCCTCAAAATCTGTATCTTTATCTATGCCTATGTAAATAGATATTGTGTTCTGAGTAGAATTTTCCTGTTGTCTTAAAATCATGCTAAGTCCCAAAGTTAAGAACAAAAATCCCTAAATAGTCCATATTTTAAACTCAGAGGTCCATCAGTTGTTGGACTAACCATCTTTCATAGGGCTTACTGAAGGGTGCCATCAGTGAACCTATCCAACCGTTGCCTCACAAAACCTACCTAATAAAATTTAAAAACTGAGGAGAGACCTGGAAGTCTCATGGAGTGTAGCATTCTTTACAAGAAGCTCCTTCCTTCAGTCTCTTCCCTGTAGCGAGGGAAAGAGTCTGCTTTCCCTCTCCAAATGAAGAGAGAGAACCCAAATAAATCACTCGGGAAATGCGGAGCCCTGCAAAAACAGGACACTAGCGCCTTGTTCCCAGGTAGAGAAGTAATTTAACCTTTGGACATGTTGACTTGCATTTGGTGCTGGAATTGGGAGAACAGATCTGGAGAGAGAAGGCATGAAGAGGAGTGTGGAGAGCAAGGACATTCCCTCTCTATCTTGATTTTAAAGAGATCTAAAGTACATGACAGAGGGGTGGAGCCGAGATGGCAGAGTAGAGAGACACACAGCTCACCCTCTCCCACAACCACGCCAAGAATTATGTCTACAGACCCACTGAATCACACAGAACACCTACTGAACTCTGGCAAAGTGTCTCTTGCTTCAAAATACAGGAGAATTCTCACTAAATTCAGTAAGCAAAAAAAAGAGGAAAAAAATTCAGTGCAGGATCAGTCCTGCAAGGAGGGAGCAGCGTAGGAAGAAAGGCACCCTCATGCTGAGACATCCCCTCTCCAGCCGGGAGGTCAGCAGGGGCGGAAGCAGAGCTTCCAAGGCTCTGAGGAGAAAGTGGCAGCAGCGCGGCAGACAGAACATGGAAGTGATACGGAGGGTCCCTACCATCCCCGGCCCCAGCAACAACTGATGGAGATGGGTGAGGAGCCCAGGGAGAGGGCCGGGCCCCCTGCACAGAGGCAGCCTCAGGGGACTGGAGGGCGGTGTGAGCTCTGGCTGGGGGTGTGTGCAGAACAGAACAGCCTGGGACCCCCACAAAAACGGATTGAGCCCCTGCAGTCCATGACCTTGAATACACCCTGAAAGGTTTTCAGCGCAGAGATCAGGAATGAGGCACTTTGTGCTCTTGGAGAACTGGCAGAACAAGCCTACAGAAAGTTAGATATTTTCAGGAGAAAATTTTGTGAACCCCAATTCTTGCATTTTTCTCATACTTAGGAAAGCACTAGCCATTAACCATCAACCATAAGCCGTTACCATGGTAACTGTTCCTCATGACTAAGATCAACCTACTGTGATGTGTGCGTTGAGGTGTATTGCCTAACATACCCCTTTGCCAAAATCACATCTATACTGACCTCCTCCTTTAAGTCTCTGAAGCAGTTTCTCAGAGATACATAAGAGGCTGTCACCTAGGCTGTAGTCCTCAGTAAGACATAATAAACTTGACTCACAGCTTTTACACTGTACAATTATTTTACATTGACAGTTATATCTTCAATTCAATTTTCAGCTTTTGGGTGTGATAAATATAATTTGCATATCCCTTAAAACAAAGCTGAATAATCAGTAGGTGTTCAAAAAAAAAATGCATGGCTAAATCATGCAAATAAGATCTGTTTTATTTTTTTCAGATTCACTTAGTGTTGCTCCATGCACCCTTTCTCAAAGGTTGGGAAAATGCCCTTGAAGAGTTACTGGTCACAGACCAATAAAGCCATGAAATTTACTTAAAAATATTAACTGTCACAGGATAATAACAATGCTGTGGGCAATCATCTGGCTGACCCACTGACTCATTTGAACTGAGGGAACAGAGTCCACATTCTTTATCGACATTCTTTATTGACATTTTGACATTATCTAAATGCCAGAGAGCCAACGTGAGATGCAATGAAATAGATGTTCGTAAAACTCTTCGAGCCTCAGCCTGAGGAATGCTTACTGATGGAGAGCTCCCTCATTCAATTGTGGGATTATCTGCTAAATTGAAAATGGATTTTAAACTTTGTCCTAGAGGAAAATATTAGTTTGATGTTCTGTTTCAAAAAAATTCTTCTCACATGTAAAATGAGAAAATTGTATTGCAGATTTAGCATGTATTAAAATTAAGTTACCTAAAACATCTGCAGGGCCTGAAAAGGTATATGGAAATGAACTGTTTTCCAAGTCAATGCCACGGGAAATGACAGCTAAGCTGATCTCTTTTTCAGAAACTTTTAATGATGTACTTCTCTTAGGATTTGAAAGAACTTAAGATCTAGCTGCTTTCAACTCTAGGGTACAGAGGAGTCAAAGAAAAATTAGTCCTGGGTTCCAATATGTTAATTTGGAAGTAAATGGTGGTTTCATTCATAGGTGCTCAATTTCCATGAGTGGTATGCAGGCAAGTGGGCAGACTTATTAAATGAACAATGTTTATCTCTGACCCTTCCAGACTTTCCATTTTCTAACCCGCCCTTGATAATTTCTACAATTTTTATATCTTTTCCTTCTTCCTAAAGATTCTCTCTGAACTTTCATTCATATAAATCTATTCATGCTAAATAAATTTTTTTCCCCATAAACCACTTTGGAGGGTCATTTTAATTTGTGCTTCAGAAGATGGAGAGAGAAATCCATTAAGCTGTTCTCCACTGAATATGGTTATAAAAGCAATGCTAGCTACCACAGCAAATCACATAAATCAGAGACACATCTCCACTGAATCCTACCCAGACTGCAGAAAAATGACCAGGTAGTTTTTGCTGTTTTAAACCACTAAGTATTAGGGCATTTTGTTACACAGCAATAGATCACTGGAACACAGGAATATAATGTAGGTGTCAGGATATTGGTGCGGGGTGAACATCATAGGACAAACATCTATGGGCATGTTGTGTGTGTAAGTACTGCAAACTATATACTTTCAGAGCCAATGAAAAAAAGATGTGATTGTGTATCTGACATTAACATTACAGACCTTTTAAACCATGTTTTGTCTATGAGGAAATTGATTACAAATGAAGAGACTAGCTATATACCACCAGTTTAAATTTTGTGACAATTGCTGCCTAAAAATATTCAGTACAGATGTGAGTAAGAATGAAAGCTCTCTTAGTGACAAATAATAAAGGTAAATAAAGATTTTAAAAGAATGGGATGATTTCAATGTAACTTTCTATTATGTCTATAGTAAAAATATTTGTATAGATCCCAATGTTTAAAAGGAAAAGTGTTGGTAAATAATATCTTCATGCAGTGTGTTTATATATCAACACTCATGAAGTATTTTGAGATATAGCTTCCATATGACAGCTGACTCATATACTCATAGTTAATCACAGGGGGAGAAAGGAGAATCTGGGTTTCATAGCCACCTGTGTGTATATGTCTGTATATGTGGAAACATATGGACATGAGGTGTCTATTTCACAGTTGTATTTAACATCACAAGACATCATAACAGATAAAAACAGCTTACTGAAGTCAATGTGTAGAAACAGTCAGAGATATGAAGCCCCTGTGAAAGTCCCATAACATTGCTTGTCTTTGATTCATTGTTGAATTATAGAGCTAGATTTTTTCATTCTCAATGTCACCATAGTTGTAAGCATAATATATAAAACCTCATTTATTACATATAATTTCAAAAGCTGTAGCTTCATTTGTCAAGGTAAATCACAAAGAAAAATATTGAAATTTTAGAATTAGTGATCTGAAGAATAATCCTATTAAGGAAAACAATGACCTTCGCTGAGAGAAGCTTTACTATAATAACCAAGAAAATAACAAATTATGTATAGATGGCATTGGTTTTTTAAGGACAATTCTACACACCCTGTTTGAGAAACCTGTGTTGCTGAAGCTGACCTGTATGAAATCTTTCCTTCTCATTACTTTTGGACCTTTTCCTATCTCTGGTCCATGACATCACTTTTCCATTGCCAATTCCAAAACTCTGGTGCAACCCAGATCCCAGGAAGAGGTGAAGGTAAAACAACCAGTTAAAAGCATGTGGGTTTGGGAACCAGGCTCACATCCAGGTGATTCAGTTGCTCCTTACTCATCTCCAGAAAAGAAAGTTATTGAGGTCAGAAACAGCTTTTTCTTTTAAGGACTCTGGGAGTAGTCTGTATTGGTACTTATAGAACTCTGGGGACCTGGTTGAACCCCTTCATGTGGGTACTAGCCACACTTAATCCCAGTTCAATCATTTAATAGTTTTGTCTTTAGAAAGCAATTGCAATAATATTTATCCTAGTTTGATAGAATTTATAAAATAATTAAGTGAGTAAATAATATTAAAAAAATACAGCTTCAGAAAATGAATTCTTAATAAATGATAAATACTATTAGCTAATTTTCATGATAACTTGTTCTTTTGGACAGGTAAATTTTTAATAAGTTTAATAAAGTTAAGATCAAGTTGCTTATTACATAATGGATGCAACTTAATTTACTGTCACAGATTTTAGTGTAAAAGATATCAATCACGTGGAAAATATGGAAAATCATAAGGAACAGTAGTGCACTCACTGCTCTGCTTTTTGGTATTCGTTGTTCAAAAACAATACAGATATGGGTGATCCTTGGCAGACAATTTCCAATTCCATTTTCTTCCTTCCTAAACCAAAAGAAGTCTTCTACCTACATACAGAATATTATCCTTATGTTTTCCTAAATTAAAAACTATATTACCATCAATAAACTTTTTTTAAATTACTTTTTAAGACTTGTGCCTTTTTATTGTACAAATGCTGTTCATTGTGTAACTGCTTTAAGCCACCTATGAATACATTAGTTAGGCTTAAGAATCTGTTCTCTTATTAATGAGCATTTAGGTAGTTTCAATATTTTGCTATTTTATGCACACCTATTTGTGCCTCATTCTCTTCATTCTTAAAGTGGAAATATTAATAGTACCTCCCTCATAAGATTTTTGTGGAGAATAAAAGAGTACATATAATACTTTTGCTAAGTACAAAATAAATGCTGTGTATGTCTGAAATTATATATAACGCTGCAAGGATCCTCTATGAAATCACCTCCTTGATGTCACCTATAAGATGTAGGAAATGACACCCAGAAATGGACATATGTCGTCTTTGATGTATATCTCTTCAACTTGAGTATAATTTTTCAATCTGCTCACCAAAATAACTGTATTATTTTATATTTTCAGGGTTACACAGATTCTGGTGTCAGACTCCCTAAGAACTAGACCTATGACCTTGTCAAGATACTTCTCTGTAACTCAGTTTTCCTGTCTGTCAAATGAGCATAACAGAAATACCTATCTGATTGGGTTGCAGTAGAGATTAAATAGGTTATATGTATAAAGCGATTGGAAAAATGTCTACAACACAGTAAGTGTATAGTAATTCTTGGCTGTCAAAACCATCACCAGCAGCAGAGGAAAGTTCTAATTTCTCTACTGGTAGTTGAAATTGTCTGACTTATTCTGCTATTTGTTTTCTTTCTTCGTTCTTCTTTCCAAATTGATGGGTGTGAAATAGTATTTATTTCATGTTTGCTTTAATTTGCTTTCCTCTGATTACCAGACAAGTTAAGTTCTTTTTTTGGAGGTTCCCAACTCACCTTCCATTTCCCACCTCACAGGCAATGATTTTAATCCTTGAACTGTTTGTTCCTGAAACCAGTCCGTGGCCAAACCTTCTACTTCCAGCTAGCCAGAAGCTTCACCTTATTCTCTTCTTTCTTCTACTCCATGCAGATAACAATTTTTTTGAATCAAGGTATCTTATTTTAATGTTTTCTTTTTATATATATCATATTTTCATAGCCATCTTATTGCTTTGTGATGGAAGCAAAGGCTTGCCTCCAATTGTGAATTTACAGGCCATTTTAACTAAATTTTTTTTTCCTGGAAAAATAATGTATGTTTCTTGTAAGCAACATGAGAAAAGATGGCAGTCATGACTACAATAAACAAAAGCCATCCATACTTCAACAATCAGGAAATATTTCTTAGCACTATTTTTATTTCCATGAAATGTACTCTAAATAAAATTATGTAGATATAAATGGCACTCCCCACATTACCAATCTTGTGAATTGTGAAAAAGTGTGTTGTCAGGAGAAAGTTCCTCTTCTTAAACAATTTGATTATGTGATAATAAAATATTAGTAAGTTACTCTATTGATTTTTAGATTGATTTCCAAAGAAGTTGAATCTTATTATGTATTAAAGAGTGTTACCCCAAATTTCTTGTAACACGTTCTTAAGCTGGATATTACAATTGTGTCTATGTAGAAGACTTTTGCCTTAAAGCAACCCTTTAAATTTCCATTCAAAACGAAATGTGAACAATGTTGGTTTCATGCATCCATAACCTTCATTGAATGAACATTCATGGAATGTGTAATAAGTGCCAAAAACATTCTAGAAATGGACTATTCAAAACTGAATAAAGCAGGCAGAAAAAGTCACAGTAGAGCATATAACCTAAGGCAGTAATTGGTTGATTTGTAAGAATGCATTCCCCTCCAGCAAACTTTTTGAGTGTGCAACTTCCAAATATATACATTGCCTTATTATAAAATTTTATGCTTTCACTGTTGTGAAAATATTTTGAGTAAATTATAAAATGTAACTGTTTGAAAACTTCAAGCTGTACAATACTGGGAAATATTATGACACAAGATCCAGTGCATAAAGAATCTTTTTATGGGTACAGATTCTGTGGGTCATAGTTTCATGCTCAGAAAGAGAGCACAAGTGGATTTTATAGCAGCTCTGAAGTCACTTTAACCCATCACATCAGTCACCATCATTGAAGATTTACTGACTACTGAAGGAAAAGTATCTTGCTTTGAATAGTTACAATGTGAAGATCTCAGGTAGAAGCCTTGGTAATTCCCTAACCACTTGCACAGGGCAACTTACCTACATACCTTAGTGAAAAAATAGATACCCTTTATTCTGGTATCTTTCATGCGGAAAATCTTAGGAACAAGGTGTGTAGCCTTTAATATAATAATAAACTTTGCTTGTCACCCATTTTATTCACTGGCAGTGAAGTAACCAAATGTGGTTTCCTTCAGGACTGAGTTATATGACTCATACGAACCTTACACTAAATTGCTTTGTCATTTAATATCATGAAATGGAAAAATTTTTTAAAAATTAACAAAACAAAGTCAAAATTTTTACTTATTTTGTAATTGTGACACATAGGCCACTAGATAGATACACAGATGTTCATCTGGGGATTTCTAAACCAAAACCAGTCATTGGGAAGAACTTTCAGCAGTGAGCTCCCATTTAGAAATGTATAATACACAAGCCTTGCCAATTTCATGCAAAACGTAATAAAAATTCATGGAAGCAGCCATGAATCAGTCCCATTCGTGGGAAAAGATGAAGGATATTTCCCTTAGCAATTGATCACCCTGAGGGAAACTAAGCAATGAGCATTCAGTCATTCATGGAAGTAAAGCAGAGTTGCAAATGCTTCCTTCAATCTGTAGCACATTACAGCCTGGCTCCAATTTCCACTCCAATGTCTAAGCCCTTCCTATCCATTTGGAGTAATATATTAAAATGTTTCCACTTCTTTAAGTGAATGAAGAGTCAGTTTCTACAAAGCATGTTACAAAGCTGCTATGGGATTTTTTTCTTCGCATTTTTCCCAATTTCTGCAAAAAAAAAAAATTAACATCAGCAGTATACAGCTAAACCACAACCTCTAAGAATTTCTGTTTTGTGATTATATTTCAGTCCTGATGCAGATTTAAAGCCAGACTTAGAGCAGGGACCATCAAGAGCACTTTCTCTGAGATGTACTTACAATGTTGAAAATTTTTATAAAGCCATTTTCTGACTTGACATTACATATTAGATGCAGAGTAGAGCATGGCTGAACAATCTGATTTCTTGGAAACTTTAAAAATAAATGAGGATTCAGCAACACAAGTCAGGTTTAAGCTGCTCTAAGCATTTTACTGTATTTATTATTGTAATACTTGATGGTGGGTGATGCAAATAGATGACAAATAGAGCAATGGTATAAAACCATACACAGGACAAGTGCCTGAAAGTAGTAAAATTCTTCCTTTACTTACATTTTACTGAACTTGCAAACTGAAAGTTTTGAAGTGGCTCAATTTGAAATGGAAAAAAAATTACAGTTAGTAAATCAGGACGATAATATTAGAATCTGGCTGCATAAAGAAGAATGTTGGTGAAGTCAGGACAAAGGACAGCATTTTTGATTAAACATGAATGCATCGCCCTGTGCAATCTCTCTTTGCTTGGTATAGGCGACAATGTGTTCTGCAACTATTATCAATTGACGCATTTTCCTTATTGAAATACACTTCTTTCTTTCATATAAATATCTAGTTAGTAATGAGGGAAAAGCTATTGAAGCATTTCCTTCATTTGCAGTGAAGTTTAGTGAGTGATTCATTCTTCACTGGATACAGCAATTTCCTGGGGTTCACAAATGCTAGCTAAAAAGCTTATCCACTTTCAGTCCTCCTTCAGAAAATGAAAGAACTAAAAATTTGTCCTTCGTAAGCCATCCGAAAAAAAAGAAGCACATAATTGACAAATTTGATTCTAAAGATGGAGAGATAATTTATATTTTGTTTATCTACAACTGTTATTTAAGTTTTTTTTATCATCTTATAAAAAGTTCATGGTGATGATCCTGTTTCTCTAAGTGTTCTAAGAGAAGAAACTTTAAAAAATTCCAAACATTCTGTTTTTTTCCTCTTCCATGATCCTTTTGTTTGCCCATATTGAAATGACATGTAATTATGAAATATTTCTTCAGAAAAGAAATAGAACTGTTTTGAATCTTAATGTTCGTGATCTTTTCTTCTTCCCTTTCAAATGTCATTTTAGTAGTCAGTCAACACACTCAGAGAATAATGAAGTTCAACTTTTCCTGATTCCCCGATTTGATTTCATAAGTGAATCACATAGGTCTATCATCTTTCCAGCACATTGATTTTGAGTCTGCTTCATTGATTTTGGCTCCTTATGAAAATCTGATCAGGTCGATCATTACAACATTTGTTGTTCTAAATTGGTTAGGTTATCTCAGATTCTTTCACTCCAAAGTACAGTAGGTCTGGAGCAATAAAATCAGTACACGAAGCCTTGCTTGAATTTATATGAACTTTCTTTTCATTTAGTCAGATAAATGACCCAGTCAGAAAACTCCACTAATTTAGAAAATGTACTAGAAAAAGTTAAGAAATACGTATTTATCTCCATCCATAACCCTGCTATTCCTTTTCATAACTCAGTATTTGTCATAACCTCCCCACCGCCTTGCCCTATGAGCCAATAATTTGGACATATACCCTTAAAAATCCACGTGACTGCCTTATGGGCAAGCTCCCTTTCTTCTTTGTATCCAGGTCTAGCACCTTTGACTAAGAATGGTGGTGACATCATGAGGTTATTAGGCTTCAAAATTCTTTTTAGCGGTAACTACTGTCTTATGTTTTCTGAACCATTAGCTTCCAATTGTTTCCAAACCTCTTGCAAACTGGCTTCTCAGAAATCTTAATCTCCTATTTCTAAATAATACTCTTTCTTTTTAAAATTTGGTTTCAAACATTTGAGGAAAAAACATTGTGTTCATTTATAGTAACACTCAATTCCTAGATATTTAGTATGCACATCTTAAACATGATATAAAATGTATCTGGAATTAGTGACTTGACTATTGGAAGCATCCTGGTTTGTGTTTATATTTGTCATTATATTTGCTCCGTCATTCCTAGTGTACTACGAGCTTGCTGACGTAATGGACTGTGTTTTCAGTCTCTTTGTAAACTTGAGATACCCGGCAAGAGTTTTAATAGTGAAGTAGGGGAAAAGTTACAGACACGTGTTGAATCTTGTTCTTGTTCACAGGTGTGTGTGTGTGTATGTACATGTGCGTGTGAAGGGAAATCTTCACAGACATTATAAACCTTGATTAAAGTTGCCATGCAAAGGATATTTAGCACCTCTTTATGAGGATTTAAAATTTGCTGATTAACAAATACAATGATTTATTTCACTCATAGAAATAATTAAACTTGTTATTCACATTTACTCAAAGACTACTTACCAATCACTTATTATGTGCCAGGCACAGTATTAGTCAGTAGTCCTTCGTGGAGGGCTGGGATATAGTAAACATCCTCTCACTTAAGAGTTTGTTCATTGTTCTTACCTATGAATCAGACGTTAGCCTGAGTTTGAACAAGTATTATAAGACTTACGCTACATACTGAAGACAAGAGGAACAAAGCCTGCATTTGGGGGCTCCTTCATGCCAGTAAGCTGCAATGCCACTGCCTTCATTAGCTCTCTCATCTAGCAGACAGTGCCTGATGTGTAATTCCAACATCTATTTAGTGTGCTTTTTAAATTAATGATAATGAGATCCTATAATGCAGCAAGTATAACTCATGAATTGGCATCAAATAAAGCGTTGCAAGCAAACTAAAGGCAAATCTCACCTAGTTAGCTATTCACACCCTGCCCCAGGAATTAAATCAAAAACACTGAATAGACTAACAACTAAAGATTGTGGGCCAATTGTCTTTTACAGCTCACAGGATGCTTGGCACTACCATGGAAACCAACAATTATCTAATCATTTATAACTTGCATTAGTCTTGCAAGATTGTGCAGAAGAGCTAAAAGGAACACCTATAGGTCATTAAGGGGGAGTATTTTTAGAAGACGGTAGCTCCTTGTATTGTCAGATGTTTATCTTGTTTTTAAAAATGTATAACTCAAATATATAAATAATTAAAATGCACACTGATGCATTGGCGTAAATGGTAGCCTTAAATTTTGCATGAGAGTCCATGAAACTTAATACTTGTCTTATCCTAACATCAACTGTATATTTTCAAAGTATGTCACAAACTGAGACTCGTGATATTTCTCCACCCCAAAACCTGTTCTTTATTCAGAATTTGGCTTTCCTGGTTTGTTCTCTTATGCCTCTCAGCTCAAATTAGCCCATTAAGAGATCATTAAGCAAAGATAATTCTATTTCCTAAATAAACCACCAAACTCCCCAATTTTCTCTATTCATCACATCACAGCTTCATGTTCTCCTATCTTGTCTCTTACCTGGACCCAGGTGGGAGGCCATGTGTAGGGAGGAGGGGGCAGAACAGGAGATATGGGCTGGAATAAGAGATATGAGTGCAGTACTGGTGCAAGTTAAGAGTAGAATTGGAGATCTACTGAGAAGGGTCCTCACTGTAAGATCTTGGATTTTATCTGGACATTGATGTGGAATCACTGAAGGAATGTAGTAGAAAAGAACAAATCTGACTCCATATTAGATCTGCTCCTTTGGCTTTAGCCCTGTGCCCTGTTTTCTAGGCCTATCCTTGTTGTTTCTGCACCTTTTGTAAGAGAATGTTGCCTTTAGCCTGAAATATACAGGACAGCCTGTTCTCAAGGCTCTTAACACTTCTGCACTCATATAAAGATAACAAGTTGCAGAATGGAAAATAATATTTGTTTCGTTGAAGGTTTAGAGGGACAACATGATCTGACCCACGTGGACCACTGCAAGAACAAAGGATTCCAAGAACAAAGAATTCCTACACCAAGAAGTTTGCAGCAACCAACCACACCCCCTCCCCTTTTTAGTATAAAGGGAGCCTGAATTCTGACTGGAGGAGGTGGTTCTTCAAGACATTAATCTGCCATCCTCTCCATCTGCAGGCTTTCCAAATAAAGTTGTCATTCCTTGCCCCAACACCTCATCTCTCTATTTACTGGCCTGTCATGTAGCGAGCAGAAGGAGTTTGGACTGGGTAACAGGAACACAATGATCAGAGAACAAAATTATTTTGGTGGTAAAGGATTGTTTAGAGGAAATGCTTTGCAGGCAGAAGCATAGTCACTCTAAAACTGCCAAAGTTCCAATCCCTGGAACCTGTGAACCTGTGGTAAAAGATGAAGGAGTCTGTGATGATGAGCCTATCTTGGATTATACAGGAGGCATGGCCAAGGGATATAGGTGGCTTCTAGAAGCTGTTAAAGGTAAAGAAATGGATTTTCCCCTAAAGCCTCCAGGAGAAATGCAGTCAGTCCTATTGACACTTCGATTTTAGCCCAGTGAAACCCATTTTGGACTTCTGACTTCCAGAACTATAAGACAATACATTGGTTTTATTTTAAGCTACTAAATTTGTGGCAGTTTTGTTACATAGAAAACTAACACAGAAGGCAAAAAGAAATAGGAAAGTGGAGACAGCAGTTTCTTGGGGTTAGCATGACAGTGCATTCCTAACAATCCAGCAGTCCAGAAAAACCAGGTTTAGAAGATAAAGAGAAGATTAAGCGTAATGCTTGAATCAGAGTGCCTTAGGAAAATAGAAGATATTTTACATATTCAAAACATTATGCATTTAGGCTAAAGCAGGATTCTTTACAAGATATTTTTCTTATTTTCTAAGAGGAATGTAAATGTGATGAAAAGGCAATTTAGTGTTATTACTATGAGACAATGTATTTGAAATTTAATGATAATCATCTCACTTTCAGAACTTGAGTGATTTCCTCTCATTGAATCCAACATCACTAATGTTGGCAAAAATCTAGGATAATAATACACTGAAATAATGTTTGCTTTCATTTTAGTTCCCAAATACGTGATGAAAATTAACAAAAGGCAGTAAGTATATAAATTTTAAGCACCATCTCATTATTTCACATCTCAGTGACTAGGTACTGCAAGCTGGAAAAAAACAGAGTAAAGGTGGCAGTTTGTGGTGGGTAGAGTGGATGGAGAAGGTTTTTATTTTTTTTGGGAGGGGTGTATCCAAAATTGAAATAAAAATATTTCATCATCTGTTAGGGACCTAAAACAATTTTACTAGGCAAACCAATTTGCACTTGAGGAAACTTAGACCCAGAAATAATAAACAACTTGCAAAGATGATATAGCTAAATAAAGAACCAAGGATAGAAGGCCTGACATGCTAATATCAAAGCCTGGTCCTTATTTTTAACGTTTACATCATGCAATTTGCAGCTATATCATTGCTATATCTATTGTTTTGCATTTGTAAATAACTACCCAAGTGAATAAATATATCTGCTCAGTATCTTAATGGCTGCATAGTATTCAATGTAGTATTAATGACTGTTGAACATTGGCTTTTTGGATATTTTTTTCAATGAACAATGCCGTAGTAACCATTCCTTCAACCAAACTTTACATTTATTTTTATTTACCTTCAATTCCTAAAGAGAGAATTTAAAAATAAATTGTATGATTTAAGGCTTTTCATTAAATAGTACTTACTTCACCTAAAGAAAGGATCTATTTATTATTATAAATAAATATGTAAAATGATTTATTTATTTATTATACCTGTATTTACATTTTTCCTTCAGTAATGATTCTGTATTAGGGAATTCTTTATAAGTTCTGATAATGATGGTGTGCATTGATATAGTCACATGTTTATCTTTTCTCTGGTCATATGGATGCATTTCTGACATAGCTACATGTAGTGGTAGATACAATCTGTGAACATTGAATTTGAAACCAGCATTTGAAATCAAATGAATCAGTGGCATTTGATATTTCACTAAATTTCAGAGAAACCTTCAGTTACAAAGAAGAGAACTTTCTGCAGTTCCCAAGGTAATTATTAAAATGCCTAACATGTTAAGGTCAACCTACTCAAATTAAGGAGGTGTTAACATGGTCTAAAAATAGTCTAAGTAGAAGTATCGTTGGGTTAATTTTTCACATCTCCTGGGAGTTGCTTCTCACTGATCTATGTCAGTTCCTCTCTTCTTGTCAGAAAGTTTTTCAGAATGTTCTTTCTCCAGTTTTCCTTTTTCCTTTCTTCCTTACAGTTTTGCTTAAGACTTAGAAGTTGGAAATGAAAGTATCTGAAAAAAGACGCATATGCCTATTATAAAAATGCATTTTCTCTAATCCTTTCAGTTTTTTCCTGCATTGCTACAGCTTCTGCCTTTCCATTTTATTTTTAAAAGGTTTTGTTGGTTTCTGATTGGTGCTTTATATAAGGCTGTGTATGAAAAATGGATTTGTTAAAAAAAAACCGAGACTTATGGAGAATGAGTCTCATTTAGGCAGCAGAGTTCAGGGGCCCTGAAATGAACATTCAGATATCTACATTACATTTTAACAAAGTGAAATGTGTGACTTTGGAATCATCAATAACTAGCCTGTGTTATTAGCAGCAGTGTTTTGTGCTTGACTTCTATCTCACCAGAATATCCAGAGCACTGTTTCACCCTTAGCAGACACCCAGGGAATGATGATCGATGATGACCTCGATAATGACGAGAATTTGCTGACTGGGCTGGAAGTCGAACACAGCAACTCACAGTCAAATTGCTTACCTACTTTCTTCCCTTTATGCAAAATAGTCAGTTTTATTTGTCCTTTCTTTCAATACAAAGCATACGTAATAAAGAGAAAATCTTAACCAAGTTGCAAAGAACTGAACAGTTTTATTTCACAATTATCAGAAATATTTTGAACTTATGATGAAATTATTATTCTAGTATGTGAAATTCTCACTCTTATTCAGTAGGCTGAATGCAGGTGGCTCCGGTTTGCAAAAATTTTGAAAACAAATTGTTGATTATTCTGCCAGTTTGCTGATGACTCTGGGTTTATTCCTTTGTTCTCTGTTAAGTTTGGGGAATATTGTATAATTGCTACAAATTCATCATGATTATCATTGTTCTTGTATTCTTTAGAATCTGATGACATACTCTATCAGTCTTTTTATCCTAACTGTGTGGTTGGAGTGGGGAAAAGTGTGATAAAGCCAGGATTTTAGATCCAGCACACAGTTGATGTTGAATCAATAAATAATAAATGTATGAATAAAAGTTCTTGATATTCTGATGGTAGGTAGACCAGTAAAAAAAAAAATTGTAATTTCAAGGTCAAAGAAAACAACCAGAAACATCTTACTGAGAAAAACTTTGAGCACATAAAAATGCAAGGCACAGTGTACTATGAAATCCCATATTTCCACCACACAGTTTTAATGATTATCTATTTGTAACTGATCCTGCTTCAGCCGTATCCCAACCTGTTTCGGACCCCTTACCTGGTGATGTACCTGAAGTAAATACTGCTATTTTTCTGAATATTGCTTCTCAACAATGAAACCTTGCTATAACATCAAGGAATATATAATAGTTATTAATTGACTCTGATGTATTTACTTTCATGCATTGAGCTTCTATTTCTATTTGCTTTATTGAGATTCTATTTACTTTCATGCATAACTTCTATTTCTTCCCCATTCTGAGTCCAATTCTATAATCTAGCTCTTGTTTCAATATTTTAATCCTTCCCACTAAGTACGTAATTTCCCTCTATGGATATCCTGCAGCTTCGAAGTCGTTTATGGCAGTTAAAATTGTTCATTTCTCCAAAGTGGCTCCTGTTCTTTATGGTTTTTTTTTTTACTTTGAAACATTTCTACAGTTACTGACATAACATTCACCTCTGAAAAAAACTGCCTGTGTTAACCTTGTCAGATGCTATTTCTTTAGTCAACAAGAGTTTCATCACTGAATGAGTGGTACAGTCAAGGCCTTTGCTCTGTTTTTGTTTTCATTTACAGAAAACTTCTATTTACAAAAAAAAGCATTCATTTTCCTTAATAAATAGCAATTCAGAATTTTTCCCCTCAAGAAAATTAAAGAATCTATCTAATGGACATGCTTTTAGGCAGGAATACCACCATTTTATTAAATTAACTGGTTTTAAAAATGATGCAAATGTTAGTCACAATCTATAAAAGTAGATTTTAAAAAGACAAGTTTCTTCTGTATAGCACAGGGAAGTATATTTAATATCTTGTAATGACCTGTAATGGAGAAACTATGTATTCAAATATATGTCTGTTCACGCATGACTGGGACATTGTGCTGTGCACCAGAAGTTGACACGTGGTAACTGACTGTACATCAATATTTTTTTAAAAATTACGATTATTTAATTACAGAATCAGATCTCATCTATTCCTGCGGATGTCACTAAGCATGTCTTAGAAATGCTGAGATTAACAGCGTTAGGAATCTGCTTTGTCACTCAGAATATCGCCAGTACTTATCATTCGACATCTTTTGTCACTACTTTGCGAAGGCTTTAAATCAAAATAAGCCCATTGTGTGCTGGATCAGGGTCTCCTGACTTTGTTTTTTCTTGCCTTTTAGCATGTCTTACAATATTCTTTTGCCAATTGGACATCATATATCAGGTAACAGGAGCTGTGGTCAGTAGACGTTCAGTGTGAGATTTTGCTAATCCTGCTGGTATTTGGGTTGTGTTTAATTTTTGCTGTGGCTATACACGTCAGAGGCTCAGCTCCTTCTAGTGTCCTTGTTTTTACCTCATTACTTTTGGCAAAGAGGAACAAAAGTCTCCTTCCTAAGTAGGCAGAGTCTGTGTCTCGAAGTTCTTTCAGCTGAAACCCGCCGTTACTGCACTGAAGCCCCATTCATGTCGGGGAGGAGAAGTATTCTTATAATTTTATGATTCAATTTCAGGTTAGTGAGCTTGGGTCCCAGGCTGTGCCCTTCACAAGTGTTAATATTTTTTTCTCCCTGTAGGTGAGACAGGAAGGCTAGACAGGACTGGAGTGGGATAATTGCCCTTCCCCAGGTTGGATGAGGATCTGGTAGTCTTTTTCCTTAAAGAGTTTTAACCTTTGTTACAGAGAATGCACTGAGAATATTTCAAAATGTTTAAATTTCTCCTCTTCTTGCCGGAAACTCAAGGGGATTTTTCTTTCTTTTCATCTTTTTTTTTTTTTTTTGGATTTTCACCATGAAGATCTGGTGGGGATCCTGGAGGTAATGAATGTGTGATTGTCCCCTCAGACTCAGCACCCAGGAGCTTCTCATTCTCGTGTGAGCCCACATCTAGTCTCTAGCAATTCATCAGAATTACCATGTAACAGTTTGTGGCTCCAGTGGCTTCTGCTTCAGATAAACTGATCTTGGATGGATTCTGTGCACTTGAGCGCTTCTCCAGATTTTATGGTTCTGGTTTGCCTTGTGACCTTTATTCTCTGATGAATCTAATAAAAGTTACTTTTACAGTTTGATTAGCTTTTTTTTCTTCTTGAAAGCACAGGAGTGATGAAATCCCAGCTCTTTACATAACAAAACTGACGCTAGAAATCCAAAACCATCATTTAAACATTTATTATGAAAATTTTAGAACACACAAACATTATGAAGACTAGTGTACAGAATCTTTGTATTCCCATCACACAGTCAATCACAAATAAAATCATTTGTTGTGGCCATTAGATCATCAGCTGCTACTGCTACCCCCTGACAGTGAGAGGAGGGAACTCAGGACATGAAAGAACAGGACACTGGCCCTAGATGGCTAGGTACATATCAAAGTAATGATTTCCATGAGCCTGGACCTTTGCAACTTCCCATCGATAAAAAAGGGCTAAATTCATTAACTTGAGATATCTGATTTTCTTCAATTAACAGTAATCTTTTGATGTTCCACCTACCTGGTCTTTGCTGCAAAAACTCATACGTTCTGGCTTCTACCTTGCCACAATGGAACGCTTCTTAGAGAAATCTGAGATGCTGTGTCCTGGGCTCCAGTCCTAAGAAAATCCACGGAATAAAACCTAACTCTCAGCTTTTAGGCTGTGAACTTCATTTCAGCCGGCAAGACAAAGAATGGGAACTTGGCGGGTCTGTACATTGCCTTGTCTTCGTAAAAAAGAAGGTCATCTGCGCGTCTTCCTTAAGTCATGTGCGGAAAGGTGACCACGCAGTAAGACGCTTCCCAAAATCAAAAGGGGTAGGGAGTTCTTTTTCTATTTTTTAAAGTATAGTTAATTTACAATTCTGTGTTAGTTTCTGGTGTATAGCTCAATGATTCAGTTATAGAATATAATATATATATATATTCTTTTTCATTGTAGTTATTAAAAGATACTGAATAAGTTCCTCATTGTTTTCCAGGAGCAGAGGACTCAGGTAAAGTTCAACATTATCATAAATTTTCCATAAGGTGTTCACTCATGATTTTAGCAGCATTGATGTGCATTTCCTAGATCCATTACTTCATTAAAAGGTGTACCTATTGAAAATATCAATCAGTATTTATCCTATGTGATAGATTCAATGCATTGTCTTCAGTGCATGTGTTATTTTGAGGTAAGTATTTCTACTCCTCATTATTTAATTTTCCTAGTTTAGAGTTTGCATCTATTATGACTTAAATATTATGTAACTCCCAAAATGAACTCATTTTCTAAGCAATAAACATTAAAGTTCTTCAGAATGTTTGTGTAAAATTCTGACTTTGAATTAGATACATAAAAGATGGTTTAGAATGTTTATATTGCAATGAGATAAATTAAAGCTTCGGAGGTTTTGTGTGTTTGGTGTTTTTGCTGTTTCTTAATAGCTATATTTTTAAAAGGCACTGTTACTTAGAAGATTTGAAAAAATAATCCACTAATCTTCCTACATATCTGAAATTTTTCTTATCACTGAAATATATAAAACTTTTTTAATCCATTACTGCTGAAATTAACTGTTTAATAAAATTAACCTCCACTCTTTCCTATTCTAATGAAAATTGAATTTTATTTTTTCCCTGTAATTTCTCTGCAATTTTTTCAGGCACCATCCAGATAATAGCTGGATATATAACGTTAGTTTCACATTATGCATCAAAATGGGGAGGTGGCACTTTAAGAGAATGTTAGCAAACCATCTAGATATTTAGAAAATTATGAAGCCTTTATCTTGGCGTTCATATTCATCATAATCATCTTAAGGCAATCATACAGTTGATGAGGAAAATTAACTCTTTATGTTACTATTCACAGCAATAAAAGTAAAGAATGGTAGAATTAGGAAATCACCATTTTGCAGCCTCTACGGAATAAATGGATGGAGACAATAGTCATGAATAGCTGAGGACAACATACAAATATGGAAGACCATGGTGGAAGAACACACCACCATCTATGAAGTAGTTTTGTGGCTTGAGATACATAGATAAAGAGTCACTATAGATTAAGCATGGATATGGACAAAGACATAGAGACAGATACACAATTTTCCTGTATTTCTACAAGTTGGTGCTTAGATTCAGAGGCTTGAAAAACTTAACCTCTCTCATTCAAAAGTACTTCTTAAATAAACTAAGAATAATATAAATTATTTAATTATAGTGATTGAATTTATTTATTATATGCTCTTATGCTGACAAATACAAGTTTAAAATGTATTTTTTTAAGTTGTGTAATAATTGATTTTACCTCAACTGGACAGATCATATATGAACCTAAAATTGCAATTTTTTTATGATTAACTCTGTTCATTATCACATTCTGTCATAATTTCAGTTGGCCATCTAGGGTAGACATGTACATATACACTGTATCAAGGAGTGTCTTTGCTGGAAATGTCAAATACTGGTAATCATGGTATTTAATGTGAACAATGTGTCTTATTCTACTACTCAGTTTGTATGCAAGTTATTTCTTATGTTAATATTAAAGGATAAGGAAAATTGAAGGAAATTGACAAGGAGATTTGAGACTAAAGAAGCCATGTAGCTTTCTCAACATTACTTAATTATGGAGGTTCTAAAATGTAGTCCTGTTTGACTCCCATGCCCCTATTTTTAGTCACAAAGATTAACTTATCCTAAGTGCTAAAGTTAATTTCAGTGACAAGTGACATATGAGAACCATCTTGAACATTAAACAAAGTTCTCCTTGCCTTAACACTCAATATGTTTTAAGATGACCTGATTATTTCAAGTAATACCTACACACTCACTGTATTACTTGGCTTTTCTGTTCCTGCATATTTACCCAAAAGAAATGAAAACATCTTTCCACATCAGAACATGAACAAACCAAAAGCTGTATTAGTCCTACTGCAGTTATAACAAATGACCACAAACTAGTGACTTAAGACCACACTAGTTTATTCTTTAGAGTTCTGCAGGACAGAGTTTAAAATTAAGGGGCTGGCAGGGCTGCATTCCTTCTGAAGGCTTTAGGGAAAAATCCACTTCCTTGCCTTTTTCAGCTTCTAGAAGCCACTTTCATTCCTACTCACGTTGCTCCTACTACTGCTTCTGTCATAACATCCCCTCTTAGATCATAGCAATATACTCACAATAGCCAAATTCTTTCTTTTATTGATGTATAGTCAGTTACAATGTATCAATTTCTGGTGTATAGTGTGAAGCCCCAGTCGTGTGTGTATATATATATATATATATATATACATATATTCATTTTCATATTCTTTTTCATATATAAAGGTTATTATAAGATATTAAATATAGTTCCCTGTGCTATACAGAAGAAATTCAGCTTTTAATCTATTTTTATATATAGCAGTTATCATTTGCACATCTCAAACTCCCAAATGTATCCATTCCTACATAGCCACTAGATTGTTTACTACATCTACTGTATGGAAATTCCTCAAAAGACTAAAAATAGACTTACCATGTGACACAGCAAACCCACTTTGGGCAAATATCCAAAGAGAACTCTAACTCAAAAAGATACATGTACCCCAATGTTCACAGCAACACTCTTTACAATAGTCAAGACTTGGAAGCAACCTAAATGTCCATTGACAGATGACTGGATAAAGAAGTTGTGGACTATTTATACAACGGAATAATATTCAGCCATTAAAAAGAATAAAATAATGTCATTTACTGCAACATGGATGGACATGGAGATCATCATTCTAAGTGAAGGAAGCCAGAAAGAGAAAGAAAAATACCATATGATATCACTCCTATGTGGAATCAAAAAAAAAAAAAAGAGAGAACAAAAAAGAAAAAAGAGAATACTAATGAACTTATCTACAAATCAAAAACAGAGTAATAGTCAAATTCTTTTAGAAACCCAAATATCTATCAGCATTTGAATGGGTAAACAAATTCTGGTTTATCCACACTGTGGAATAACATTCAGCAATAGATAGAACCACAGTGAGGATAAATCCTGAATACACAACGCTAAGCTACATAAGACAAATACAAAAGACCACAACAGTATGATTCCATTTATACAAAATTCCAGAGAAGTCAAACTATTGTGGCCAAAAGTAAATCATTGTTTGCCTAGGGCCATGATTTCAGTGAGGGGATTAACTGCAAATAGAAGAAGTTTATAGAACGATGGACATGGTAGTGTTTACACAACATTATAGAATTTTCACAACTCAGCAACTGTATACTTAAATCAGATGGGTTTGAATTTGTGTAAATCACATTTCAATAAAATTTTCCAGTGACGATTTGCCAATGATATAAACCTTGTCAACTTATGAGCAGTGAATTTCACCTTGTCCATGATACAATACACATAGGATTAGTTAGAAGTCATCAGAAAGTCAAATTCACTAACAGGAATTAAAGTCAGACATTTTTCCTTTTAAAAACCTGAGATGAAGCATTCAAAAGTAGAAAATGTCACCAATAAAATTTCAAAGCTTCTTAGATAATTTTCTTTTCTTCTCAGCAGCCAGAACACCTAGCCAAGGATTGTGTTCAAACTAGTTCCAGAAAAGTTATACAAAGGGTTTAAATGAAAACCAAGTCATTATTTTCTATAAAATTTAACCTGAAGATGATAGAAGCACAGAGAGGAAACCATAAAGTAAAATTTGGTGTGAAATCCTCAAGGAAATGAATATCAACAAAATAATTCTTATTCTTTAAAACATCTTCATTTGTTAAACAGTTCAAAAATATTGTTTTGTATAATGCTATAGGCCAAAACACCAAAGAGATTTTTTTCTTAAATTATGATTATTATGATAAGCATAAAATGAACATATATGTCTGACAACGTAAATTAATAAAGTTTAATTTCTCTCCATTCTTGCCAAAGAAACCACAGAGCAACTTCAATTCATCTTTCTGCAGAAGTATCTGAGAAACAGGAGTGATTAATTTGTGAGTTATTTACAAATGCTCACTAAAGCACATACGCTGCTGACTTACTTGACAACTAGAGGTCTATGAAAAAGACAGTGCTCACTCATCAAAGGGACATTATCACCATAAAGTAAGTACATTCTGAGTGTGTTAAAACTGTCACAGGAGGGTGATATGCATTAAAGGCAGCTCATAAACTTAGAACCCTGAGCACCAATGGCTAAAACCATCTATTCTGCTCAGGTGTGAAACATTACATATATATTATTACCAATTAAATTGCCCTGTGCCATTCATCAAGTATTGTCTTCAACTCATGCTTCAGCTCTGCAACCGACCTAAGACTATCTCTTAGACTCTTACCACATGCATGTCCCTCAGCTGTATCATTCCATTGTATCTGGACTGTTATACTGACTTCCTGCATACCCATCCCCCCATCCTTAATGGCTCCCTTCGACATGCTCTGCTACCAGGAAACATCTAAAACTAAGTCTGGTCATATGACCTCCCACTTAATTTTTTCCCCTGCCTCTTGATGCTTCCAGTTTGAAATTGGAATGTTTTGGCTTGCATTCAAGACTTCAAATGATCTGGCCCCTTATCCACCTTTCTAGTCTCATTACCCATCAGCTTTCCTCATGTCTCTACTGCATTAAAAACATACAAGTGTGTTATCATTCAGAAATATTAAAATGCTTTCCATAAATACTCCAATTTATTGCACATCTTGGATATTTTCTGATCTCTACCTTTGCCTTGTCTTCTTGGTGAACTTTTAAAATATTTTTTATGCACTCAGCTTAGTGTTACTTTCTCCCTGAGGCATTCTCTGACCCAACATATAATGACTATTCACTCCTTCTTCTGTGTTATTACTGTATTACTGGAAAAGTAATTTTGTATTAATTACTTACATACAATTTACTTTCCTGGTCATTTTATTTCTATACTGCAATTTTCTTGGGTAGAGAAAGCATTTTATTTATCTTTGCAAACCTTGTGACTGGCACATAGAAGCTACTTATTGTATGTTGAAATGGGTCCTAGAGACAATTCTGTATTAATGACAGCTTAGATTAGATGGTTTCTAATGTCCTTTTCAAATGATGAATTCTTGTATCTCCTGCATTTTTGTAACAGAGCTTCAGTTTGACAAACCCTGTCCCTTTCTAGTTTAATTGTCTTTGTCAGGAAATTTTTGATTATTATAAAAGATGATTATTTATATATGAGAAAGAGCAAATATAACACCCTCTTCTAATTTTTAACAGTGTATAAATATTTTAGAATATTATTCTTTCCCAATATTTCTAGATCTCTTAGGGCATTCATAATATAAAACAAACATTAATGTAAGTTCGTTCAATTTTCATGTATTTACTCTTAATCTGATTTATTAAAATATTCAAAAATTGTCACTAAACCTACAGTACTCACTCTGATGAAAACCAACATACTTGTCACTCTTTAGTTCAGCAGTGTTACTTGAATCAATTACCTTTTGAGAAGGGTACATTTCCAATGGTTGTTACCTGAAATATTTTTTTAAAAAATGTCTTTCCCTCAAGCTTTTACTTTTTATTTTTGTAAAAGTTAAACATTCACTCTCTCTGCATGGTGTGCATTTTAGTAACACATTTTGGGAACACTGACTCATTCATCCAATTTTCTATGTGGATAAAAGACTGAGAATCCTTGCCCTCATAAAAACCATCTAAAAGACACTCTGAAAAAGATTTCAATACCTCTTCTATTCAGTGAGATAAATGTTTGTTGTTCTGTTTAAACAAGCTGATTTCTCATGCCTACCACACTATTCACACTGAGATTTATTGCTCTTTCCTAACTAACTCCATGGTGCATAAATGAAGTTCATAAGAACTGTCAAAAGTGCTCTGTGAAATCCTTTAAAACAGAATCTTATGCCTGAAAATATAACTCTTAGGTGTATCAAGATAACTAGAAATACAAAAACAGATATATATTTTTTAAAAATGCAGATTTTCACTGTAGGGACCTGTTCAATCTAATGGCTAAGTGGTGGATGCAGACAAATGGTCTACCCTATGTAACCACCTCCCCCAAGGTGCACCCTTGTTCTCCTCTGAGAAACCGTTCTATCAGTGCTTTGCTTTCTTTTATGTCTCTCTCGTTTCTTTTCATCTCTCCCTCAACACTAGCATTTCCTTCCCTATACATCCACTTTTAACCTCTATCCTTAAGAAAGTATTTCTTTGACCTGTTAACATTCTTTCTTTAACTGTCAAACGTCATTAAAACATAATTTATTCTTATTGCCTTCCTCTTCCTTTCAACTCACATGTTAACCTCTTGCAAAGTGGCTTTTGTACAATTTTATAGGGACTTTTCTTAGCCATCGCTGTCCTCAAATGCTCTGTTGGATTAGCTATGTTAGCATTATAAATACCTTTTTCTTCCCTTTCTGGAAATTCTTCCTCCCAAAATTACATGCAGCTGTATTCTTTGTTAATTTACTTGATGGAAATCTTGGGTGGGTGTAAAATTCTGACTGTCTAGGTCAAATTCTTACTCCATCATCAACTGCTGTGACCTAGCAAAGTTACTTGCCCTCCTTGTGCCTAAGTGTCCTTAGCTAGGTAAGGGTTTTATCTTTAAAGCAGATAATCTGTCTCTCCCACTGAAGAAAAAGTAGTTTACGTAAAACTGATAGGTCTTCTCATATCCAGACAAATCTAAAAGAATTTCTCAAGCAAAAAAAAATAAGTATTTTTGAAAATCAATATTGTACCATATGTAATTCATTGCATAAAACATCACAGAATTTTTGAAGACTAAATAATAAAATGTACATGAAACTAAAATATAATAAATCTACATGTTTTTTATTCAGTATTTAACACATATTTGATTCTCCATTAAGTACCAGAAAGTAGCCATGGAAGGTGCCTGGACTTACCATCATGAGTAAAGCATGTAATCTGTTAGATGTTAACCTTAGACTCATTTATTTTGTAATTTAACTGGCATCAATGGAATTTAAACATTTGAAACTTTCATTTGAAAACTGTGAAAATGCAGTTAATTAGGGCATAGAATTTCCTGTTGTAATATAAAAATCCTTTCAAATCTTTTTTTAACATTAACAGTTTCAAAGGCCAAAATTTATGTAGACTAAAATTTTACATCACTTTACTCATTTGCCCCAGGGTCTCTGAAATTACTTGTAGACTTCATAATGTAAGCTCAAACCTAAGATGTGTACTTCCATTATAGAGACGTATATGTTGACTTAAAATTGGCATATTACAGACTGAAAATCTTATGTCTCACATTTCCCTGAGAGTAACCGTAGGGAATGTGGAGGTCCTTAGTATCACAAGCATTTGAAATAGGAAATACTATTGTGTTTGCTATTAATACAATTACTGGGAGGAGCAACCAAGATAGCAGAGTAGAAGGATGCTCTTAGCTCATCCTGTCCCATGAATACACCAAAAGAGACATCTGCAGATCCACCCATTCACTCAGAACACCTGCTGAACTTTGACAGATCATTGATTTCTTCAAAAGACAAAATTCCTCACAAATCTGGTAGGAGGTAAAAACAAAGAAGAAATAGAAGGAAAAGCAAATTAGTGAAGGACCTCCACCAAGGAAGGGAATGGCAAAGAAGGTATAGTGCTCTTATGCTGGGATGCCCACCTCCAATGGAGAGGTCAATGGGGATGGACGGGGACCTTCAAGGCTTGGAAGAGTACGCAGCAGCCTCTTGGCCAACGGAACTATGAGAAACTGGCACGAAGGGTCTCTGTGACCCCCAGCCCTAGATGCAAGCTGGCAGGGAGAAGAGAAGCATGGCTCAGCCACAGCCACCATATTCACTGGTGTACAGGTCCCAGGCAGAGGTGGGGTTGAAAACTGAATCCATAGGTGGGACTGAGATTTGTTTACAGCTCCAGGCAGAGGGGACAATTTTGCTACAAGGGTGACTGTGGAACCACACCCCTAAGACAAATGGGGCAAGGAGCAGAGTTGTGGCACTCAGCAGAAGTGAGGGCTGTGTAGCGTTTCCAGTGGGCCTGCCTACCTTCGGTGGCCACAGCATTGTGCACAGTGCTGACCTGGTAGTTTGAACTCACAATTGCTACAGGGCTGGAGGCTCTACTGGTGCCGGCCTCTAAGACCAATAAGCGGAGTTCATACAGCAGAGCAAATGCAGGAGCAGCACTTAGCCCTGGGGATGACAGTGACCCAATTGCATGCCAAGATCCAGGTGTGTGACCCAGAAGTCATTGGAACTGCACTGGTAGCTCTGAGGGCAGAGAACCTGGGAACAGCAGAGCAGATCATTGACAGCCCTGCAACTAAAGCGGGGACAACGGCAGCATCAACAAAGAGCACTTAAAGTGCTCCAACCCCACCGACCACACACCTCAGCTGAGAAGTGGGTCTGGAAGCCTCCATTCAGACAAAAGGGAAGAGATTTGACCCCTGTCAGAGCTGTGACAACCACAGAACAGAAAGGAGGCCCCACTCAACAACCAGGGCAGCCTCTGACCATCAAAACAACTGCCATATCCTCAATCAAAGGGGTGACAGCCAACACACATGGAAGAAAGACGTGGCAACCATCCATACTAAAAACAGATGTCATCGCAAAATTGTTAGAGGTGCACATTCTACAAAGGAACACATCCTATTAAAATTTAAAAAAACAAAAACAAAAACAGCCCTTTAACACCACAGTAGATAACTGATACACCATAATCCATAGTCTAAGAGAGATATAGGCAGAATGAAGAAGCAAAAGAACTTCCAATTAAAAGAATGAGAAGTTCCCTGAATGAACAATCAATGAGATAGACCTTGATAGTATACTAGACCATGACTTCAAAAAGGGGGTAATAAAACACTGAAGGAAATGTGAGAAACAATGAATAGAGACAGAGAGTAATATGAAAAGGAAATAGAAACTATAAAAAGAAGCCAATCAAAAACAGAAAACTCAATGGCTGGAAGAAGAGACAAGCTAAGGGCATTCAAAAACAAACCAGATAATGCAGAGGAACAAATGACTTAGAAGACAGGATAACAGAAATCACCCAATCAGAACAGTGGACAAAAAAGCAAGTAAAAATTAGTGAAAGCAATATAAGGTACACATAGGATAATATAAAGCATGCCAACCAACACATAATAGGAGACCCAAGAGGGCAAGAAAGAGCATAAAGGATTAAAAAAGTATTTGAAGAAATCATGAATGAAAACTTCCCAAATCTAAAGAAGGAATCAGATATCCAAGTACAGGAAGCACAGAGGGTCCCAAATAAGAATGCAAACAGACTCACACCAAGACATAATATAATCAGAATGGCCAGGGTTAAAGATAAAGAAATGATTCTAAACACAGCAAGAGAAAATAGAGTTAAAAGGAAATACCCATAAGGCTTTCAGCTGATTTCTCAACACAAAAATTGTAGGCCAGAAGGGAGTGGCAAGATATCTTCAAAGTCCTGAATGAGAAAAAGCTGCAACCTAGAACACTCTATCCAGCAAGGCTATCCTTTAGAATAGACAGAGAGATTAAGAATTTCAGACTAGCAAAAACTGAAAGAATTTAGCAATACTAAACTTATGCTAAAAGAAATATTGAAAGGTGGTCTACTGTAAATAGAAAAGAATCAGGATGCTATACAAATGAGAAAATCATAATTGGAAAGACAATAACTACAATGAACTAAAACAGAACAAACATAAGGATGTGAAAGAAGGCATCAAAATCATTAAGGGTGAGAGAGGGAGCAAGAAAATATAGATTTTTTTCATTCTTTTTAGGATGTGTTTGAGCTTATATGACTATCAGTTTAAAGCAAACATATATAGTAATGGGTTAAATATACCTGAAAATCAGGGTAACCACAAATCAGAAGCGTAAAATAACATCACAATCACACACAAAAAGAAATCAAGCTAACACAAAAGAAAATTATTAAATCACAAAAAGAAAAAGAAAGGAACAAAGAGGAAATAACAAATCAACTGTAAAACTAAGTTCAAAATGGCAATAAATACACAGTTATGAATAATTACCATAAATGTCAATGGACTAAATGCCCCAATCAAAAGACATAGAGTGGTAGACTGCATAATAAGCATAATAAAATAAAAATCTACAATACACTGCATTAAAGAGACCCATTCTAGGGGAAGGATACACAAAGATTGAAAGTGAGAAGATAGAAAAAAGATATTTCATGCAAATGGAAATAATAAGAAAGTAGGAGTAGCAATATTGATTTCAGATAAAATAGACTTTAAAACAAAGGCCATAAAGATAAAAAAGGATGCTATGTAATGAGTAAAGGAACAATAAAAGATAAGGATATTATACTTGTTTACTCATATACATCAAATATAGAATTACCTAAATACACAAATCAAATACTAACAGACATAAAGGGAAAAACTGATAGGAGCACAATCAAAGTAGCAGACTTTAACACCCTATTAACATCATTGGACAGTTCTTCCAGACAGAAAATCATTAAAGCAACAGAGATACTAAATGACACAATAGAATACCTGGACTTGATTGATATTTTAAGGACATTACATCCAAAACAAAATTACATTCTTTTCAAGTGCACATGGAACATTCTCTAGGATAAATCATGTACTTGGGCACAAAAGAAGCCTCAGTAAATTTAAGCGAATACAAATTATTTCAAGCATCTTTTCTGACCACAATGTCATCAAACTAGAAATTAACCACAGAAATACAAAGGAGAAAGAAAAACAGCATGTAGATTAAACAACATGCTACAAAAAGAAAAAAAAAAGGGTCAATGATGAAATCAAAAAAGAAATTAAAAAATAGTTTAAGACAAATGACTATGAAATAGATGCAAAATCCTCAACAAAATATTAGCAAATAGATTCCAGCAGCACATAAAAATGATCATACACCAAGCTCAAGTTGGATTCATCCCAGGGAAACAAGGATGGTTCAATATATGCAAATCAATCAACGTGATACACCACTTCAACAAGAGAAAGGACAAAAATCACAGGTCATCTCAGTAGATGCAGAAAAAGCATTTGATAAAATTCAACATCCATTTATGATAAACACTCTTATCAAAGTGGATACAGAGGGAATATATCTCAACATATAAAATCTATGACAAACCCACAGCCAGCATAATACTCAACAGTGAAAAACTGAAAACTTTCCCACCAAAATTTGGGACAAGACAAGGATGTCCACTCTCACCATTTCTATTCAACATAGTCTTGGAAGTCCTAACCATAGGAGTCAGCAAGAAAAAGAAATAAAAGGGATCCAAATTGAAAGAGAAGAGGTAAAATTGTCACTATATGTGGATGACATAATACTATATATGGAAAACCCTGAAAGCTCAACACAAATCCTACTAGAGTTGATAAAATTAATTGACAAGGAACCAGGATATAAGATTAACATACAGAAATCAGTTGTATTTCTTTATACTAACAATGAATTTGCAGGAAAAGAAAGTAAAGAATTAATCCCTTTTAAAATTGCATCCCAAATAATAAAATATTTAGGAATAAATCTGGGCAAAGTGGTGAAAAACTTACATGGAGAATTACAAAATATTGATTAAGGAAATTAAAGATGACAAAGAAATGAAAAGATAGCCCATGCTCTTCGATTGGAAGAATCAATACTGTTAAAATGGCCATTCTGCCCAAGACAATCTACAGATTTATTGTGATCCCTATCTAATTACCCCACACATTTTTCACAGAACTAGAAGACACAATCCTAAAATTTATATGCAATCATGAAAGACATAGAATTGACAAAGCAATGCTGAAGAAAAAGAACAAAGTTGAAGGAATAACCTTCCCAAACTTCAGGCAATACCACAGAGCTACATTAATCAAAACAGTATGGCATTGGTATGAAAACAGATATATCAATAAATGGAAGAGAATAAAGAGCCCACATATAAACCCACAGACCTATGGTCAATTAATCTTCTACAAAGGAAGCAAGAATATACAATGGAGAAAAGACAGTCTATTCAGCAAGTGCTGTTGGGAAAACTGGACAGCAGCATATAAATCAATATATTTAGAACACTCCCTCCCACTGTACACAAAAATAAACTCAAAATGGCTTAAAGACTTAAATATAAGACAAGACACAGTAAACCTCCTATAAGAAAACACAAGCAAAACACCGTCTGACATAAATCTTAGCAATGTTCTCTTAGGCAGACTACCCAGGCAATAGAAATAAAAGCAAATATTTAACCAATGATACCCAGTTAAATTTATAAGCTTTTGAACAGCAAAGGAAATCATAAACAAAGTAAAATGACAATCTACAGAATGGGAGAAAATAATTGCAAATGATGTGACTGACGAAAGTTAATTACCAGAAGATATAAACAGCTCATACAACAAGAAATTCTCCAATGAAGACATACCAATGGCTAATAAGCACATGAAAAAATGCTTAGTATCACTAATTAGCAGAGAAATGCAAATCAAAACTGCAATGAATTATCACTACACACCAGTCAGAAGAGCCATCATTTCAAAAGCCCATGAATGATAAGTGCTGGAGAAGCTGTGGAGAAAAGGGACCCCTCACATACTGCTGGTGGGAATGTATGATGCAGCCACTGTAGAAAACGGGATGGAGATTCCTCAAAAGATTGAAAACAGACTTACCATATGATCCAGCAATCGCACTTCTTGGCACATATCCAGAGGGAACCTTAATTCAAAAATATACGTGCACCCCAATCTTTGTAGCAACACTATATACAATAGCCATGTCATGGAAGCACCTAAATGTCCACTGATGGATGACTGGATAAAGAAGTTGTAGTATAGTTATACAATGGAATACTACTCAGCCATAAATATAAAAAATGCCATTTGCAGCAACGTGGATGGACCTGGAGAATGTCATTCTAAGTGAGGTAAGTCAGAAAGAGAAAGAAAAATACCATATGAGATCACTTATATGTGGATTCTAAAATAAAAGAAAAAAGAGGACATAAATGAACTCATCTACAAAATAGAACCAGACTTGCAGACAATCGTATGGTTACTAGGGTGGGAATGGATAAATTTGGGAGTTTGAGATTTGCAAATGTTAGCTACTATATATAAAAATGTATTAAGAATAAATTTCTAAAAACAAAATTTCTTCTGTGCAGCACAGAGAACTGTATTCAATATCTTGTAATAACCTTTAATGAAAAAGGATATGAAAATGAATATATGTATGTATATGCATGACTGGGACATTGTGCTGTGCACCAGAAACTGACACATTATAACTGATTGTACTTCAATTAAAAAAATACCATTATTGGAATTATGTACACATTTGCAAATAGAAAGTTCAGGTTTGAGTAAAGATAACAGGAAAGAGAAGTCTAATTTTTGAGCAAATCTGTAGTGCTTTTATTGTGTGTAGTGATTTTGATGACAATATAAATCTGTATTTTAATATAAAGAAAGTGCTTTGGGAAATATATTGCAATAAATCTTATTGCTTTTTTAACATTACCCTTTTTATATAATGTCACATACTCTTACCTTAATATCAGTTCAAAATATTCATTAATCTGCTTGAAATTGTCTGATGGCTGGCATATTGAAATGTTCTGCATGGTTCATAATACATTTTTTCTTTTCCTCTGTAATATCTACACTTAGTCATTACACAGAAAACTCATTGTTTTTGCCAGAATTTCATTACAACTTCTGTAACTGTGAGGGAAATCAGACAAGTTTTCCATTATGTTGATATGGATGTTTATTTTATTATTTTATTTTAATATACTTTTTAAGGATTGAGTGTTTCTACTCTTTTCTCAGTCTGTTTAATTCAATATCTCTACTTTTAAGTGGGACAAACCACTCAGCTATGATCCTTCTGCTTTTTTTTCTTCTTTCCTTAGTTTCCTCCTCTCCTTCCCTAATGAGAGGTGGGGTCGGGGGATACAAATGAACTTAACCTGAAACAAGTAATCTAGGTGACAAAATGCAGTTAGAATGGATAAGGTAGGTCAATTCCATTCCCCGTCTTTTGTGTCAAGATTTGGTGTATTGTCTAACTGCAGAATATTACATAAGGTTACTGTTTTTAATTTTCCATTTCAAAACACACACACACAACCCTTTCACAGATTTGGGGGAAAGATTTACCTTAGTTCCTTTAAGAAAAATAGAAGCTTAGTATCCCTTTGTCTACAAAACCCCCAAATATCAGCCTCAGGAACACAGGACAGAGTAGTGGTTTTAAACTTTATGTTGGATAAACAATCACCTGAATTTCCTGTGAAAGAAGCAAATGCTTCAGAAATACTCTCAAAGACACCAATTTAAGGAGTCTGGGTGGACTCAGGAATCTGTACATCTATAAAAATGCCATGTGATTCTGGTTCAGATAATTTGAAGGCCATGATTTGGGAAATTTTAGCCTGAATTTTGGCTTCCTGGGTGAAAAAAAAATTAAAGTTCTAAACTGCCACTATTCAAAAAATAATACAGATTTTTCTCAACTTAGGATAGGATTATGTCCCAAAAAACTCATAATTAAGTTGAAAATATAATTAAGCTGAAAATGCATTTGATACACCTAACCTACCTACCAAATGTCATAACTTAGCCTAGTCTACCCATGCTCAGAACACACACACTAGCCTACAGTTGGACAAAACCATCCAACGCAAAGCCTATTTTGCAGCAGAACGCCAAATATCTAATATAATTTATTTAATAGTGTACTGAAAGTGAAAGATAAATCAGTTGTATGAATACAGAATGGTTGTAAATGTGTTGATTGATTACCCTTGTGATGCTGCAGCTCGCTGCCCTGCCCAGCATCATGAGAGTATAGTAATGTACATCACTAGCCTGGGAAAGGGCCAAAATTCAGACTTTGAAGTATGGTTTCTACTGAATGCACACCACTTTCCCACCATTGTGAAGTCCAACCATCATAAAAGGGGGACCACCCAGATTAAGGTCTAAAGCTTCAAGGTTGTGAGATTACAGGAGAAGGCAGTGGCAAGTTTCTCATCATGTCTTCTCTGGAGCCAAATGTTGAGTCAGCACCCTAGTGATGTGTATGGAGCTGAGCGAATATTTCAGGACATTCTGTCACTGTCCACCAATTCAGGGAAAGTGGAACAAATACTGGAAGGAGCTGAAGCTTGGTGGAGAATGTGGAACATAGTGGAATTGAGATTTTCACCAGATTTCCCAGAAGGATTCTGCTGACTAATAGCAGACATTGATTGATGAGTATTTTAGGCACAAACTAAAAATCAGACACAACGTATTGCATATTTCAGAAGGCATTAGGGTACTGATGAAATTCAGTCATAGTCTTTCCCTGATCTCCCACAAGCATCCAGAGAAAGGAAAGTCTGACTAGAAGAAAACCAAGACCAATGTTCGGAACTCGTTGGGTGATCATATTTTTCTGAAATAAATTCTCAGTGTTAGCCTAAGACATCTAAACAGATTATCTGCCTTAAGCTCACACAGGGTATTGTCATGTTGTCTCTTTTGTAATGAAACTACTAACACCAAAGTTATCAAATGTGTTAGAGAGACAAGGCCATAGTTTGCATTCCCTCTCTCCTTCAATACTCTTCTTTCCTTGAAGAGGCACATAAAGATGTCAAAGAAGAAACACAGATATGGTCAAATATAAAGTAATGACTGAGATTGTTGGAACATTGTTATGAATTTAATACTCAGTGTGAGAAAGCTTTGAAAAAATATAAAAATTTCAAAAAGACATTTGTAGATTTATTTTGTGTAAATTGACTTTCTTATAATAAATTCTTCATCCTGATGTTGAGGTAGAAGTTCAATATGTACACATGATAATGAGAGAGAAAATACTGTTTCTATTTTATGTACAATTACAGTTTAGGTCAACAAAACATTTTTTTATTGTCTACCTAGCACTATTTCTGGTTCTGAAGATGCAAAGATGACTAAATGTAATACAGACTTGTGGTTACCGGGGGGGGTAGAGGGTGGGAAGGGATAGACTGGGATTTCAAAATGGTAGAATAGATAAACAAGATTACACTGTATAGCCCAGGGAAATATACACAAAATGTTATGATAAATCACAGAGAAAAAATGTGACAATGAGTGTGTATATGTCCATGGATGACTGAAAAATTGTGCTGAACACTGGAATTTGACACAACACTGTAAAATGATTATGAATCAATAAAAAATGTAAAAAAAAAGAATTTACAGTCCAAATGAACTAACTAAACAAATTCTAATACTTTCTTTAGACTTCCTCTTGATGTTCCAAGTTAAAGAGAGACTTAATATAGTGGTATTCTTTCTGCAGTCCCGTCTCTGTTAGTAGAATTCCACCAACAATTCTATAACTTAGATTTTTCTTTTAATTTTTAAGATAACAATGCTGAATTGTTGATTAAAGACACCAAGCTTCAAAGTGGTCAGTCACAAATGTGTATGTGGTCCATGGACTTTCTTTAACACCAAAAGTACTGATAACAATACAACTAGAAAAATAAACAGAATAGAAAGGAATTTGATTTTAATACATAAATGAAGATTATAGAAAATTCATAGGTGCTTTAAATGAATCCAACACTCCAAGTCCAAAAGTATGCATTAATGCCATAAGAAGAAAATTCAGAGAATTCTGATGAACCAATTTCCAAAATTGTGGAATATTTAAAAAATAGAATTTTTGAACTAAGGAACTATTTTCCTAGCTTTTAAAACAGAGAAATAAAGTTGATTGTATGTATTAGAAAATATAGATCTGAAAAATAATGATTTGGGATTTTAGAAAGAGAATCCATGATCGCCGACATTTATAGGTAATATATAGGCAGGTTTCTTTATTGACAAGATTCTTATACTCAGGAATAGGGAAATGCCACTTAGGGTCTAAATCTGAATTTCAAAAAGTTATTCATCTCTGAAAATACTTGTCAGGTGAATCAAAATTGACAAAAAAGATCTTGTATCTAAGAGATATTGAAAATTATTACTTGTAAACTGTGGACATTTCATTTTGTATCTTGTTCACAAATCTAAGTTTTTCTTCAATAGGAGATAACTCAAGATGGATACAAACTTGTGAGAGAAACACCAGTTTAAGGATGAACTGGAAACTTACTCAAAGGATTATTTATGTGATAACCAGGCAGAAAGAGTAAGTTGAGATCAAGAAACACACTTGAGGTCAGAGGTCCAGAATGAACAGATTAAGCATTCAATCTGGCGAGACTAAATATAAACAGAGAAAGAGTACAGGTTTTTCCCAGCTCAAAAAAAAAAAAAGTAAGAGTAAGGTGACATCTAGTCCTTTTTTTCCTTTTTGATAAGCAACTTTTACTCCACTAAACTTTTCTACATGGGCTTAATTCTATCAATTTTAATCATTTTTATTGCTCGTTGCTGCACCTACTTAAGTTTTATTTATTTTTCTTATTTTTGAGTATCATATGAAAATGTAAAACACTGCACTGTACTCTGCAGGAGCCATGCCATTCACTTAGGCTGGATACCAGTCAGTTCATCAGCAGCAACTTGGTACCATTTTTCTACCATAGGACAATTGGCTCCCATTTGCATTATGGGAAATTCATTTTCCTGGAGCATAAAGAATAAAATAAATCAAGCCGACATGCAGTGCCTGAAATGAGAAAGAAAACGAGACTCATGTCATGAGAAAATGTTCATCAAAAAATTTAATTTTTTTTATTGTCTTTGGTATCATGTTTCAAAAGATTACTAAGGACAGATAGTCTGTATTCCTGAGAGTGGTTGATTGGGTATTATTCTTATGAAACAGGAATTGTATGCTCTAATACAGCTTATCTCACCTTGCAGACTAGTTAACTTAGTTCTGATCAGCTGCTACCAAAAACTCATTTGTTCGACATCTGCTATGCATAAAGCTCTTAGTAGGTGCCTGTTCTAAAAATCTCACAATTTATTGGCAGATATAAGAGACAATAGCGTTAATACAAGTCAAATACACAGAAGAATAAACAGTATTATGGATGCACTGATATGGGAATAATTCCTTCTATTAAGGAAATTGGGAAACAATCACAGAAATGACAGCTAGTTTGGGCAATAACGAATGAGATAATCAAGGCATAACAGGCTATGGGAGCAAAGATACAGTGGAGTGAAAGCTTGTGTTATATATTTGGGAAGCAGAGAATAACTTAGGGAGAGAATTCAGTATGGATAGAAGTAGTGGGGAAATGACAGAACATAGGACCTGAAAAATACATTAAATGCCATATTATTATATCTGATGTTTGTGGAAATATGTGAATATCTGGAGGTTCTTGAAATAAGAGAAGTACGGAAAAAGGTGGTGTGAAATCCTGGAGAGCTTTTGAGACAGATTACAAAATTTTGAATGGAATGATAAATAGAATGATAAAGAATTGAGAGTAAAAAATGTTTGAGAACACAAATGGCGTAATTAGTGAAGGAGGGGAGAAGAGAGTAGAGTCAGGGAAAACAATTGCCAATTAATTAGAGGATGTCAGATAGTATATAAAAATATATGAAGTATAGAATAATAGCAAAAGGCATAGTTTGGGGGATGGGTGTAGCTCACATGGTAGAGCACATGCTTAGCATGCATGAGGTCCTGGGTTCCATCCTCAGTACCTCCCTCCAAAATAAATAAATAAATAAATAAATAAATAAATAAATAAATAAATAAATAAATAAATAAACAAACCTAATTACCTCCCTCCCCACAAAGAACCTAAATAAAGTCACTCTTCAAAAACAAAATTAATTTTAAAAAGTCATGGATATAGCATAGCAGATGTAATGGATATCTTGTCATAAAGCAAATTTGAGTTGAGGTTAATAGCAGATACCATAACTGACTCACCCATCTGCCCTCAGCATGTACCATCTCCCTGCACTCTGACCCAAATTCCAGCTGTCAACACCTCTGATTTTTTGCCTCGAAGTTGTCCCTAACCACCAGAGGATAGGTAGGCTAGATAGGTAGGTTAGAAGCACTAGAGGGCCAGCCCTCAGGATCAGCCATCCCTGAACAGATGAGTGATGGGAATATTTGAATCGTTACCCGCATCTCACTTGTCCCCTGAGTAGGATAATTCTCAAGTGCTTTTTCTCTGTCTCCCTCAGTTCCTCAACAGGATTAAGCTCCCAGTCTTACATGGTAAGGTACTTTTTATTGACTTCTTTTGCTTCCTTGCATTAAATGATGTTTCCTGGAATCACGTCCAAAATACCCAAATTGCATTCTAATGATTTTTTTCAAGATCTGCGTCTAGGAGAACCCAAATTAAGCTAGTTCTACTAGAAGTGGTTCTACAGAGCCTCAGACTAAAAGAGTAACAATGAACCAGTTTCTAGGAACACATCACCAATGACTCAGTCGAAGTGGTTAGAGAGAACATCACCAATAACTCAATCGAAGTGGCACACTTTAACGTCATAATTACAAATGCTCTCACCCGAGAAGAATTAAGACAAAATAGAGATGAAATAGAACACACTGGTATATTGGCTTTCTGTTGCATCCATAACACATTATTACCTACTTAGTGACTTAAAACAACATAAACTGATTATCTTTGAGTTCTGTAGAAGTCAGTAAAGGTCCCAATAGACTACCAAGTGTCAGTAGGCCTGTATTTTCTCTGACTGTTCTAAGGGAGCACCCATTTCTTCACCTTTTCAGCTTTTAAGAGGTCATCTGCATTTCTTGGCTCCCTTCTACCTTCAAAACCAGTCATGCTGCCCGTCTCTGACCATTCTTCCATAGCCACATTTTCCTCTGACCCGACATTGGTCCTGCTTTTAAGAGCCCATGTGATTATATTGGTTCTACCCTAATAATATAAAATATTCTCATCATGTCAAGGCCCCTTAACCTAGTCACATCTGTGCATTCCCTTTCTCCATGTTAGCTAACATATTCACAAGTTCTGGGGACTAAGATGTGGATATCTTTGGAGGGCATTATTCTGTCTACCCCAACTGGTTCATGGGGAAAAAAAAGACAAATATTTAAGAGCTACATGGACAACTGTACTTACGAAGGCTATGTGGCTTGTGGATTTGAGTTAGCAGCCATCAAAACATAGGAAGGGAAAATAAAATATATAGACTCAGGTCAGGTAATTAACAACTTGAGGTAAGATATGAAAAATGGAAAAATATCTATAGTACTATTTAGAGAGACCCTTATCTCCCACAGGCAGAAGGAAGGCTGAGCTGAAAATGAGACCAGAATCTCATTGTGATAGAAGCAGAGCTGAATTTACAGACCTAACCAGTCTTATGGTAAAGATGAAGATGTGATAGACAAAGATATAGAAGAGGAACATAAGTGTGGATGTCCTTTGAAACCTTGAACATTCAAATCCCCCTGAAATTTCTGGGTCAACAGGAAGGAGTAAGTCATGGAGCTGTTGGCATGCCTCAGGGGCTTGTGGGCTATTGGCTAGAGCGTCAGTTCTTTGCCACGTGGCCCTCTCAACAGGTGAAGTTACAACATGTCAGCTCGTTTCCCCACACAAACTTTGAGAAAATACATGTTGTTTTCAGTTGCTAAGTCTTGGGGTAATTTGTTACACCACACTAGATAACTAATATAAAGTAGATAACAAAAAAATATATAATGCTCAAAAATTACCGTAGAGAAAGCACTGAACAGCAAATGGAAATAATAAATTTTCCAGTGACAGGCAGGCAGCCCTTGGTCCTTGGCTATCCTGTAATTTTTCAGAGTAAGCCAATGCATGGGCTAGTTACATCGCCAAAGATGAAGACCATGCCCTGGAATAACGGAATGGGTTTCCTGTCATCTAGACGGGTGTAATGGTGAATACGCGACTTGCCAAGATCAGAGACTAACACTGGTCCCTCAGCGTGGCGTATTTCCTTGGGGACAGTCACCCACGGAAGTGGCAAATTGGTCGCATCTGATCACCTGATGTAGGAAGTCCTTTGTCTTTCCTGAGATTCACATGCCTTCTGGGTAAGGTCTGTCTTCACCATCTCAGCTAGCATCACTATCTCAGGCTCACAAAGCACTGATTTTATGATCATGGAATTTTCATAATCTAGTTTTGGGTTAATGAACCTCTTTGACAGTGAAAGAGATATTAAAAGATAGGAACTTGAGAGCCACTTGTCCTACATTATACTGTACCATTTAGAAACTATTCCCTGATAGAACATTAGAATGACTTCATAAAAGATACACCTGAATTGAGCTCTTTGGGGATGAGTTCTTGTGAAATTTGAATTTAATCCAACAGCTATTATATGACACTGTATCCTCCACAGTAGAACAGATGTGTCTAAGAGTAGAAGTAGGAATACATCCTTTTCACCATCACTGAATACCACCAACTCGCTTGGGTAATTTTTATCAATTTTCCTCCAAACTTTAGGCTCTGCTTGAGCGAGTTCCAGTTTTAGAGGGAGGGGATACCACCAGGGAACACAGAAGAGTTCTGTTAAGCCTGGAGGTCTTACTGTCAGTGGATATTTTGTCCACTCCTATGCTAGGAGGAAAAGAAAGGAGTTACTACTCTAGCAGAAGCCAATGATTTATTACATTGAGGTGAAACGGTGACTGCTATGTTACTGGGATAGAGAGGAGTGTGTCTGAAATCAGGATGCACTGAGTTTCCTCTTGATTGTCTCATGCAGGGTGATAAATACAGGTGGGAAATCGCAGCAGGCAAGGTCTAACAGGACAGGGTGACGAGGATGAAGAGCTGAGTTATATCACCAGGGATGAAGATCCGGCTCCCTGCATCAACAGAATTGTTGGCCGAGGGTGAGCAGCATCCCAAATAAACAGTAGAAAGAGGTTATGAGTATCAGTTACAGCCTTGGGATTCAGTTGCCGCAGCAGAGAAAGTAACAGTGAATATAAGAAACCAGAGAGAACGTTAGATAAATGTGAGTAATACACAAGCAGTGGTATCACCTATAAACATTTGGAGATTACAGCATTGGCAGAGGCAAACTTACATGTTCTGTATCCAATATTGTTTTATTTCCTTTATTTTCTGAACCCAGTCTCCAAACTTCCTGGCAGTTAGATGAAGTGACAGGGTCACAGACAGTGGGATGTAAATAAAAGTTACGTTCACCTGGTCCTTGATAGTATTCCATGCATTTATTCAGACTCTCCTCCCTTGACATTATGACTTAAAGCTGCGTGCCTGACTTCAGAGCCCCAAAATAAAGGAAAGTTCCTTGACTGGCATTATTTTATTAAGTCAATAATAAATTATTGCTGTATGAAGCCACTGAAAGTTCAAGGTTAATTTGTTACCACAACATTGTGTAGCTTAACATGACTAATAATCATTAAAAAGAAGAAGAAAGAGAAGAGGGAGGAGGAGGAGGAGAAATGCCTCAGGAGATGTACTTAATAGAATGAACACATCAGTAAATTTAAAGGGGCAATAGAAAATTGACCTAAGGTATTCTCTCAAATTGAAATGCAAAAGGACAAATATATATGATGTAAGGGAAAGAGTTACAATATACAGATAATTAATCCAGCATTTCCAACAAAGTTTAATGGGTAATTCAGGGGAAAGAATGGAGATCAAAAGTCTACAACAATCAAAGGAAAAAAAAAAGAGAAATTTCTCTGCTCAAGGCTGCTGCAAATCTGCCAATACAGAAGGGCCACAGAATGACAAATACATTGTATCTTAACTATCTAGCTATACTAGAGATGAGGTTCATTTAGATTTCAGGACTGACTTGTTCCTTTTTAAAAAGGTATCATAAAAAGGTGACTATGCAAAGGGACAATGTCTATCAAAAGATAATATTGGAATAAGTACAGAAAAAGGAGGAATGTGAGGTCATTGAGCAAGGAAGAGAACATACAGATTCCTGTGGGATTTCTAGTACTAGAGATTTGGCTATATTATGTTTTCTGTCCTTAAAAACCAAAGAAATTTCTTTTTACCTTTCCTTCAGTTTGTCTATTTAGGGTTCTCTCTGCCTTGCAACAAAAGAGAAATATCTAAAATAAACAGTATTTATCAATTTGATCTTTAGCTAACTCTCTGCAGTCTTGTATCCTGTAACTTCAGTACTTCTCTCCATTTTTATTCCTAGAACTTCACCATTTTCCTAGAACATCAAATCCTTTCCTAAATACTCGCTTTTGTCTGCCTAAAAATGCCTTTTTCTCTTTCTCTACCAGGCAAACTCATATTTACTCTTTGAGACTCAGATCAATTATATCCACGCTCTGTGAAATTTTTTCCAATGTCTTAATGGAGACTTACTCATCCTCTCCTTATATTTTATGGCCTCATGTTCACATATTTGTCAAACTTCACTGGGTGATGATGCATTAATTTTGTTACGTGTTTGTCTTGCCCATTAGATTTTCAGTCCTTGAGTACAGGGTCCATGCCTTGTTCACTGATGTATATATTCAATGCCTTTTACAATGGAGGGTGTACAGTTCTTGCTCAGTAAATGAACAATCCAAGAGATAGCCCTGATCACATTAAACAGCAAAAGAAAATGTTCACGTTCAGTTATTTTATTATGACGCACCAATCACAAAATACCAAACTAAGAATGGTGGGTTTTCAATGTCGTGAGACTGATGAAATAATAAAATGCTTTCACTTTAATTTTATTTTTATTCATTTATTCATTTAGCTTGATACTCTGAGCAAATGAAAGAATTTGAGGTCAAGAATGCTGAGAGGACCATTAATTCAACAACCACCAAGGCATATGACAGCCCTCAAGGCAATTTAAGATCTGCTAATCTCACCAGCTGCTTCTGGAAGAGTCTGCCAAGTAGTTAAACGCTGTGGAAAGCAATTGTTCCCCATATGACATCTGTGATTTCAGGTGGGGTACAGTGTTCCCTTGTGACTAGACCAGGGACAAAGACATTCTTTTTACTGTTTTCTTCAATGTTTGGACAGAAAGCACATTATTGAAAATACTTTTTATCCCCCTTACTTAGAACAACAATCCTGGCTGCACTGCCTTCGTGCACATAATAATTAAGAGAAAATTATAGATGGCATACGTATCTATTCTTGAGGAGGACAAAGGGCACTGTCTGTGTTTGCATTTCACTGCAGTTTTAATCTGTCATAGAGATATTTTCCCAGTTAGCAGCTTATGGATGTGTAAGCTAATCACACTCATGCGCGTGCGTACACTCACAAACACAGACCATCTTTTTGGTTTGAATTCTACATTATGTTACTGGAATGAAGAAAAGATTTTCTACAATTACATGGTTGTAAGCACTTATTTAAGGTCTTTTATTTGTCCAAAAAAAAAAAAAGGCTGATTAAAAATCCAGTATAGAATCATTGCTCTTTTTTTACAAATATGCAATATTTTGTTTAAAGTGTTTTGTATTTCATTTAGAATATTGATTTAAACTTAAACATTTAGACCTAAATTGCATTCCCAGGCATTTCAAATTGCTGCTTTGAATTGAGTTTTCCAAATAGACTGTTCAGCCAGTTACAGCTTAGTTTTAGAAAAGAGAGCAGAATTATGATGAATTATGAAGAAAAATGTTACATTGGTTTTTGGGTGACCTCTAAAACTAAAATTGCTTTTCATGCTTTTCTTCTCACTCATCAAGGATGTTTTATTATATTATTTCTATTTTTGTTGTGATGTAATGTACATACAGTAAAATTCACCCTTTTTAGTACAATGATATGATATTGACAAATGACTACTCTCATGTAACTACTAGTGCAATCAAAATGCAGACTAGTTTAGTTTCATTGCCTCAAATAATGTGTCCATGCTTCTTTGAAGTCAAACCCTAAAGCCACCCTAGCCACAGAAAGCAATGATCTGTTTTCTCTCTGTATATTTGTCTCTTTAGAATGGAATGAAAATAAAATTGTTTTAGTATATACCCTTTCCCTTCTGCCTTCTTGTACTGAGTATATAGTGAATGTGAGCTTCATCCATGTTGTTGAGTGTATCAGAATGTTACTGAGTCCAAACTCATTCTGCTGCCTGTTAACAGGCCAATAAATTGGGAGATGAGATGTTGAGGCAAGGAATAGCAACATTAATTGGAAAGCTGGCAGGCTGAGAGCATGGCAGACTAATTAATGTCTTGGAGAATCATCCAACACCAGTCAGATTACAGGCTTCTTTTATACAAAAAAAAAAAAAGCAGGGAGGATGTATGGTTGATTGTTGCAAACTTTTTGCTGCAGGAATTGTTTGTTCTTGGAATCCTTTGTTCTTCCAGCTGTCCAGGTGGTTCAGGTCATGGTGTCCGTGTAAAACCTCCAACAAAGCAAAAGTTATTCTCTATTTTGCAACTTGCCATCTCTATGTAAGTGCAGCAGTGCTAACATCCTTAAAGGTCAGAGCCCCAGGAATAGGCTCTCCTGTAGATTTCAGGCAAAAGGCAACATTGTTTCACAAAAGGAGCAGAGCTGGCAAGGCTAAGCCTGGAAAACAGGGCACAGTGATTAAAACTAAAGGAACAGATCCAATATGGAGTCAAATTTATTCTCCTCTATTACAAGAATTGTGTTTCCTTCTGTTGTTAACCTCTATTCCATTATATGGAAGTGTCACAATTTGTTTATCTATTTAATATATAATGGATGTTTATGCTGTTTCTAGTTTGGGGTAGTTATGAATAAAAACCACTATAAAGATTTACATCTAGGATATTGTGTAAATAAAAGTGTTAATTTCTCATGGGTAAATACTTAGGAGTGAGATCGTTCAGTTGTATTGTAAGTGTACATTTAATTTTATAATATTTAATTTTATAAGAAATAGGCAAATTGTCTTTCCAGGCACATGTCACCTGGTCTGCTTGCCCGGTCCTGATCGTTCTGGTGAGCACCCATGGAAGGCTTCTGGAGAGGGGCTTGTGACTGTGAACAAAATATCTGTGTGTCTGTAGCTTCCAAGAGTTATATTCTCTCATGGTTTTTTGTTAACCTGCACTCTGCATTTACACATGCGTTAAAAATGTAGCTGAATTCTCACTACTTCTGATAGCACCTGGAGTATTTTCCTCCATGCTCAGTCACAGGTAATCCTGGGCTCATGTCCTATCTCTTCCAGGAAAGCCTTACCTTTAGATTTCAAGTCTACTTCATGGCTATGCAACATCAGCTTTCTGATTGGTTTAAGAAACCTTGTGATATTTGCAGTCTGTTTTGTTGTTGTGTTTTTAGACTGGAAACAATGCATCTTCCAGTTTTTTCTGTCCTTGGAGGGAGCTTAACTGAACTCAGCTTTTTAATGAGACCAAATCATAATTTCTGATGCTCTATAAGCACATTTACATAAATAATTTTCAGGTAAGGGAGCTCTCTGGTGAAGGTGAGCCTTGGTAGAAATGCATGGAATATTTTAAATGTAAATTGATTTCTTTAGCTTAGTCATCTTGGAAATCTAAGAAGAATCCTCTGGAGTCGAAGTGAAGTTTTACAAAACATAGCAATATAATAAAAGAATGGCTACCATAATCATTGTACATTCACATCATGAAGGCAGAACTGCATATAAAATGGTCACATATATTTAGCCATTAGGACTTGTTTTAAAAAGATGGTGAGGAAAGTCCATCCTTGTATTGAACTTGTTGGTTCCTGGTCGTGTTATCATTTGTGCATGATCATTTGCTTTCTCTTTTCCTTCCATATCATTTGCTCAATTCAACATCCAAGTTCTTCTGCCGAACAGCAGACTTGGAAGAGAAACCCCTTTCTTACTCTATTGTCTCTCTGGTACTCTCTACTAACAAAGCATGCCATCTGCCACAGGAGAAACATCTACAGGATCCAGATATATTATTTCAGAGCAGTCATTTAAGGGTGGTTTGCAACAGAGAGGCAATGCACTGATAACAAGTATATTACATTTTAATGTCTCCCAAGAAAAATGCATCTGGAAAAAAAAACACTATCACCCATCTGGTCTAGTGAGAGCCACACATTTTGCACTACATGCACTTGCTATTCTAACTATTTGCCAATAATAAGGGGAAAGAAAGAGACAACAAAAGGGAAACATTCAAAAGCATCCCAGAGCTGGTTATGTCAGTGCTTTCAATTTGTGAAATCTCACCAAGCTGTAAAGTCAAGTTTTATGCACTTGTCTTATCATTTTTATATTTCAGTAAAGACTTTTAAAGTAAGACATATATGTGGCAAAGTTTAATTTCTGATTATGTAGCACTCCATAGAATTCATGTATTTAGCTCTATTGGCACATGGATTTCTTTATATTTCAATTGCCAGTTCAATTGCAATGACTCTGAATTGAACATAATTGTATTTCCAGGCTCCCAATAAAGGTTTTTTTTTTAAATTGAAGTATGAGTGTATTTTGGAAGGAAAGACTTGTCAATCATGAAAAATATGTGTTTTCTTTGACTTCTTAGAGGTTCCTAGGTTGCCTCTAACTGAAAGTTATAGCCATTATAAATGTGATCAGGAAGCTAGTAATTGTTGCATTGTAATTACTTTATGGTAAAAAACCAAATGACCCTCATTATATTCACTAAGTTCTTTTATTTTAAACTGAAGTATTTTTGACTTACAATATATTAGTTCAGGTGTACAGCATGGAAATTCTATATTTTTATAGATTATACTGCATACAAAGCTGTTATAAAATAGTGACTATTTTCCTTGTGCTATCCATTAGGTCTTTTTGTATCTTGTTTTATGCATAGTAGCTTGTATTCCATAATCCTTTATAATAGCTTTGCCCCACCCCACACCCCTCTCTCCTGACAACCAATAGTCCATTCTCTGTATCTGTGAGTCTGTTTCTGCTTTGTTATATCTGTTCCATTATTATTGTTGTTGTTGTTGTTATTATTATTATTATTACTATTAATGTTATTATTACTGTCTTCACCATTCAGTGGAGAATCAGTCCCTGTCTTAGAAGACATGTCTTCAACAGTGTTATTAACAAGTGAATCACCTTTTGTGGTAGGCTAATTTCATTCATGGTCTCATTAATTCTTTTCTAAATCCTGTTATTTTCTTTGTAATTTTCTGATCTTCCCTTTGACAATGGACTTTTCTACATTTCAAGCTCTGGTCAAAACAATGTTAACAAGTGTGATATAAGCTGAAAATTCATTGAAGATAGAAAAGTGCACTTTTGCTTGTCCTGTTCATGACATGACCTACTCTCTCTTGAATCCTCACCATCAACCTGAGAATGAGCTGAGACTAGCTTCCTGGCAGCTAAGAGACCGCATCAAGCAGGGTTGTCACCCCAGCTAAAGCCAGCCAAGTCTGGTCATTCACTACTAACCCATAAGCTTATTATACAGGAGAGAGAACAGTGTCAGTCCAACTCAATTCAGATTAGCAAGACCTCCAAACTGAATCAAAACCTTGCAAAAAATAACAGGTAGATGTGATTTTTAAGTCACTATATTTTGATATGTCATGGGAAAATATCTACGTAGCATAACTTTTCACTTCTGGCAGAAGTTTTCTCTCTCACTCAATATTTTAAAATTTAAAAAATTGTTTTTTTATTTCCTTAGGAAATATTATTCATAGGACTCCTCTTGAGTTTTATGCATTGACAAGGAATTAAGAACCAGAAAAAGCAGTGTTATTCTTACACAAGATGGTCATGTGCATTTATTATAGTTAGAAAACATTTTTCTTCATATCAGCAAGAGAAATTGTGAATCTAAATTTCACTATAACTAAGATACAGAATATTATGTACTATGAACTTGTAGGGTTCCTTGGGAAGAGTTAAAAATTTAAAGTTAAAATCTACAAGTGTTGAGTCCACCAAATGAGAGAATTGATTAGAAAATAATAATGGTTTTTATTAATTACTTTTGGACCTAGAGATGATCATATTATCTAAAGTCAGAGAAAATCAAATATCATATTATATGCTGAATCTAAAAATGATACAAATGAACATATTTACAAAACTGAACCAGACTTAGAGACATAGAAAACAAACTATGGTTACAAAAGGGGAAAAGGCAGTGGAGGGATAAATTAGGAGTCTGGGATCAAAAGACACACAAGGTATAGCACAGGGAACTATATTCAATATCTTGCAGTAACCAATAATGGGAAGGAGTTTGAAAAATTATATATATATATATATATATATATATATATATATATATATATATACACAATCACTATGCTTTACAACTGAAATTAACACAATATTGTAAATTAACTATACCTTAATTTAAAAAAATAAAATAAAGCCAGCAACCTCTCAGTGCTGGTCATTGGCAAAACAAAAACAAACAAACAAAAAAACAAAAAAGACAATACTGGTGATCTGATTCCCTCATTAAGAGATGTTGCAAGAGTTAAGTGAATTTTTTTCAAAATTATTTAGAAGTATTTTACAATAAAAAAGTGATAATTGAATAAGTGTAGGCCTAATCATTGTTACACCAAGTGTTCATGAACACATAGGTTATTAAATAAAACAGGGCAAATTTAATGACTGACAGTTAGGGCAATAATGATGAACAGCTGCCCAAACCAAACTGTCCCAAGTCCTGAATCATTGTGAAACCTCAGGGAAACAACCTGTGACTTGATGACTGGCCAATAAATATAATTTATGTGAGAAATGTATTACTATATTTTATGAAGGTTTGTGTGTGTGTGTCACTCGGTGATGCCACATGTTGGGCTCAGCTGTGATTCATGGGTCAAGAGAGAATGGGGAGCGTTGTTCTATTAATTGCACACACAACAGCTAAAATATACATCATATTCCAAAACAATGACTTTTTTTTTATTTTTATGCTGTCTGTCTCTTTTGGAGATAAGAATAAACAAGAATTTTAAAAATGAAGAACACTCAAAATATTCTCTAAGACTATTTTTTTGAGAAATGTTTGTTGAGCACCTCTTCTTTACCAGCTACTATGAGTCACAGGCAAAAAATGCCTAACTCTCCTTGCAGAAGTTGGATGGGAAGAAATAATATCCTTTTAACTAATCACAAAGAAAAAGTTATAATTGAAGTTGAGGACCTGAAAAAAGCCATCTGATTCTTATTCTACTTCTAGTCTTAAGTAATTTCAACTCTCCAATTTTATGTTTGCTTATATAGCTAAGAAGATATTTACAGTATTCTTGAATGATGATTATTTATCATCTATAAATGTTTTTTTTGACCTATCCTTTCTGCTTCTTTGAGCTACATTGGATGATATTATCTACCCACATGTGCACAATAATTTTCCCATGAAAATTAAGCTTCTTAGAGAAAATCTATTGTTGCTTGGGTTAACTTTACAGCACTTCAGATCCAATTATTTATTTAGGCCATTAAGTGTTTGAAATAGAAAGACTTAGATTTGAAACCCAATTAGGTCACTGACTGGTTTCAAGAAATTGGAGAAAATTATTTCCTATCTCTCTCAGCTTTGATTTCCATACGTACAAAATTGGAATTAAAACATTTGCTCACTTTATCTCACAGATAGGTGTAAGAAGAACATGAAATGCAGTTTCAGAAAGAAATTAGTAAATTACAATGAAACGTGAAGCATATTCCCTTAATGATAAGGAATTAAAAGTTCATACATTGACATATCTGATTTCTCATGCATTGGAGATTTCTAAATGGGAGTAAACCTGTTAGGGTTGTAAGGATGAAAGTTTTATAATTAATTCTAGCCATTCATTCCAATATCACATCCCTGTATTCTTTGTGAGGTTAGTAAATTTAAGATATTCTGGGTTCCCTTATAAGTGAAGCTGCATATTCTTGCTTTCTCAGGGAAGGACTACTTTTCTAAGGGTCTCTTTCATTTTGGCTGTGAGGGATCAGACAGCTTCATTGTTCAGATGATAGCTTAACATTCAGAGAAAAACAGGAAGGCAAAGAATAACTGGAAATCAAACTATTTTCACAATTTGGAAAATTTATGCACATTTCTAAAATCACGAAATATCATACAGTAAAAAGTCATGACTATAAATCTTAAAAAAGTAATCTAGTGGGTTTCCAGACTTTATATTATATTGCCTTTCTAGGAAATCATTAGTACATATCACTAAAATAATATAATGCCTTTTAAGGAAATCATTAGTACATATCACTAAAAAATATTTCATACCTTAGGTTAATAGTTATAAGGGGGGAGACATATGGTACAATAAAAGAAAATGTCATGAGTGATTTTTTTTCTGAGAGTTTTAAATTTTATATCAAAAAAGAATATCTGATTGCCTCTCTACTTTTACCTCCTGCCATCAGGCTTGGCCCAGAGAGGCCTCATCTAGACCCTCCAGCAGCCCAGGATCCTTGGTATCTTTTGGTCCACATATATGTGACCTGGGATACACTTTTCAGAATATCTCCTATGTATCCTTGAGACATTAAGTCTTTTCTGGGATAACATAAATTAGGTCCCCTTTGTAAAATCTATCACTTGACATGTTGTTAAATAATAATAATAATAATAATAATAATAATAATAATAATAATAATAATAATAATAATAATAATAATAATAAAATAAAAGTCCTGTGTTTGTGGTGAACATGAGGTTGTAACATTCTGCTGAATACCATACTCACTGTTATATATTTATAGTTGTATAATGGGTATATTTTTGCTGAATATCTTTCAGGTTAAGAAATATTATGTTGCTTTAATATCCTTAAATCAAATCACTTGTATATTAACATCTTTTCCTTATGTGGTGAGAAATATTTATTCTATTCAGCCCAGTTACTCAATGGGGAGATGTTTCCTCCTCACTGGCATTTTTACATTTGACCCTTGGGGACTTTCACTGGCTGGTATGTTAGACAATGCACTCCCCTACACACAGACTCCCTCCCTGACATGATCTATTCAGCACATAATCTTAGGTCTCTGCTCATTTTGAAAGCATCCAAACTAGTTGACTAATGTCCTAACACTACTATCATTCACATAGACAGAATTGAGGTTGTCAGGCTCCAGGCCAAAAACCTATGTCTAATTTAAGTCCAACCATAGGCAATTGCAAAGGATTTACTTGAGGAAACTCACAAGGGAAAACTGCTCAGCCCACCCAGACTCATTGCCCAGCCAATGAATTGCAGTCTCAGAACCCAAGGCCCCTAGTCATGCATGCCTTTACACTTACCTCATTTCCTGGCCCAGGCCCTCCTCTTGGAGGCTTCATCATCAGGGTCTTACTGCAGGGGAGGCTCTCAGGCACCTCTGCCCAGATAACTTTATCAGGGACCCTTGAAAATATTTTTCTCCATGCTATCCTTGCCCTTACCCTATGGCTCCCCACAGACCTCAGGTCCAATGTGAGAGGAGCATTCGGTTTGGGGGCTCCCTGGAAAGTAAGACAAATATTTTCACTGATCCACCTGACCATTGTCTTGGGCAATATCCTGGGGGAAAGTGAACCACCATGGGAGCTGACACTTTCTCCTGTTTAACCTCTAACTGTGTCATCTCAGCAAGTGATAGAAGGCTTGACTGTTACATTCATCTGGCCTTTTGTCTTGATCAACTACTTCAACATCTGACAGCTTATCTCTCTTTAGCTCAGAAGGCTCTGGGCAAGGCCCAGAGATGGGGCACAGCAACAAATGATGCACAGCAACAAATGAAGTGTGTAGTAATAGAGCCAGAGCTTAGGAAAATACTCTATGAGCATCATCATTTTCGGCCATACAGCTGTCTTTCATTTATACCCTTTTTGCCTTTACACATTTTGGAATACTGTAATTCTAAAATTTGAATATTAAAATTAGTTTCTAACCATTGTCCTTTTAAGTCCAGAATAGCCACAATTCCCAGGACACAATGCTTCTCTGACTTTGAGGAGGGTTACCATGGTCTCTCACTCTTTGCTGTGTAGGATACAGTAGTAAAAATAAAATAGAAATTAAAATTTATTAAACAATCCTGTCAAATGTGTGATAGGAAAATCTTCTTTCTGTGTTATCCTTCCAAGCCTTAATCTCTCCAGTATCTTAAGTCAATTGCTCTCTTTCTGGGTCACACCTGCTTCTCTTTCCTGTGTGTTTAATATTTATACTAGTGGGTTTTTGACAGCATTATCCCTTATGATCTTCATCTCCCCTCTACTCCTCTTCTCTTTCCTTATTTTTTTGGGGTTTGTGTTTTGCAATTGTACTTGTTTGTTTGTTTGTTTGTTTGTTTATGCATGTATGCTTTCTGATGGAAAGGATAGTTCACCACCTTCTGGCCACTCTGCATTGTTACATAGTGTGAGAAGTTAATGACAATACAATGGGGAAATGGAGAATGTGCACACAATCAGAAAAGTGAATCTTGTGTCACTCTTGTTGTCATGCTTTATTCCTTTTGACACTATATTTTTTATAGTCTGGAATTTGCCATGCATCAATGTTTCATGCAGATTGATTGGGTGGGAGCAGTACAGGGAAAAAGACACCATTTTTACCCTTGACTCATACAGCATGGTTCCTTGACTCTGTTGAGAAATTCCAGATCTTTTTTAAAATATAAATATTTTTCCCTAAGGGAAAAACTAGATTTTAAAAGGAATAAAATCAGAAGAATATATGTCCTATGGAAAAACATGATTGGCAGCTTCAGGTTTAAAACAAGAAAGAAAAGAAAATTATAGAACAAAATATATGGTTATCCATATTTTTTTTTCTAAAACTGAGTTTCATACTTGTTTCTATTTATTTACAATCCCCAAGTTTGAAATGGAGAATAAAACTAGTCTCTTAAAATATTAATTCTCAAATAGATTTTTAATATTTTAAAGAAGAAAATATTTTGAGTTTATTCCTTTAATATACTTACAACAATTAATTTTTGAATGTCTTAAAAATAGCTTTCTAATGCATCTGAAACTATATACAACATCTGACATGTTATTAGGATCTGGTAGTATAATATCAATAGATGAGAAAGTGCATCTGCAATCCTTCTTGTCTTCCTTTATGAGTATGGAAATGAGGTACTGTCAAATATCTATTTTCAATTATCCATTTTCAAATATCCATTGTCAATTGCTCAAACTTTTGACATTTTCTGGGGTTTTTTTGACTTGTAATAAATCACAATTGTATCAGATCCAAATTTTTTAAAAAGCAACTTCCTTAGAAAAGCATTCCCAAATTTGTATTATAACCAAATAAATTAAACTGACTTTTTTTTTCTTTGATTTAGGGCAGCTCTCATAGGGTATTATGTCCCTTTGGAGAATTACTGAGGAACAACACTGATAGAAATTGAATACTGCTTGGAAGAAATCTGTGAGAATCAGATTTGTAAGAGGACAATAAAACATGTTTTACTGCTGCATTATTCAGTAACCGTTTGGTTAAAAGTGACATTGACTCAAACTAGTTTAAGCCATAAAAGATTACTTATCAGTCCATACATTGAGAAGGATAGATACTGGGATAAGGGAAATAAGAATTACCATGGTTCTTAGTGAACTGAAAAAAAAATTAATGAGAGACAGAAAGTGTGATATAAGCAAGATGTTTATTAGTAAAGCAAAAAGGTACTAAAAGAGAGTACACTCCTGAGAATTGGGAGCAGGCCAACCGAGGGGAAAAGTGCTTATTTAAGGTGAGAATGGATTCCAGGCTTCAAATATGTCACTAGCAACTTGTATCATTTTCTGCATCTCATTTCTGACTTCTTTCTGAGACACCCTCTCTTCATTTTTATGAATGCTTCTCATAGAGTTCCAGTTTAACAAGGAACTTATTTTTCAGGACCTCACATGTAAAGAGAACCCCCTTTCCAAATTCCACCTTGAAAATCCATATATGTCTACTTCTACCACACAGAGAAAAGAATCAATCAAGATAAATCAAATTAATCAAGCAATCAGGCAAGCAAACAATCACAATTCTGTCTTGCTTAACTTAAACCACATAATCATCCTTAAACCAATTGCAACCTGTGGAAGATACATTCTAACAGAAATGTTGGTCTCTGCGTTTTGCAGAGACTGCTTCTTGACAAATTATCAAAACTTTAGTTGTGAAAATTCATTTTGCTTGTTGGTTCTGTGGGTCAGTGATTCAGACAGAAAATGGTGGGGAAGCCTTGTCTGCTTCACTTGACATCTGCCAGGGCATCTCAGAGGCAGGGGTCTGAAGTAATCTGAAGTCTCTCTCACTCATATGTCTGCAGATTGAAGTTAGAGGGAGTTGGACAGCTTAGGGACAGAATAGACAGGAATCCTACGGCATCTCTCTCTTACTCCATGTGTTCTCATCACCTGACCTCAGTATGAAGCTTAGGGTAATCAGGCTTTTAATGTGTCAGCTCAAAAGTTCCAGAAAAAGAGATCCAGGTGGAAGGAAGTTGCTTTTCCTTTTTCTTAGAGTCAGAAGTTATACAATGTAACTTCTGACACATTATATTCATTAGAAGTGAGTCAATAAACCAGTCCATATTCCAAAGACTCATATATCTTGTGAGAATTTGAGAACATGTTTGAAACAACCTCAATGTGCCTAATTTCAGGAATGGTAAATGACACATTTTGATAGAAATTTCCACAAAGTAGAAGAATAGATAACCAAAAAAAAAAAAGGGGGGGTGTATATGTTTGTTACAACCATGTAAGAAATAAATACATAATAATCACAATCAATTTTAGTTTTAATAGCCCAATATGCTATAGATATTTTCTTATTAATTATAATTTGCTATTACAGTTCTAATAAAGTTAACAATTATTTATATCATCTCTGAATTATCACTAAGCCTTGTTCATTGTTAGACATTTTAATCAATCTCTATTTATGAGTATTAATTTTCATTTTTCTATCAATTGGTTAAAATAGATCTTTATGATTTTTTTTAGGCAAAGTAAACAGCTTCAAATTCTTCTTGAGTCCTGTTTAAGTGGATTTTATCTTGAAAAGGAATATCTGATCATAAGATTTATTTTCAAAATTAAACTATGGATGATGCTGTGAGTTTGTTTTTTCTTCTATCATTTTGTGTTTCAAAAGAAAATGTGAGGAATATGAGTTTGTTTATTTGCTATTTTTAGTATGAAGCTAACCTTTATCTTTGACTTTTCTGTTATATATTTTATGGGATGAAGATCCTTCATCTCTCCTCTGTGTTTACATATAGGTGTCTTAAGAATTATATTACATGTACCATAGTGAGCATTTCATTACACATGCAATGATTTTTAAACATTTTTATTTATCTAGAAAACATATCCACACTATAATTTTGGCTACCACTTCTTCCCTTTTTGTTCTGTTCTATCAGTAATCACCTGTAATCTGCATTTTAGAATCACCAGTTTACAGCTTCTATAGATACTTGCACCTTTTTTCTGTTAATTTCATCTTGTCCTGTGAATTCAGGGAAACCTTTTCAAACTGTTCCCCATGTCACTTAATCAATAACATTCTTCTGAGAATTCAAAACAATTTCCCAAACATTTTCCAAATTATGGAATAGGTCATTTTCAGAATTAATATCCTCCTTAAAGTGTTTTGTATTTTGTTCAATATATTTGATTCTGTTCTATACTTTCATGGCTCACAAGTTGTTAGTAACTATGTTATTCTTTTAATATCATTTGAATTGTAATCCTTCCAACATTGTTTATCAAGAGGTGGGTTATGTTAACTTGATCTCTATTCTTCTGACAGTGCCACACCATCTTGAATAATGTAATTTATAGAAAGTTTTGAAATTGGGAAATGTGAGTCTTCTACCTTTGTTTATCTTTTCAATTTTCGTGGTATCCTGGGCCCTTGAATTTCCATATCAATTTTACAGTCAGTTTATCAATTTCTGTGAAAAAGTTAGGTAGAATTACAATAGGGAATTCACTGAATCTAAATCAGTCTGGGAACTACTGATGCTTCAAAAATATTGTTTGCTCATTTATGGATATGATATCCCTTTCCACTTATGTAAGTTTATCTTAATTTCTTTAAAAGAGGTTTTACAGTTTTCAGTGTACAAGTCTTGTTATTTTGATAAGTAGATTTTAAACATTTTATTCTTTTATATGCAAGATCATAAATGTATGGAATTTGTCCACTGCTATTGTATAGAATTTCAACTAATATTTTATACTGATTTGATATCCAACAAACTTGCTAAACTCATTTGTTACTTCTAATTGTGTTTCAGTGTGTGTGAAATCCTTTGTAATATCTGTATCCACTCACATGTCATCTATAAGTATATGGAAACATTTTTATATTTGGCAAGGCATAACTCTCATGTTTTCCTTTAGTTCATGAAACATGATTTACTTTCGTTCTTGGGAGATATTTGTAGAAGTTGATATAAAGTCTTTGTAAAGTGTATCCCACATCTAAGTTTTCTCAGGGACAGTTTCCTTACTCTTTTTTTTCCTTATTGTGTAGCATAGTTTTGTGATTCTTTGCATGTCTCATAAACTAGTTTTTTTTAAACTGAACATTTAAAGTAATATAATGTGGCAATTGTGGAAATAAGATTTTTGTCTTACTGCTTTTTTTTTGGTACATTTCCTGAACAAATCTATAAAGTCTGTGTTCTATATCACTTGTCAGCAGAACTATCTCTTTTGTTAGCTTAGCGGTCACCTAATAACTTCACACATTTTACTTAAATGCGATATTCCAATAAGACTCCTGGATATTGGTGAGGGGTTTTATGTGCATGTTAGACACATCTTTAATGCTCCTTCAATTTACAGCTATGCTTCATCTCTCACTTTGGAGTTTCAATATCAGCCAGAAGTGAGATATTAAGACCTTCTCAGTTCCTCCTGGGCTTAAAAACTGCCCAATACATGACCTTCCACATTCTCAGGAATACATCAGAGCTATTTAAAACCCCCTATGGATGTCCTATTTTACAATTTTTCCTTTTAAGTCTTTTGGTCATCTTCCCATTTGCCCCAGTTGTTGTTATTGGCTCAAGCAGTTGTGGTACTAAACAATTATGGCTGATGATTTTTAACACGTGTCCTGGGGTAAAAATTTCCACTCTACATTCTGACTCATATCAAATAAAAAGAAGCTGTTGAATTTGGGTTTACAGCAGGCTGCCATGCCAAATAATAATAAAATATCTGTAGGAATGAGGCTCTATGGGGTAGTCCAAATCTATTCTACCCTATTGGGACACCAACTGCAGGAAGTGCTTCATATTTGTTTATATTTAAATAGATACATAAAAGTACTTAAAGATTATTATCCTATTAATGCAGTGAACAGAGGGTAGCTATTTTAAGATTGTAAATGATATATAACTTTCTGTAAAAGTTAAATGTACTAGAAAATTTTATATGGATATTCTTGATATTAGTTTCAGGTATGCAGCATAATGATTCAGTATTTTTGCATATTTTATTCCAGTATAAGTTATTACAAAATATTAGATATAATTCCCCATGTTATACAGTAAATCCTTATTGCTCATCTATTTTATATATTGTAGTTTACATTTGCTCATTCCATATTTTCTTAAGATTGACAATAAGACCAGGTCACCCATTTCATCATAACTTCAGTGAAGTTTAAATTATAATTCCTGACAAATTATTTTTAGTAAATACTCAACATACATACACAAGAGCATCTATTTAATAATAGTTCAATCATTTAAAAAAAAAAAGAACCTGGAAGTCTTTTCCTACCTGAAAAGATGTCATATTTTAAAGAAATAAAACAATGTAGTATAAACATCACAGTCAACAAATCAGCTTCTTGGAATAAAATGGAAATTTTTAAAATAGAAATAAGACACATTTGAATGAATCTATTCTGTGATAAAAGTATCACAAAAATTGGACATAGTGCAGCTTGTTTAAGGGAAGGTATTGGAAAAACTGAATCACATAGAAGATTATAACTTTTGATCTCTACATATCAAGATACAGAAAGACCTATATGGGAATAGTAAAATCGTTAAAGTAATAGACTGAAACCAAGAAAACTATATGCAACATTGTGTTCAGTAAGGGATTTTAATAAAGCATTTGAAAGCACATATACAAGGCCAAAATTTAAAAATTCTGGTTCAGTATTGGCAAATTTAATATTGTTGTTCAATCAAAGGCACAATTGGAAAATAAGCTGAGATGATAGAGAAATGAAGGTATTTGCAAAATTAGTATATGGAAAATACTTCACATCTACACTATACAAGTTTACATCAACATATTAAAAAACAATAGAGACCAAATGCAAAGAGAACAAATCTCACTAATAAGCAAAGCAAAGAGAGACCTCTGTACATATTCTGTACATAATATGTCCTTTAGTGTATATTTTCAAGATATTTATTACAGCATTCTATGTGGAAGCAAATAATTGGAACCAACCTTGTTAGTGATTACTAAAAATAGCAATGCAAATGTAGGATATGTGTAATACATACGATGCCATAATAGGTAGCAAAACAGATATGTATAAACTAGAGTCCCTCAGAGCATTTTGATGAATCTTAAAACATGAAGTTGAGTAAAAACAAGAAGAAAATTAAAATGTCATTGTATTATCATTTCTCAATCCCATTTATGCATGTAAACAATGAAGATATGCAAAAAAATACATTATACTTAAAAGGATACATAATATTCAACATATGTGTGTAGACACATATATTCAATTATTCATGCCCAAAGCATTAGAATATCTCTGTTGGAGGAACTGGGGATATTGAAAGCATGTAGAAAGTAGAATTGGGAAATATGTACTTAATTCTTGTACTACAAGTCTGCAATAGTGAGAGGAAAAACAAAAATACAGCTATTCTAACCTAATGGGTAAAACTTAAATCTTAACCTGTGATACACTGGTTTTATACTTTACCTCCTGCAATCCCTTTTCACAATCAAACTATTATTTATATAACAAATAAATGTTAATTTCCTGGATGCTGATGCCCATTATATTGGGTATGTTTTCCTATAATATCAAGATAATAAAGAAATCTAATTCATTGTGCTGTTTTAAAGATTACATGATTTAATATGGGAAAATATTTAGAACAATGTTTGAGACATATTAAAAGCTCAGCAAAATTGCCTTCTTGAAATTTTTGATTGTTTATATATATATATATATAAACAAAATTTTAAAATAAATAAAAATATATGTATACTATACTATGTACAGTATTTAGAATAAATGATATTGCAATGTTATTTCATCATTACTAAGTGATTAGAAATCTGAATTCAGTATTGTTTCACTTACTTCTAAGGCTTACTGATAGTCTCAATTTTGAACTTGGTCTTTGAAAAATTTAAGAGTCTTATAGTTAAATATGACTATATACATAATATATTTAATATATGAAGTATTTGTAAACAAATGTATATATACTCATTTAAATAAAAAGGTGACTGATTAGATCACAGCAGAAAACTTTAAAGAGACCTGGATTCTTTTGAATGCTAATTTCCACATTCACACATCCTCAGAAATTTTGCTTTATTTCTGTGCATTCTGTGATGTTTTGGGCATTTTTCTCCTCTGTGAGTCACTTTCACCTTTAGGACAGCTCATCTGATGAGTAAAATATACATAGGAGTTCCTAAAATCCCTATGCTACTACAACAAGTCCAATATTCTGTTTTTCTCAAGGAGTTAGACAAAGCTTCTTTCCTTGCTGCCTTAGCCAAGTGTTCTCAATGTCACGTGACCTGGATTAGATTTTGTGGTCATCTCAGAACTGAATTCTGTGGCTAGGAGAATAGGAGTCCTTCACGGAGCTTAAGATTACTCATTCCCATCAAACTCAAGGAGAGAGTGGAATGGGAATGCCATTTCACAAAAGAAAAGCTGAGTGCTCTAGTTAGAATTCTAGGGAGTGAGTCTTAAGTAAAGAACTAACAAATAGAACCCTTAAAATGAATACACATTAGTTCTATACATTCCCTCTAGAGTCTTCTTCTTCTATTTTTTTATTATAAAGGATTATTCAAGATGTGTATCTCCATTTAATCTGTTTTCCTCATGTTTATAAAGACTTTCCCAATATATCTAAGTTCTTGGCTTCTCCTTATGACAACATTTCAGATATTGACATATCCATTGGTTTCATTTTTTTCATATTGTTTGTGGAGAATTTAGAGGCTCTGCTGTAACAGGCAAAAAAAGAAGAAGAAGCACATATATTTTCCTGAAAAAAAATCTGTCCTACAAAGATATTCAATGTTGTATTTCTTTGTTATTTTTAGCTTTAGATGAACAAAACCAAGTGCATATAGTTTGATAAAGTCTAACTGAAATTATCATGGTCAAGCTAAAGGATATAGGTTGGTTGCATCACCTAACTACATATTCAGTTTTCTGTACAGTGCAAGCATAAAATCACTGATGCTGACACTCTGAAAAGGCCTATCAACAAGATGCTGGAGATGTGCCTGGTAAAGGAACCAGGAAAATTTCAGAGGATGTACTATGCTTTTCTTCAGAGGCATGATATATATTTGAGAATGCTTTTAGAGAATGTGTATAAAGAAAGAAATGAGTGTAGGGCTTTTCTCTCTTACCGATAGGTGTCAGAATGCAGAAAAAACACAAGCAAAAAAACTCACATTTGGGGGATTGGAAGATTGTTTAGATAAAATAAAATATAACAACATAAATAACCATAATAAATTTATCTCTTACCACTGAATGGCAAGGATTATATTTCATCCAGGAAACTTGGACTTTTTTCATGATTAGTCTAAGCTGCAAGTGAATATTTTACTTGATGTTGCAACATGTAACATGAAAATCACTAATTCAGCCTGTTTTGCTCCTTTCACAAAGTATTTAATAAATAAAGAAGGTACAAAAATTAGAGAAACATATCTCAGTACTGCAAATTTTGCTGTTTAGAAATAAAAGTTAGAATATATTAAGGTACAGATTTTAAGCTTTAGGCCATAGTTTATAAAATTCAAGAGTTAGATACAAACCTTCTATATCCCAGAAACAATATTGTAAGGCAATAAAGTCCATCAGGAAATTTTCTAGAGAATCAAGCACAACAGGCCAGTAAATATTGTTAGATTTCAAATAACAGAAGACTCCAAGACAATTTGCATTTAACTGTATGTATATTATTTGTATACAAGACATTTAGAGACAGAATATCTTCAAACTGTATTTGTTGACATGCAGTGACATCAACAAAGACCCAGTTCTTCTCATCTTTCTTCTCTGCCATCCTGAGGGTGTTTGATTTGTCCAGCCCTCAGATTAGGCTAATGGCTGATGAACAGGAAGGAAGTTGCTGCATACTGATGTAGCCAAGGTGGGTAAATTCATCCTGCAGTAAAAATTTCTTTTTCTGAAGACAAAGTCATTGAATTTATCTACAACAAAGTCCACAAGCTGGGATTAATAGCCCAGTGGCCTGCATTATCAAAAACTCATGAAAATGGTCCCATAGTGCCTTGCACAGCCAAATAAGCACATGGAAGACTGGGCTAGACTAAGAATTTCAATGAGATTTGTGTCCTGAATGGGTGAATTTTTTTTCTGCACCCAGCAGGGATTCCTACAGAATTGAGAAATTTCTTAATAAATCTGAATGAGAATAATAATCTTTCTCATCTAGTGTGATATTGGAGGTCATGAATTTGGTCATTCTTTGATTCCTATGTGTTCAATTCTGCTTTACAGATGTTTTGGTTGGCAAATTTTTGAAGATGGCTTTACTTATTTTTGTCTGGGAGTAATTTTTTAAATGTCAAATCTGTAAGTAAATTTTAATCTATTTTGCTGATAGAAAATTTTCCTTATTTTCTATGTCTTGATGATTTCATTAGAAATGTAGAAGACTAAGCCTGTGGGTGGGAAAACCCATCTGATTTCAATATGATTTACTCTTTACATGATACTACGTGAAGGTTTAATTTTATGCATATGGACATTAATACATTAAAAACATTTTTCATCAATATGAATATTTTGATCAGCTGTTCTATCTTAAATTACTTTATAGAAAAAAATGAACTGTCATTGATGGTAGTACTATAGGATATGTAATTATTGCTATTCATATAATTCATTAGGAGGAAAAGATAACAAATTATTTTAATAAGTCTCCCAGACATAAATTTGTTTCAATCTACAAACTCATGTATATTTTTGTGATATATTCAAATTAAATTGTCACTCTCTGATATTCTCAGAATTGTTCTTTCTTGTAAAGTAATAAATATAGCACATAGATCAAAACAACTTCTTTACTCAAGTGTTATATCACTTCCAGGAAATTATTAACACTTCCGGCAAACCTTCTACTTATGATTTTAAAAAACAATATTATTTTCCATTCAATATGGTAAACTCAGACATCACTGCTTTTCATGGTGCAGTAGAACCATGAAAAGCCACTTATCTAAATAATCTTATTTAAAATATTTCATAATTATTTTATCCAAACAATTGCAGCTATCACTACATAAATGTACAAATGTTTAAATTAGTAATCTCTAGAGTAAACTGCGTGGACTGGAATTCTGGCTCAGGCATATTCTAGATATAATCAAGTAACTTAAAGCCTTTAGGTGTTAGTTTCCTTATCTGTAAAACTAAGGATTAAAATAGTACTTTCCAAATGAGTGATTATGGTTATTGACATTACAATACAGATAAAATGCTCATTGAAGGCATATTATTTTAATTATTAAATACATTTTCTTATCTTGAGTGTATGAATATATATGAAACATAGGATATATATTTGATCTTTGCTGCCAATTTCTGACACAGAGCTTCTAAATCTCTTGTAACTTCCTGGATGATGAGAATATCTTTTGTTCTAATGAGGAAATTCTTGGTGGCTTTTGGATAGCTTCAGCATCAGAGCTGGTCACCAGAAAGACCAAGCCATTATCAGAAGTTTGGAACTTTCAGCCTCATCCCCTGTTCTCCAGGGAGGAGAGATAGGCCAAAAATTGAGTTAATAATCAATCATTTCTACCTGTATCTCAGCATCTCCCTGTGTCTCAGGGCTGACAGCTTTTCCTCTTCTATGTGAAAAGAAGTGTTTCCTATGTTCTGTGCATTCTCTGAAAGGCATAGAAGGGCTCCTTGTTTCCTTTTTTCTGGACCACTACTTGTCATCTACTTCTAAGCAAAGATCACTCATGCTATTTAAACTTGAAAAGATTCAGTGTCACTATCTTTAAGGTGTTAATAAGAAAGAAAAAAGAGAAAAAAGAAAACAGATAAAGATGGAGAGGATAAAAGAGAAATAAGCAAAGAGAAGAAAAGGAAGGAAAGGAAAGGAAGGAAGAAAGAATGATATAGGGAAAATGATAGGCAACAAAAATAACATTTAACATTGTTTTGTTAGCTAAACTATAGAATATAGGATGCAACAGAAACATCAGAATTCTTTGATATGACCCTTTAACATCAGATGAGAAAACTGAAGAACTGCTGTGCTTGGTATCCTTGAGTTCATTCATCAGTGCTTATTTAGTGCTAATAAAAGTCAGGCTTTGGTCTAGATGCTAGAACACAGCAGTAAATAAAAGAAAGTCCCTATTCTGGGGATCTTCTTAGCAGAATTAAGATTCTTGTTCTGATTTCCCAATTCCCAATTACTCTGCCTACCTCATTACACCCATGCCCTAGTGAAAGTGACCTCAATGATGCCATGAGCCTGGTGTGTATTTTTGGAAGAAGTGGCTACGTTTAGCATTTTAACATGCTAAGAATCTCTGGTCGTAAATGTAATTATTTAAAACACCAAATTATTAATTAGAAAATTATTTCCATAAAATGTATTCTACTGAATGTGTGCTGGCCTCACTAAAAAAAGAATAAATGACTTGTGGTTGGTAGATAAAAGCAGCAAAGGGATCATTCTTAGAAAGTTACATTATTCTTTGTTTATGTTTCCAGTCTTTTAGTGTGCCAGTTATTCTGGCAAACAAACAAGCAGCCCTTAAATACTGTTACAACACAGAAATCATGCTTAGGAAAAGATAAAGGCTATATTAGAGAGGATTTTAAAATACTTGGAAATATTGCATATGCAAAACAGATAGAGGAGTTGCAGAAAATGCTACACTTTTACTTGTGTTGGTTGGCATAGGTAGGGGAATGTAAATTGCTTGGGGTCCATCAAAACACGGCAAGTGACTCAAAGATGCCCCATGTGACATTGTACAAGCTAGACAATTTGTCACTAGAAACCTCTTTTCACTTTTGAGTGTGTCTTTGTTTGGAATCTCATTGTTGATTTATCACATTTTATAGTGCATTTAGTATGCATTTATGTAAAAAATAAACATTCTGCAAAAAATGTTTTCTGAGTATAGATTAAAAAAATGTTTAAGAGCTTTGTAGCAGGAAAGCATAAACTGAACAGTCCTATGTCAGGAAGGTCTACAACCTTCTCCTGGTTTTACCTTCTTTTCTTCCTTATCAGAGTCTCTGCCTTTTCTTTTCACTTTTCACCCCCATGAGGAAATGTCTGTCTCTTTATCAAGGTCAAATTTAAATGTCAGCATATTGTGAGGCTGGTCTCACCTCCAGTTCTGTCTTTCTTTTGTCAATCTCTTCATTTTCTGCAATTCTGAATCGTTCACATTTACTTCCTTTATAGTAGTTTAGAAAAATCAGTCCTGCAGTGTTGATAGGATTAGAGTAATGAGATGAGGAGGCAGGAACACTAGTTAAGAGTCTGATTGCATAATCCAAGTAAGAATTGATGCTGACCTGATATAAAGTAATATGGTGGAGATGAACAGAAAACAATAAGAAATGTATTAGGTAATATAAAATAAAAATGTGAAATTAAACAAAGTAAAGCACAAAACCAAAAAACAAAATAAAGGCAAAAACAGAAAACCAGATGAAATAAACTAACAATAAAACCTTGATTCATCAGACTAAAGAAAAACAGTAGAATAATTTGGGTGAATATATATTATATATCATCTGAATCAGGAAACAGTTTAGGTTGAAAAGGAACACTATTGATAATTAAATTAAACAAGAAGCTTCTAACTAGAGCAGGCTTGTGAAAACCTGGGCATCTGGTCACCCTGAAGATAATGGAATCATTGCTGAATTATACATTAAAATGTATTTAAATCCTAATCTTAATTAATCACTACTTTTCTGGGAAAATTTTTGAAAATTAGCTAAATGATTTGAGGGTTAGTTTTATCTTGCCAAAATTGGTCTAGATGTACTGAAGAATGGTGGGTGAAAAGGACTGAATCTAAGCATCTAGTTACATTTCTAAGATTGTATGAAAACAAAGAGGATAAAAGCTCTCCTTCCTTTCCCTTCCTTCCCCACCCATCCTCCAACTCCTGAACACAGATAAGCAAACCAGACCTCCTCTGAAGAAGCCTGGTGCTCACCATGATCACATTGTCAAACCATGGGAAGATGTTACTCCTTGCTAACCACACTCTTGAATCAAATGATTAAGTTCCAAAGCTTCAACATCGTGCTTTTACTGATGCTTTCAAAATGTGTATCTCCAATCTCAATATCTCCAATGAATGGAAGACAATATATTTTATGGGGTACTCAACTCAAATTTTTGAAAACTAGCATGTATTTTACACTTAAAAGATATCCAATTCAGATACTAGATTTTCATCAATTACTTTATCTGTATTTGGATTTTATAAAATTTGCAGTTCAGAAAGTAGAGTCACAACCTAAGTTGATCCAAATACAAGGAAAATTTTTCAGTGAGTTGAGTAGCAGCTTTAAATTTAACTTCAGTAGATTAAATAAAATGTAAAATTAGGTCTCTGCTAAGTACCAGAGGCTACCACACAAAACAATGTAGGAAAAACAGGCATCTCAAAGTTACAGATTCACAAATTGCATGTTTACCCTACCCTCAAATCTGCTTCTCTCCTAGGCTTCCTGACTACAGTACCAGGCACTGTCATTTACCAGTGGGCTAAGGTCAAAAAACTTGAAGTCAGACAACTCTAGGCTATTTCCACCCCTCATATCCAGTGTCCAGGAAATTGTAATATAAATGTAAAAAAAAAAACTGACCACCATTCACCACCTCTGCTGTTAAAGCTCAAATATTTATTGATTCTTCTTCTTTCACTTTTAGTGCCCATATGCTATTTCTCAGGCTAACTAATCCTTTTCATCTTAATGTGCTACTTAGTTGCTCAGAGTTCCTCAAAATATTTTCATTACTCATAAAAAACATACTGCAATCAAAAGTCTGACATGATCTGGTCAATTTTCGCTCTGTTGACTCATCCGCCATCTGCAGATCATCCAAGGTGTTTTCCTGATTATGCCCTGACCACAGGAAGCACATCCCACAGTAAGGCTTTACCTTTGCAGACCGCTTTGAAGTTATTTCTCATCTAGATACTTGGCTAACTCCCTTATCTTCTCATTGAGGCTCTCCTATTTTTTTATTTTATTTCATTTTTTTAATTGAAGTATAGTCAGTTACAATGTATCAGTTTCTGGTGTACAGCATCTTGTCCCAGTCATGCATATATACATACCTATATTCATTTTCATATTCTTTTCCATTAAAGGTTATTGCAAAATATTGAATATAGTTCCTTGTGCTATATAAAAGAAATCTGTTTTTAATCTATTTTTATACATAATTGTTGACATATGCAAATCTCAAACTTCCAAATTTATCCCTTCCTAAACCATTTCCCCCAGTAATCATAAGATTGTTTACTATGTCTGAAAATCTGTGTCTGTTTTGTAGGTGAGTCCATTAGTGCCCTCTTTTTCCTTTTTCTTTTCTTTTCTTTTCTTTTCTTTTTTTCTTTTTTTTTTTTAGATTCCTCATATGAGTAATATCATATGGTATTTTTCTTTCTCTTTCTGGCTTACTTCACTTAGAATGACAATCTCCAGATCCACCCATGTTGCTGCAAATGGTATTATTTTATTCTTTTTCTTAATCACTGAGTGGCATTCAGTTGTATAAATATACCACAACTTCTTTATCCAGTCATCCTACAATGGACATTTAGGTTGCTTCCTTGTCTTTTCTGTTGTATATATTGCTGCTATGAACATTGGGGTGCATGCCTCTATTTCATTAAATAAAAACTCTCTCACCTTTCAAACATTCATTCTATTTTCTCTTAACAAGTTAAACTCTAATTTGTTTTCAGAACTCTTCTTACATGGAGAACTGTCACAGCATAGTGGTTAAGAGTACAGACTTTTTGGAGCCATATTTTCTGGGTTTTACTTTTTAGTAGTTATGTGACCTTGAGCAATTTTACTTTACCACTCTGTGCTCTGGTTTCCATAACCCTAAAAATGAGGCTAATAATTGTACCTTGATAGTGATAATGTTACTTTTCCTAAGGGGCTTAAAACAGTGCCTGGCACATGGAAAATACCCAATGTTAAGTTATATATTTATTTGTTATTATTTATTTCTCACATTAGAGTGAAAGATACATGATAAGGGGCAATATGTCAGTTTATTTACACAATCTTCCTAGATCCTAGAGAAAATGCCTGGCCTATACATGAATAGAAAGGCCAGAGTTAAAAAATATACATACAGATGCAAGAAGACATCAACAAATAATTATAATTAAATAAGATAATGCCCAGAAGAAATATTCAAACAGGGAATTGGGAGAAGAGAGGATTAAAAAGAAAATCTATCTGTAATGTTTTGAATTAAATTGTTCTTTTAGTTTCACTCTTTTGTTAGCTCATTTCTGCATCCATCTTTCATAATATTTTACATAGGTAAGGCTAACTTCCCTTGGCCTATCAACAGGGCAAATCATGTGACATCCAAGATGCTCCATTTGAAAGCATGCCATGTAATGCAATTAAGAGAGGACCATGTCAGTAAATAGGAACCTGGATTCATTTCTTGACTATAACACCACAAGGGATTGATACTGCTTTGTGTCTCTCATCTTAGTTTTCTCATGAATGGAACTGGATTAAGTAGTTACTATTCACCTTCTAGCTTTCTAATTTGTTGCATTATTGTGGTATGCTCTGACTTTTTCCTGAATGTGTTCTATCTTTGTCCTCTTTCTGTCCTCAATTGGCACCAGTGGAAGACATAAAAGTAATTTTAATATCATGGTAAACAGAGCATAATTGCAAAAATAAACATAAGGCTCAAAATCATATGCTATACATGTGTACTCACTGATAGTTGACTGTCATGCTATTTGGATTAGCATGGGTAATCATTTCTTATCTTGCCCAACCAAATATGGTAATATGAATTGTTAATTGATTGCATAAAGCACATGAAAATGAAGCAGTAAAAGTAAGTGAAATAGAGAAAAGAAGGGTACCAGATAAAATTACAAATGGACAAAATGAGGTCAAGCAGATTCTATAGCCATCAGAATTTATATATTTCCTATGGCTTCAAATTCTTTCTTGTTTCACAAATTAACCAAAACTGCTTTCTAGTGGAATAAGAGAATGGAGAAAATCAACAAATATGTGTAATCCTGAATCTGATTTCCAAATGGGCATCTGATTCAGTGAGGATGTGTTATCTTCAAGTTGTAGAAAATCTGAATAATTTTGGCTTCTACTGTAGGCACTTGTATGCTTTCCTTTAATAGAGATTTTAGAAAAAGAGAATCTCATAGAGGGTGCTCCAGTGATGGAATGATGGAATCCTTTTCAAGCATTCTGCTGAGTATTCTGGCTACTCCTCCATTCATCAGATGGTGCTGGGGTTTCAGTATCACATCCTCAGTTAACAACATCTGAAAGCAGCAAGGAAGGAGTGTGTAGAGGAGATCTTTCTTACTAATCTCCCTTTTCATCAGGAAGAAATAATGTTCCCTGAAACACCAAGTATTTTCTCTTATGTTCTCTTTGAAGACAATCTCCAGCAAACTAAGCCAATTGGGCTGAATATTGGTCATTCCCTGTGTTTAAGGTGCCATCTGAAAACACTGATATCCTTATTAAGTTTATTTGTGGTTTTTAACAGAGAAATGGGAAGGAAAGACAGACTGTTGGGGTCAAAGTGTGTTTGTTTATTTGTAGTTGTTCTTGCTTTTCACATGTCCTTTAATAGGTAATAGTTCTAAACAAGGTCTATATTATTTTGGGCCTTGTATAAGATTGTTCTTCATTTCTTTAACTTTTATTTTAATATGATTTGCCCCTCAGGCTGAGTATCCCCACCGCCTTCCCAGGAGCAGGAGGTGAAAAGATGGAGCCCTTTTTTGGAGTTTTGCTGTAGGATTTTGTATAAGTAAAGTTGATAAACACACATGGGAACATTTCTGGACCTACTATGTGGTGGTGCACTTAATGCTTCTTAGATTTTTAAGTATCACAACTGCTGACTTCCATTGATCTTCACAAAATGAAAAATAGAAATAAGTTGTGAACAAATCACTCATGAACTCTTAAGCCACAGTTGAATCAATCATTTCCTTGTGATGGCATTTTGGGAAGAGGGTTACAAATAAAGCAAAGTCCCTACTGGGAGAGTTTCAACCACCAAAACAACAAAACAAGTGTTAGATATGACACTGTCTTCTTAAGAAGGAGCCCTTAACATTGGCCAGTATATGATTTTTGTGTGTTAGTGTGTGAGTGTATGTGTGTCTGCATGTGTGTGTATGGACTAAATTATTAAATATAAGGGCTGCTGTAAATTCTTAGGATTAATTTTATTATTAGGAATAAAGAAGTATTCCATAAGGGAAAAACATTTGCCATAATTTTTTGTGTCCTTTATTATAGTATTTTAATAATTTGTCAGAAAACTAAATACCTATATATTTTTATTAATTATATAATTTGTTGTAACTCATAAACAGTAACTATATAATTTATTAAAACAATATTTATAATAACTTATTAGAACATTTTAAGGTGCTCAAATGTTTTATTATTTTGATATATAACAGAAATTTATGAGACATTATCGTTTAATACATTAAAAAATCAAATAAGGATAAAAATTAAATATAAATTCTTAAATGCTAAGTAGTACACAAATTTCATGTTGTCATGGTAACCTAAATATCAGAGATCAACTGGAGTGTCAGACAGAATGGGAGACAGCTTTAATACATTTGTTTTAGAATTTTTGCCTCATGTAGCAATATTTTATGCATTTAACTACAATTTCATTCATGTATTATCATCTAATGGGTAATATAAATGACTGTCAATGAACCAAATATGTTACTGTAGAAAATATATTTTTAAAAGACGTGAAATCAAAGCTAATATTGTACAAGTACCATAAATGCAGACTTCCTTCTCGTCGCACATTATTTAAAATATTATTAAAATTCTCTCAGTACAATGATTTTCAAACAGAATAACATATATTCAGCTCTTTAAATCATCTTTATATGAGTGTCCTGTTTTCCTGTGGAGTTTCAAGTTAAGTGACCATTTCTTCCTCTTTTGCTGTTGTCAATCATGCACATATTCAAAACATAGAGCTTACACAGTCATTGTCAAATGAAGAGCCAATTCGAAGGAAAACAAAGAAAAATAATTATCACGGACATCCTTTGAAAGCAGAATCTAAATAGCCAAAACTAATGCCAAGTAAATGCAAGGGGTTTTTTATTATTTTTTTCTCTATCTCATTACTGCTGTGTTTCCTCTGATAGCAAAATTCTTTTCAGAACTGCTATATAATTTTAGTTTTATTGAAAAGTCTCCAATTGATTCTAAATACATGAGAATTTAAATCAACCTATCTGAGACAAGCCTTTGTGGGCAGGAAAATGGACATTTCTGCCTCGAGGTCTTGAGGGTTTTTACGAGTGACAAGATGACAAATGCTAAGGTCATTGTCCTGGATGAGCATATCAGTGATTTGATATATGACAATCTGTTTTGAACAACTCATTTGGGATATTGGGATTGAATGCTATTGCATCTATGTGATTGAAATTTTATTAAATTTTATTCTCCACCCCCCATATTCACAATCAAATAACAGGGGAAATATTAAATCAGAGGTTATAGATTATTTCATTATGTTTCATTGATGGATTTCAGAAAAACACATAATCCTGATATTTATCACAATTAAGTCTCGATAAATACTCTATCCTTGGTCACACTTTAGGGAAACAAATATCAAAGTATTGTGAGAGAAGTCCTTAGTGTTTATGAATACTAGCTTTACAATTGGTAGCCTCCATACCAGTGTTTGTGTTTTAGTGTCAGTCTAGCAGCTGTACATTCTTAAATAATGTCCTAGGATTTAAATTTCCTAATGTCCAAAATTACTAATTTTTTGGCTTCAATCTCCAAATATGTACTGATGCATCTCTCATCTTTATTTCCGGATTAAAGAATCTTTGCATTCATCTTAACTTAATGTTGTTAAAATAAAAAGCAAGGTGAGTTTTTAGATTTACCAAATTCTCTGTAACTCACAGTTTACATTTTAGTGGGTCATTTTAGGGTAAAGAATAAGAGACTTTGTTCCATTATAAAGAATATGTTATTAACCATTTAAAATAATAGAAAAATTTTAGTCTTTTCTCTTTAGAGCTTGAACTGAATGTAGGCATTAAGAAATAAAGAAATTGTGGTAACAATAGAAGTTACACATAGAAAAGTAAAGAAAATGATCACTTTTAATTCCTAATTTTAGTGACTTTGATAATGATAATAACATCAAACTAAAGTATAAAAGTCTAGATATTCTAATAATTTAATGTATTTTATCCTTTTAAGCCTCCCTGATAATTCCATGAGCTAGATTTCATTATTAATCTAATTTTACAATCAAGAAAACAGAAATAAAGAATTTAAGTTACTTGTGCAAGATCACACTACTTATAAATGACAAACTTACTATTAGAGCCAAAGGAGACCCGACTTTTTACACTAGGTTGATACTTCTTTCTCATAAATTTCAGTCTTCTTTGGTGTCCAAACATCACAAATTTCTCCCTGCTTCTTCTTAGTCTATCCATTGCATTTATCCTGCTACCTTTTGAATATATATGAACCAGAGTTAAGTTCTAAGATTTTATATTCTCACCTTGTACCTAGTTAACTTGTTAATGTAACTAGAGTAATTTACTTCACAAGGCAGCAATCTTTTTGAGATTAAGACATTTTTACTCCATATTATTCGGTGGCTGCTGGAGGCATCTTGCCAATGATATTAAATCTTAAATGCGATTGAGCTCTGCAGTCATCACATAAGGTAATACAGGCAGACTTCCAAGTTTTCATGCTGTTGGGTGTAAGCCTACTGGGAACCATGTGATAGCTCTGCCCTGTTTTCCATCAAGTAGAATCTCATACAAATCAAACCCTTCTGGCATTACATCCAAGAAAATTTGAAAAAATTTGTATGTAAACATCCTTCTCTTTAATGCATCAAGCTTGTAAATATCTGGTGAACACGTTTGATGGCAAGCTGTTTTCCAAGACAGAGCAAATTTCTTCCATGAGGAAAATTCATTTTTCAAAAAAAAAACATAAAGCAATAAAAACGATCAACTTATATCACCTTTAACAAATGGAACTAGGGGACTTAAAATTTTTCCTGAATGTTTTTCCTTTGATGAATATGGTTAAATTGTATGTCACATATCTAAGGACAAAATGATGAGTTTTCATTCTTTGATTTACTGAGGCCTCTCATCTACATCTGCTCTCCAACATACACTCCAATTTCCCCTTCACAGGACAGTAGGGAAGAGAGTTCTGGATTTAGAAATAAGAGATCATGGAATAATAGTCCTATTTGAAAAAAAGATCAACAATCGCTTTGGCTCCTACATATGGATATGTGTAATGCAGTCTTTCTTATATGCATATTGTGTTTTAAAAATAAGATACCACGTGAATAGTTCACACATAAAAAAGGAAGTCGTCTATATAAGTTTACAAATATATATAATGGATATTTTGTATGTTTGCTTGTGGATGTGTGGGTGTGAAACTTAGTAAATATATTCATATACACACATATATATATACACATACATATATATATACACATATACATATATATATTTATATACACACATATACATATATATATATTCAGTGCTGTTCCAGAAGGTAGATTATTACCTACATTTTTCAGACATACTGGAGGTACAAATACACTAATAAACATTTTTCAAAGACATTAATCCATGCATAAAGTCTCTATCAGTTATCTATTTGCTTAGTTTCATCATTTATATTATAGTGGGCCTCATGATGTTAAATATGAATGCAATATGGTCCATTATGTCAGGCCCCAGGTTGTTAAACACTCCCAGTGAGCTGGTAATCTTTTCAGAAAATGGCATTGTCATAATACTTGTCAGCCACAAGCAAATATTAAGAACTTACTTCTTCATTGTGCATTGCTAATTGCAGGATAATTAGTTGAAGGGTTTTGTGACTTACAGAAGCAAAGTCCGTGATCTCTCTGGTATCATAGACACAGTTACATAACAGCCTTAGGAAACAGAGATAGGAAATGTTAATTAAAAATGAATATTTGGATAAGTACTAGAACAATATAAAACAGACATCCAGGAAGCTTTTCATATAAAAACACCAGAGAAGAATGCCATAGAGGTTTGAAAAATTTGGGAAAATATTGGTAAAGTGAGCTGGGAATTAGACATATATTTTTAAAGGAGGAAGGGATATTGATTTGGAATTGGATCAAACATCTACCTTCTTTATGTGATTTAAAGGACTTTTCAAACATTTCTTCTTCAATGATTTGATGAACTTAACAACCACAAAACTAGTTTTCACTAATTCCTGTTAATCCACTGAAGAACTTCATTCTAACTCAACTATCCACATATATATGAGTTTTAAGTTGTTATTAGCTTGTACTAGCAACCATCACCCATAGCTAAATAAATAATTGTACAACTATTTAGATGTCACAATTTACAATATTTTCACTCTTACATTTAAACCTCAATATAATGTGAGTTAAGGAGGACATGGTATATACTTTTTCAATTTTGCAGATGAGAAAAATGAACATGGCATCTTGAATCAGATATACTCGATTTCAAATTCTGGCTTTGTAACTTACCATCAATTTGCATTTCCATGCATTCTTCAGTATTTTTTAAATAAAATGTTTTGAACAGTTAAATTAAATAGGGGCAGTAAAGCTGTTAGTACAGTCTAACAGATTAAGAAATGGTAGTTACATTGTTTTAAATTTAAAGCTAACATTTTCTCACTCTGTCAAGTTGAATGCTAAATCTCAATCATTCAGGTATTTTAGAATTTTTGTATACTAGACAGTGTATTCATAAATATTCTTGCAATTTAACTTTTAAACCCTGAGCTGTATGTTTTGGCAAATATTCTTTTCCCTATGTAATGACAAAGATATGCGAATCCCTGTCATTAAGTGGAGTTAGGTGAGGCAGAAAGGAGAAATGACACTGATAAATAATTCCAGGCCATTTCTGTGAACCACAGATGTTTACATCAAGCTGATTAATATTTTCATAGTTCACAATAGATTAATTTATTTTGGGTTGCCACCTCCAGCTCTTTTATAAATCAAATTTTTAAAATTGTATTTAATAAATCACTTTCATTTTCTAAAAATATGTAAAAAATTTAGCTGTCATGTTAACATATATTGTGAGTCCACAAAGGAGGATTTTTTGAACTCTAACTCCCATAATACAGAAAGAGATTTCATATATTGAAATACAGACAGCCATTGAAAACATTTGTACATCATTATTAGATAATAAGTTTAAGGCAGATGTCATCTTTCCATCTTTATCAATCTGATCAAGTTTGTCCAAATATTGGTCAAAAGAGGAATCTGAGTCTATAATCTTATTCCAGTCTCCTGCCCCGACAAAGGTTTAGTTAATTTCTTTAGAGACTTCTGTTGGAGGTACATATTTCTTGTTAACAATCTTCTTTTGTCTCTCTATATATTCTCTTCTCTCACATTTTAAGATTATATTTTTCATATTATCTTTAAACATAGGAGCAGATTATTCAGAATGATTTTGTAATCAACTAAGTTAATTATTCATACTTGACCCTAACTAGAAGCAAATCTATAAACTAAAAATGCTGTTAAATAATTGATTTCCTTTCTTGTTTTAAGAGACTTGTTCAAACTGTGATTGTTAATTTTGCTGGAAATTTCAATTTAATCTCCTCTAAGATAGTATGCAGTTATTTTACTAGTTTCTTCTCTCCCCATCATAAATTTTTAAAACAATTTTCTAAATGTATTATTGATGAACTTTACCTACCTATCTATCTATCCCTTCCCTTCCTCAGTATTTAACTCATTTCTCATCTCCACACTTCTGCTTATTTTTTGTGGACTGAATTGTGTCTTTCTAAAATTCATATGATGTCATATGATGTCCTAACCCCCAATGTAATTGTAGCCATACATAGGATATTTATGAGGTAATTAGTTAAATTAAGTCATTAGGGTAGGACCCTAATCCCACAGGACTTCTGTCTTTATCAAAAGAGAAAAAGATACCGGGTCTCTCTCCATGTACATACAAAAAAGGGGACATATGAAGACACAGAGAGCAGATCATCATCTACAAGGCAGAAAGAGAGGTCTCCCAGAGACCAACCTGTTGGCAACTAGATTTCAGACTGCCAGCCTCCAGAATGGTATGGAAATAAGTGTGCCTGTTGTTTAAGCCACCCAACATGTGGTATCTTGTTATAGTAGCCTAAGCAGGCTCATCCTAAGCCACTAACTTCTACCGCCCTTTCAGATTTCTGTGTAAATATCACCTTTTCCAAAGCCCTTTCTATCACATCCATTTTCATCACACCACATTATTAGACTTGCTGCATTTTGATATGTTCTTGCTCATACTGTTTTGGATTTCTATCACCTGTGACTGATTTAGAAGCTTCTTAAGGTTAGAGACTGTTTCCCACCAATTAGACATCTTTAAGACCTATCACAGGGAGTGGTGAATGTTAGGCTACAAGAAATGTTTGTTGAAGTGCATTTTTGGAGACATATCAGTACCTGGAAGGCTAGCTACTGTAAAGATGTCAAACAATTGTACATGTTCAATTTAACTTGAATTGAAATTCTAAAGACCTTTTTTATGTGGTTCTTCCCTGCAGTGAAGTAAAATATCTACCAATGAGATTATTAATTATATTATGCTATATCAACTCAATAGACATTTAAGTGGCCTCTAAAAATAATGATTATGAACTCTGTGTAGCATTGTGGAAACATTATAATAAAATGTATGTGAATTGCATGTAACATAATAGAAACATTATAAAAAAAAGGAAAAGACAGGAGGTGAAATTGCTCATGAACTATGATTCCAAGAGTTAACAGATTGAAACATGAGAATATTTAGAGAATAATAGTTATAACATGGTGCCAATATGAATATTTTCTCCATTTTCCAAATTTCTGTGTTGTTTTCTATTTTCACCATTAAAATATTAAATTTACTTAAAAAAGCAAGGAAACATGTGAGTAGCATAGATAATATGTATTAGAAGAATATGTGTTAAAAAGGTGAGTCTATTAGCATGGCAGCTGGATTCGTGGGCATGGGCAACCTGGATGGGGTTAAATCTCATATTTAATGCTTACTAGCTTGATGATCTTGAAGAAGTGATTTGCATGGTATGAGACTTCATCTCCTTGTCCTTTGAATGAGAAATGATATTAACATAATGCCCACCAAAGAACTAAGACTGCTGGAGTATCAGGAGTGCTCTTAAATGCCAGCTAATAATTTCGAATACAGTGTAAACTCTGTGAGGCTAAGGACATGTGAATTCACTACTATAGATTAGTGCCTGGCATTTGGTAATTTTATAATACAACTTTATTTATAGATAAATGAATAAAAGGGTGAATGTAATGAAGCTAATAGAAAAGACTTCATAGAAAGTCTAGGATTTTTGAAGAAAAGAAGAGCAGGACTTTATATACATATACATGCATATCTATCTATAATTTCACTATATGCCTGATGTCTAAGCAGATAACTAAATAAACATTTTCTGCTTCCTGAAAAGAATTAATCCAATTTCCCTTTAAGTTCTTTCCTGAGTAAAGTAGATATTTTTTTCAGAAACTGCTTTAACCCATACCTTGTGGTAATTTACTGTGTCTCTGTTCAGAATGATTTCCTTGTGGTAGGTTAGCTCAGGTTCTAGTAGACTCAGCCATGGTAAATATGTAAAATATAATTACTGTAAGAAAGATGAATAACATTGGTAAGATCATTTAATATTTTTGGAAGAGAAAAAAAGCAGAAACTGCCCAAAGCTTAGAATGCCCCTAGGAAAAAGCTGCATTTCCTGCTTTCAAAATCCTTCTTGCTACTTCTGCTCAGTGATGGCACTGAAATTCGCTGATCCCTCTGCACACAGTTTTCTTTTTTCAATCTCAGGTCATATCACATTTACAGTTTACTGTCTTAAAAACATCTGGAGTGCACCCAGTGTATTGATTATCTCTCATATTTAAATTGAAAAATATAATGGACTTGGAAGGAAGTAAACCAAGTGGTGGGCAGTTTTCTCTATCACTTTTTCTGTGTGTAGCACAGCAGATATATCTAAACATTTTCAGGATAAAAGGAGATTCGAGTGAGCCACTCAGTGATGTCATAATAAACTTCCTTCCCACACACACATAGGAGTGTAACCCTGACTTAGACATGTTCCAGGAGATAAATCACTCACCCATTCTTTAGGAAATAATTATGAATGGAGTAAGTCAGAGTGTGTCTCCCTGTCCCCTCTCCAGCCCTTATTTATATATTCATACATCTATTGATTCAAAGTTTAGTCATTCAAATATATATACTATGTATTCATCACACATTTTCTCTATACTAAAGGGCTGTGGAATTTTTGCATTCCAAGAAATTACATTCTAACTGGGAGAGAGACACTCTAAATGAAAGAAAATAAGTAATTTCAGAATGCAAAAAATAAAAAAAAGTAAAGAAGAAATAAGGGGGAGAGGTATAGAGTGAGGAAGTTTTCATGGCTAATTTAGAGCTAGCATTCTGAGTGGCTTCTCTTAGGGAGTTACAGTTCAAGCTGGGGTGTGACAAATGGACACTCAGCTACAACAGGATATTGGGAGAAGAGAGTGTCAGGCTTAATTTCCAAAGAGGAGAGTGGCTTCAGGTTTCTAAAGAATTGAAGAAGAAAAGGAAGGAAGGAAGAGGGAGAGAGAGAGAGAAAGAGAGAAAAAGAGGAGAAAATGTTAGTGGGATTGAAGAAAACAATGACAAGTTTTATGGGGTGGATGTGAAGGAATAATATGGGCTCAATTTGGCCATGAAAAAGTCTTAGGTTTTCTGCTAATTGCAATTGATCTTTAGTGGAGCATTTTCTCTAAGGCAGTGATATTATCTATTAGATAATTTCTAAAAAATTTTACACACACAAACATACACACACACACACACACACACACACACTACTCCAACATCTTGTGTCTTATGAAAAAGTTGTCTAGACACAGAGATAGAACACCAGGTACTTAAAGAAATCAGAGAAAGGTGTCCAAAGGAATCAATGTGAGAACTGAATTGTGAAAGCTTTGAGTTCCAGTCCTGATGAACAAGAGGAAAAAAGCATTTTTTAAGTATTTAAGTATTGGTGAATCAACTTTACACTAACATTTTTTAAACTCTTGATTTTGTCAAAAAACAAATATCAGCAAGATGCAACTGAAATTTTTTGACATCCCTGAAGTTTTAAACAATCTAGATATATTTGCTTAAAGTTTGAATAAAGGTTGGGAGTAAAGTCAATTATCTGCATATATTTTATTTACTTCAAATATAAAAATTTCTTGTATACCAGAAACAGAATAGAAAGTGGTTCCTCAAAAATATGTTGGTGTATATTTGTAAAATATCTACCCTTTATTGGACTATTACACTGTTCTGTACATATTTTAATTTTTCAAAAATTCAGATTTGAGGGGTAGGGTAGAGTTCAGTGGTAGAGTGCATGCCTATCATGCACGAGGTCCTATGTTCAATCCAGGACCTCCATTAAACAAACAAACAAAAAAACAGACCAAATTACCTTGGCCCCTACTCACCTCAAGAAAAGATTGCATTTAAAAAAAGAAATTCAAAATTTACATTGACACTACCAGGGAACTATTATCATGTTCAATTTCCTGTTGAAGAAAATGAGTTTCAGGGAGGCTTCCCCAGCTCATTTCAGATGGCAAATGTTGGGGTAGGACTAGAACTGAGCTCAAGTCCACCGAATTATTCTGCTGTCCCACATAGTTTAAACCATGGCTACTTTCAAAGCATGCTTGAGTATTCAGCAATAGAATGTGGGTTTTCCTTTACTGTGTGGCTTACTCTGAAAACCATAAAAGCACATAAAATTATGAAAAAGAGGAAAGAAAACATATACATTGTTTTTTTGTTATTTTTTTAAACTACTCTATGTCATTCTCCTCCTCATCCTCTTTTCTACTGTCCTTTCTTACTTAATGGCTTCAATCATTCTTATGCCCCTTCTTCATGTCCTTTTTCCTACTGTGCTTTATTTCTTTGTGGCATAAGCCTTTATTCTTAGATCTACAGTCTTAGAGTACATTTGTAATATATCTTATTTTTTAAGAGACAAATATGTAATATATATATGATCATAGAATAGCAAACTTTATAGGGCTCCTAAATCTATAATTTTATATGAATATTTTGGTCATTTTTAAGCTTATAAGCAAAATCTCCATGTGAAGAGTATGTTTGCAAATACACAGACACCAAATATAAAATCATATAATTTAGCATTTTTATATATTAAAAGCTACAGAAATAAGCCATAAGCAAAGTGCTTATAATTGTTGGCATGGCAGAGAGAAAGTTATGTAGTTTACATAGCCTCGTAGCATCTGTTATCTGAATAAGAACCGAAAACACTCTTTAAAAGATCCTGGGCACATTAATGGAATCATGACTTCCCCTAAAAGTGAATAAACCTATAGATTAATATTACAGGAATCTGTGTAAGAGGATATAGTAAAATATTTATTCAATGTTATTTTAAAAAATTACTTCTGTTTTACCACCTGAAGACATTCATGTATCAAGAATTTGACTGGAAAGAACAAAGGAAGAAAAAGAAATAAGTAGGAAAAAGGCTTGCAGTCAATTTTCCTAGAAGCAGTACCTTATTCCTGGGCTTGGTGCTTTATAAAATACAATTGTCTATGCCTGCTCTTCAAATAGGATCATTTATAAACGTTGTGCAAATCCATATTATAAATTTCATAGCTCCTGCCAAAATTAAGGATATTTTCTTACTTTGAAAAACACCTCATTTAATTGTTTTAACTGCAAAATTAATGAAATTCAGAACATCTAAGAAAAATTACAAAACAAATGACTAACATATTTTACAGCACCTCCTATTCAAGAGATGGAATCTGCATCTCAGTTCTGTGAATCTGGGCTTGTCTATGACTTGCTTTGACCTAGAGAACCTGACAGAAGTAGTGGTTATCTTTTTAAGTTGTTAAGTTTCCTGGTGTTTCTTTTATTCAACACAAAATAACTGATACAACACTGATCAACAGGAATTGGACAAAATTATTTCGATAAGTTTTCCTTGACAAATTAAATATTAAGTGAGATCTAGATATTAAGTTAATTATTCATGCCTTCTGCCAGAATGTGGCTTTCTTCACCTGTTAGAAATTCTAGAGACCCTGAGCTGAGGTTGCTTCTTTCTTAGAGAGGATGGATGAGAGTGGACTAGCCTGCTTATTGACCTTGTCCTCTGTCAGCCACCACTGAAGGTAGCTGCTCATCTAAAGGTGGGATTCTGCACAGTTTCTATATATTATTTTCTCCAGAGCAGAAACTGTGGACCTATGGTTACATGTGATCACAATCCATGGAAGGACACATCACCATGGTCTTTTAAATAGATATAAAATGTCAACAGGCCTGGCTTATTAACACATACAGGTCCTTAACAAAAGCTTAGGTTAAGATTGATCTTTGAGCTTCAAAAAAGAAACAAAGAGCTATTGGAGGTCATCAATGAGAGGATGTGACTTCAGCTGACTCATGAGCTGGACCCACCAATCAGAGGCACCTCACCCTCTCCTCTGCCCTTGCCATGTGCCTGCTGACCACCTCTCCCACAGCTGGAGCTGTTTTCAAGGACACAGCCTTGAGAAAGCAATGTATGATGGAGACCATCTGGGAAGTACATGTGACTGAATCCAGTAAAGGCCTCCAAATAAACTTTTAAGATTCTGGTGGGCAGGTTCAGAAGTCTATTTGTCCCATAGCCACCCAAGACAAACCTCATATGTAACTTCCCATGCTTATTAAACCTGCCACATACCAGTCTGGAGAGGTTTGCCTCTTTCCTCAGTCTCTCTTTGCACTCTATGTATGGGGATCAGTTTTTAAACCAACAAGAGCAGCTTCATTTCACTAATGTGGCTATTAGCAGAAACCATAGATTGAATAAAGCACATCTGGTTATTACCTCCATCTACCTTAGAGGGTGGAGGAAGAGGGCAAGGGATAAAGGGCTCCTGACATGAGTCCATGATGTTTGTAGAGAGAAGATTTCTCACTGCTTGGTAGTGAGCTCTTGAGTGCAGTATCTCAGCTTTACTACTTCAGACAAAGGCAGTGATTTTCGTAGGGAATGGGTGACAGCTGCAGCACTGATTCCACCAGGTTTCCAAGGAAGAGAGGCTGAAGGATTATGCTTTTAAGTGGCTAGGTGGGTTTCTCAGAGTTTTTTTTTTTTTTAAGCAGTAGGTCTCCACCTGGAGTAATTCTCCCCTGGGACATTTGGTAAGATCTGGAAAGATTTTTGATTGTCATACTAGGAGTGAAATGCTATTGCAATTTCATATAAGATGCTGCTAAATGTCATAAAATGTATCAGTCAGCATTCCTCCTCAATCCCCCCACCACAGACACACACACAAGCACAATCCCATCCAAAATGGCAATAATGCCAAAGTCCAGAAACCCTGGTCTAGAGGAGCAAGGCCTTCCTTACCAGATCAGGAACATGCAGGTGGTTTTTGCTGTCAGTCTTTCAAATTGTGTAATGAAATCCCAATGACACTTCTATAATTGAAACAGAATGGTTGTGCTTAAATTTACACTACTCTATTATAACAAAATAATGTTATCCTATTTAAAATTTACAGGGAACAATTTCAAATGATTTAGGGTAGAATCTGTTATTCAAAGGGAAAAAAATAGGCCCAGGTCCCAAGTGTGGGATTCCATGAAAAAACTTACATTATACATTTACCATTTACTATAATAAACCCTCCCTTATTATATAATTTTAGTTTTATAAAGAAGCTTTCATGTACCTTGTTATTAACAATAGCCCCAAATCACTGCTTAAAAAACTCATCTGCTACCCAAGTTGTAAATGAATCATTTCCTTGTGATGTCAGGAATCTTGGGGCCCATAAAAGGAATTTTTTTAGTGTCTATCAGAGTACACTACAAAACAAATATCATTAAGCATATAGAAAGAAATACAATGTTCTTGCTTTTTGAGAAGACTTAGAAAAAACACATATTTAATAAGATCCTCACACTGAACTTTATACTAAGTTATGTGTAGCTTAATTGGATTAAATTTAAGCCTTTTTTAAGTTGTAATTTAAATTATGCTTTTATGATAACTTTTTAAAAAATCTATTTATGTGTATTTCTGAAATTTAATTGGATGGGCATTTAATTATATCATAATTACTCCTCTCGTTCTTTCTAAAATAGAATCTAGAATAGATTGAGTGTTGTTTATCATCTGAAAGTTAAAACTCAAACTATAGATGATTTTTAGCTCCTTACGCTGTTCATTTTTCCTCCATTGTGAACTAGGCAAATGCTGTAGTTATTTAGAAATCTTTTCCATTGTCTTCTGGAAAGAGTGAAAAGAAACAGAAATGGGATAGGAGAAGTTAGCCTAAAGCATAGACTTTAAGAAGAAATAAATGTGAAAGCTCTTATTGCAGTTTTGCAGTTGGATAACTACTGTATGAAGTGACAGAAAACCAATATTAATAGAAGTTTTATACCATTAAATGCATACTTAATTTTTTTCTTTAAATTCTTATTTTTGCTTTTGTTACTTACAGATCAAAATTTAAAATGAGTGCTTTTTGTTATTTTTTCTTCTCCATGAAAGTCATTTTGATAATTAGTCCATTTATTACTGTGTTCCTTGATTTTAAGTTGTTTCTGCTTCTTCATTAACTTGATTACATTATCTTATACAGTGACACAAAAAACTGCTGTTACCCCTTTTATTCACTGATTGATAAGGCAGTGAATATAGTTAGCAGAAATTTTGTAAAAACTGAAGTGTCTCATGTATGTGGAAGAATTTAATTTTATTTTTCTTGAATCTCTATCCTGACATTGATGCTGTCATTCAAAACTGCTTTAAGCATTGCTTTCTAAATTCTTACATTTATTCAACAAATATTGAGTACATATAACACATCAGAATGTCCTTAGACAAAGGGATATTATGTTTAAAACAAAATATGCTTCCCCCCATGAAGCTTGTATTATAGCATCCTCTATACTTCTGATTATGGTGTTTCTCTTGATTCTTTCTCAATCTATGCATTCATCTTTTTAACAAATATTTATGGTGTTCTTATGTGCTTGGCTTTGTTCTACGTGTTTGGTACATAATGGTGAGATGATTACTAACTTCGTGTTTTTTAAATTAGAATGGGGAAATGAATATTATATAATAAAGGCAGACCTGAATACAAAATAATGAGATTTTAAGCACTAAGAAAGAGACAAATTCTCTGTAAGAAAACAATCAGGGTAGCAGATTCTTGTATAGAATATGTAGCCCAGTATTGTCCTTAAAAGAAGTAAATCAACCTGAGAGCTGAGTAAAGAGAAGGATATAGCCATGCCAAGAATTCAAATTCATGTTTTTCTGATAGAATATCATCACATTTAAGTACTGAGATGGGTAAAAGTCACAGTCTTCAGTACACCAGGGTCCAGTGCAACTGAAATTCAGTGAATAAAAGGAGAGAAAGATATTAGAAGATGCTGGGTGGTGGCCATGATGTTTAAGATCAAGAAGGTGTTTTTTGGAAATATAATTATCAGGAATTGGTGATATTTTTTATGTGAGGACTAAGGAATACAGAAGTATCAAGGATGACCCCTAAACCTGAGCTTAAGCAGCAAATCAGGGGACATAGTTTATGGAAGGAATGAGATGAGTTTGCAAAATGTGTTAGAGACACCTTTTCTGGCACTAAAGCAGAGATGTCAGATGGAAATCTGAGTATAGGTCAAACTTCAGAGGAGTTGATCAGATTGAAGTTAGAGTTATAATGAGAGATGTCTTGGGCTGATAGTATAAGTCATAAAAACAGGTTCCCCAAAGAGTGTCTAGAGAAGATACTTTCAGTATAGATTCAATAGTAAGGTTTGAGTAGAGGAATAAAATCTGGGAGCATGCACTAGGAAATGGAGATATGGAAAAAATAGTACAAAGCTTTGACTTCTAGGGGATTAAGTTCAAGCTGAAGAGATAAACAAGTATCTGAATAGTTATATGATAAAGGTATGTACTAGCTACTAAGGGAGCATAATGGAAGAAATAGTTCAGAGAAGAGTTACAGTAGGATAATATGGAGCAATTCTGAAAAATCTTCAAAATTAATAACAAGCTAATAGGAAACAGGCAAGAACATTCTGAGCAAAGATTTGAGATTAAAAAAATTTAAAGCATTTGAACAATTGTAAATAGTTCAGCTTAATTACATGGTTATAGCTTGTTTCACAATTCAAGATTTAGCTTAACCTTCACTGATGTACCTTTTCACCTTTATTTTACATTCCTGTAGTAATTAACAAATCATATTGCTTTTGCCCTCTCATTGTCTGTATTAATATTTTCTCTCCTGACTTGTCTTTAATCTGTACAGTAAAAAGAGGAGCATAATTCCTTCTTATAAGCAAATGCTCATGCAGTTCTATGGAAACATCAGATGGTCTACAAATGTATCAGTTTCTAAACAACTGTATTCTTGTCCCTCTGTCCTTGGCAGAGATGGAGGTAAAACTTTTAATTAGTGTGAAAACCAAAACAGCCTGTGATGCCCTGATGTAAGTAAAACAATTCAGTGATCTGAAATTAACCTGTAATTATAGTGTTGAGAATTAATCAGTACAATTTAGGTTTCATTAAATTCAAACACACTCAAAATTGAATCAATTTATTAAGCTTATTTATTTCCCAGTCCCCAACAGACACAATGATACCAACATATAACAAGTTCAGATATATAAACAGCTTCACTATTCCACTTACAGAAGTGAGACTACAACTTCCCAACTAGAATAAGGTACACACTAAATGCAAATTAAAAGCAAGATAAGACACTCTAAATTGGAGATCTGCTTGCTGTTGGTGAGAATGCCTTGAAATATTGTTCTTGATCTATATGCAAAAGTATAGGGACACACACATGTCAAAAGAGAATACAAAGTTCAATCTAACCAATCCATCTTGTGCAGATTTTCCCTTCATTCAGTGCAAGTTTAAAATGTATAAATTATTTTCATCAGAATTCATCAATAAAATCTTAACTCAAAAACAAATACAACAGGAGTGTCTTGTTCACACAATGCCTGTGTGTCTTTGAAAAAAGAAAACTACCTGGAAGCAATCCTCTCTGTACCTCTCTGCCAATTTTGATTAACAGATTCCCTCATCTTGACTTGGAGCAACTCTCTTAGAACCATAAATTGTGAAAATGAATTGCACATTAAAGGTTCTGGCTCCCGACGACCTTGAGTTTTCCAAATAATGTTTTTCAAGACATTTAACTAAATGCAACTATTGTGTAAGGAGATGGTAGTTGTCAATATGAACACTTCAATAGAGTAGAAGTAGTCATGTTGAATTTTTTGTATTCAATTATTCATTCTATGTTATATGATAACACATAATCTATCAATTATTTGTTAACTATCACAATTAAATTTGTCAGAATTTTTGGTAAAGCCACTACCAGAAACAGCAATGACTAAACATGCTTTTATAAGGATCAAGCAACCAATGCAGTTTAACACATGATCCATTAGAACCTCTCTTATCAAATCCTGGAGTTCTTTGACAGGTGGAAAAATGTAAATACTGTATACATTACAGAAGAGATCTTACAAAATTCTATCAATAAATATCCACAAAACTATTTCATGTCACTGTTAAAACTCAATTTCACTATTCTGTTGAAAAAATTCCATTGGTTACATATCTCATTTAAATGTTGGAAAGAATACTCAGTGACTTCTAAGAAATGATGGACAATCTGAATTAAATAGCTAATTAACTTAAAATCAAAACTATAAGTTGCATATTTGATAAAAGTAATCTATATGTGTGCTTATCACACTAATATAATGTGGAATAAGATGGCTATAATTGTGGATGACTGGATCTACAGAGGTAGTAAATGGTCCTGCTAGCTAGTAAATCTGATTATTAAATTCAGGAAGGAATAAGAAGAAAGTAGGGAAGAGAGGGAGAGAGGAAGATGAGAGGGAGTTAAAGAGAAAAAGAAGGGAAGGAAGGAACGACTTGTAGTCAAACTGTTACATGTCAGGACCTAAAATAAATTCTTTCCTTAATCCTACAACACTGGTTCTATTGTACATAGAATTTATTTTAGCTTTTTATTCCCAAGTTGAAAACATCAAGGTTTAAGAATATTAAATAAACTTTCTGTGAACACATAAATAATGAAGGAAGAAACAGGACTTTAAACTATTGACTTTTTATTATATCTGGACAACAAAAGTTACTTAAACATAGACTGATTAAACAAATATTTACTACTATTTATTTTTATCATTTACCCACTTTCCTGTAACTATGATAATCACCAGCAAAAACTCAGGATGTAATGTCTCTTTATTTCACCATTGTAACAGTAGAAATAGAAAAAATATTTCCTATACAAAACATTTGATTTTAAGATATTTTTTACTCAGCATGCTGAAGATAAATTCAATTAATGGTAGTTAAAATTAATCAGCAAGAAATTGAATGGGATAAAGGGCCTAATTGTTCCTTAAAATATTTATTTCACAGTCTGTTCTAGATGTCATTTTTTATGACGTCTTGTTGGGATATCTCTTAATAATAAAAATAGTTACTTTTTTGAGATACACTTTTGAAAGGTTGTGATAATATAATACAAATAGAATTATTGCTGTTTTACTAAACTTGCATAAATGCAAATTCTGAAACACAAGCATAAGGTCAGCTTTGTTTCTCAGTACAAAATTAAACTATACTAAATTAAACTATGCTAAAGGGAAGTGCTTGGCTAAGGGAGTTTGGCCATCTAAATAAATGACCATCATTTATGCAGTTTGCTCATTCCCCTGCAATGATTTTGCATGTTAAATAAAAATTGATATGAGTGAAAGGATATGAAATCTCTGCCAACAAATTAGAAAGAAAAAATAACACACTAACTTAAAATATACTTCAGCTACCTGTCATGAGCAAATTTTAAAAAGCCTTAATGGAAAGAAGTGCAGTACTTGGCAATATCAGTACTTGCTTCTTTAGATGATTCAGCTTATTTGAGTCTTAAAAAGGACTTAGACATATTTGCATCTTCATATCTGAATGCTATGTGGTTTTCCTGTGGGATAAGGTGAATTATTTCCATTTAATAACTTTAGAAACAAAAGATAGGATATTTCCATATTAAATTTTAGATGTTGGTGTTTAAAATAGCACCTTTGGCCATAGCTTGACCTCATATTTTGTTTCTCCTTATTTTATATTAATCTTAAATCATCATTTGCAAAATTTTGTGCATGGTATTTCTTGTGAATAATTAAAATGGGTCAAACCAAGGAATTGTATTTGACTTCTTTAGGGCAGAAAACGGGGAGAAAAAGTTAAGAAATTCTACCGTTTTACTAGAGATTGCTCTGCAAGGCTGACTGCAGGGGACTTTCAACTGCTTACCCATCCAAGGGCTTATCAGTAATCTGATAATTTCAACTGTCTGTATTTACAAGTTCCTGCTGTTCAACGTCAATAAACTCACCGACTGAATTCATGCATTTCAGCCACACAGCCAAGCACTGACTGCAACTGCAAGGAATGCCTTTGAAAAATTGAGATCAAAGATTGAAAACTTGCACTTTTAAGTGTAGATCCATTCACATTCTTTAAGACTCTTTAGGGAAGCTCAGCAGTGGACAGTCATATAACTGCTATGCACTTACACTTGGTGTTATTTGTTAAGAAAATGTATGGCAATTAGAAACCAGAAAAGGGATTGACAAGATGACAGAGTAGAAGGACACATGGCCCACCCTGTCCCATGAACACACCAAAAATTATATACAAATACAGAACAATTCACACAGAATAACTCCTGAAATTTGACATAATTTCTCTTACTTTGGAAATACAAGGAAAGCCCCACAAAACCAGGTAGAGGAAAAAAGAAGAAAGAAAAAGGAAATTGGTGCATGATATTCTCCACAGAAAGAGAGCAGCATAGAAAGAAATGTGCCCTCACCCTGGGAAGCTCCCTCTCCAGCAAGGAGATCCACAGGGACAGAACAGGAGGTTCAGAGGTTCAGAGGAGGCAGCAACAGCTGCTTAGCAGAAAGAACTAAGAGAAACCATCAGTGAGAGTCACTTTGAATCCTAGCCTAAGATGCATGCAAGTGGGGACAGGCTGGGCTGGGCTGCTGGAACTCAGGCTTCCACGGATGAGCCTGGGGAGAGGACTGGGGTTGACTGCACACAGGCAGCCTCAGGAGCCTGGAGTGTGGTGCGGGCTGTGGCTAGAAGAGAGTGCAAATCAATCTGGATCCCTCCATAGAAAGCACCATTGCATGTGGGATGAGGGGTGCATTGCAACCTTCATAAATGCCATCTCTACTAATGCACAGGGTGTTGCTCTGCACCAATGTTGATGAGCATTCTTGTGAGAAGAGAGGCGGGGTTCAGTCACAGCCATCTTCTCAGCATGCTCTGGAGCATTACAACTGCTGGTGCTCGTCTTCTGGGCAGAGGAGGGGCTGAAACATGAACCATTACTCAGGGGCCCTGCAACATCACAGGCAAGACTGTCATTCTAGTCCCAGGCAGGGGTGGTGGATTTGCTCTCCTGGTGCCTTTGTGGAACTGTGCCTCTAAGACAAATGAGTGGAGATTTGGTGCACATGGGGGATGTGTTTGGCATCAACCGTAGGTCTGTGTACCCTGTTTTTGATTTGTGGTTGCCCTGTTTTTTAATTATGTTAGCCCATTAGTATATCTATTTTCTTTAGAGTGGTAGTCATAAAGGCTCTAACACATCCTATGAAGAATGCAAAGATAATTTACATTTGGTTTCACTGGGGAATTCTACCAAACATACAAAGAAGAACTCCTATCGATCCTTCTCAAACTCTTCCAAAAGATTGAAGAGGAGGGAATAGTACCAAACTCATTCTACAAAGACACCATCACCCCAATATCAAAACCACGTAAATATACTACCAAAAAAGAAAATTATAGGCCAATATCATTGATGAACATAGATGCAAAAATCCCTCACAAAATATTAGCAGATTCCAACGACACATAAAAAGTCATACACAATGATCAAGTTGGATTCATCACAGGGATGGTTCAATATACACAAATCAATCAATGTGATACACCACATCAACGAAAGAAAGGACAAAAATCACATGATCATCTCAATATATGCAGAAAAAGCATATATTTTGATAAAATTCAAAAATCATTTATGATAAAAATTCTTACCTAAGTGGGCATAGAAGGAACATATCTCAACATAATGAAAGCTATTTATAACAAACCCACAGCCAGCATAATACTCAACAGTGAAAAGGTGAAAACCTTCCCTCTAAAATCTGGAACAAGACAAAGATGCCCATTCTCATCACTTTTATTCAACAGAGTAGTTGAAGTACTGGCCACAGCAATTAGACAAGAAAAAGAAATAAAAGGAATCTAAATTCAAACAGAAGAAGTAAAATTGTCACTAAATGTGGATTACATGATACAATATATAGAAAACCTTAAAGGCTCTACACTAAAACTAATAAAGCTGATAAAAAATTTGGCAAGGTAGCAGGATACAAGATTTACCTAGACAAGTCAGTTGCATTTCTTCACACTAATAATGAAATATCAGAAAAGGAAAATAAAGAAACAATCTCTTTTAAAATCTCATCCAATTTAAAAAAATTCTTAGGAATAAATCTGACCAAGGAGGGGAAAGATTTGTATCAGGAGAACTACAAAACATTAATTAAGGGAATTAAAGATAACTCAAAGAAATAGAAAGATATCCCATGTTCTTGGATTGGAGGAATTAATATTGTTAAAATGGTCACACTACCAAAAGCAATCATTAAAAATTCCATGAATGATAAACACAAGAGAGAGTGTGGAGAAAAGGGAGACTTCACACACTGCTGGTGAGAATGTAGTTTGGTACAACTATTATGGAAAACAGTAGGGAGATTCCTTAACAAAAACTAAAAATAAAGTTACAATATTATCCAGCAATCCCACTCCTGGGCATATATCTGGAGATAACTCTAATTCAAAAAGATACATGCACCCCAGTGTTGATAGCAGCACTATATACAGGTAGCCAAGATATGGAAGAAGCCTAAGTGTCCATTGACAGATGGCTGGATAAAGAAACTGTGGAATATTTATACAATGGAAAACTACTCAGCCATAAAAAGAATAAAAGAATGTCATTGCAGCAATATGGATGGACCTGGAGGTTATCATTCTAGGTGAAGTAAGCCAGAAAGAAAAAAAAATTATATGTGATATCACTCATATGTGGAATCTAAAACAAATTAAAAATAAAGACACAAATGAACTTCTTTACAAAGCAGAAATAGACTCTCAGACATAGAAAGTAAACTTATGGTTACTAGGGTGAAAGGAGTTGGGAATGAATAAATTAGGAGTTTGTAGATATATGTACTATTATATATGTAATAGATAAGCAACAAGCTTCTTCTCTATAGCACAGGGAAGTATATTCAGTATTTTGTAGCATCCTAAAATGAAAAATAATATGAAAACAAATGTATGTATGAATACATATATGACAGAAACATTATGCTGTGCACCAGAAATTGACACAACTTTGTAAACTGACTTTACTTCAGTTGAAAGAAAGAAAGAAAGAAAGAAAGAAAGAGAAAGAAAGAAAAAAAGAAAGAAAGAAAGAAAGAAAGAAAGAAAGAAAGAAAGAAAGAAAGAAAGAAAGAAAGAAACTAAAAAATTTAAAAGGGAAAAAGAAGGCCAACAAAAATAATAAACAAAAAGAGGAAAATTGGATAGGATTTTTTCAAAGTACCCCTTTATCTTATTATTTATAATTTAGTCAGTCCTCTATTTAACCATATATCAGTTGGTTATTGCCCCTGACTGTCACTGACCTACTTTCTCTCTCTATCATCCTACTTATTCCAAACATTTCATATAAATGGAATCCAATATATGGCTTTTTGTGTATGACTCCTTTCACTTAGCATAATCAGAACTTCATTCTTTTTATGGCCAAATAATGTTGTATTGTATGGATATACCACATTTTATTTACCCAATTTCTTATTGATAGACTTTGGCTTGTTTTCATTTTGGGGCTATCATGCATATTGATGCTGTGAATATTTGTGTACAAATTTTTGAACATATTTTTAAAATTTTCTTGGGCATAACAGTGGAGTTGCTGGATCATATGATAATTCTTTCTTTAACTTTTTGAAGAACCAGCTGCCTTACAAATTGGCTTCACTATTTTACATCCCCCCGACTCAAAGCAATGTATGGTGTTTCCAATTTCTTCACATTCTTTCCTGTTATTGCTTGTCTTTTTTTTTTTTTAATGATAGCCATCCTGGTAGGTGTGAAGTGGTACCTAAAATTGTATTAACTTTCTTAGCATTTACAAACTAAGTGATATATGGGTAGATATGAAACTAGATTCATAGGGACATAATTAGATACATGATACAAGAAGGTATACAGGAATATCTCAAAGATATTGCATGTTAAATTCCAGACAACTACAATAAAGCACATATCACAGTAAAATGAGCCACATAATTTTTTTGGCTTCCAAGTGCATATAAAATTTATGTTATACTACACTGTAGTCTATTTAGCTTGCAATAGTATTATATCTAAAAAGCAATATCTTAATTAAAAATACTTTAAAATCTGTTAGCCATCATCTGAGACTTCAGTGAGTCATAATTTTTTTACTGGTGGAGTGTCTTGCCTCGATGCTGGCAGATCAGGCTAGCAGTTGCTGAAAGTTGAGATGTCTGGCAATTTCTTAAAATAACAATAAATAATAATTGATAGTGAAATATTGATTGATTCCTCTTTCACTTGAACACTTAGAGGCCACTGTAGGTTTATCAACTCATCTAATTTAAATATTATTGTTTCTCAGGGAATAGTGAGGCCCAAGAAAAGAAAGAGAGAGGGGGGAACAGTCAAGTCAATGGAGCAGTCAGAACACACACATCATCTGTGAATCTGGTTTTCATCTCATGTGGGTGGGGTTCATGGCACCCTGAAACAATTACAATAGTAACATCAAAGACCACAGATCACCATAACAAATATAATAACAATGAAATAGTTTGAAATACTGGTAAAATTACCAAAGTGTGACAGAGAGATACAATGTGGAAAAATGGCAGTGATAGACTTCCAGATACCAGGTTGCCACAAACTTTCAACTTGTAAGGAAAAATCTCAATATCTGCAAAGTACCGTTAAGTGAAGCACAATAAAATAAGATGTACCTGCATATAGAAACTTCCAAACAAACTATGCAAATTCATGTTTTTTTTCTGAGAAAAATCATAGTCACAATGTCAGATACTCTTTTGTGAGAGGAATGACACTTTTGGAGTCACTGGCATTGACTGCTTTTTGAAGGATGAACACTATTCACACAGAGTGAGAAGAGAGAGAAAACTCTTCAAATAGAATATTTAAAGCAACATTTTGGGAAGGCAAAGTGTACAGTGTATCATTGTGAAACACTGGGTAGATCTACTTTGCTTGAGCAGTTTTACAATTGAAGAAAATAAACCTGGAAAAACATATAGCCATTACAACTAAAATAAGGCAACATAAATAATTACAGTAATTACATACTTTCAATATTTTGAAACAATGCAAGATGATGATATGTTTAAGTGGCATCATGAGTGAAACATCATAATTAACATGACTGTGCACTGAAATTTTCATAAGAGTTTCAGAAAGGGATAGTATTTGGATGGACATAGACACATCCCAGGTTGGTCCAATAGCAGAAGGAACTATTGAGAATTAGATAAGAGATGGACAAAGCTGTGCCTGCTATTCATTTCTCCCCACAAGCCTTGTGCTGTAACATGATATCCCACTGAGGGACCCTAGAGCTAAGGTTGCTTCTGATCTCCATGTATTTCTATTCTTTTGAACCCAATTTGGCTACTAGTTACATTATGTTTATAAAAACAAAGTGTTTTATGTGAGGATATTAATTAGCTATGTCAGCACTGGACTACACCCTGCAGGTCTACAAGCCCTGTACTTGCCCAGCTTCAAGACCTGAGAAAAAGCCCAGAGTCAGCAACAGAGATAATCAATAGTTTAATGATTAGGGTGATCCTGCACATCTGAAGCAAAGTCCTGGAGCAAAATCCTGCCATGTGTGGGAGCTGGAGGGCAGGACATGATGGCAGTCTTTGCTCCTGGTGGGGAAGAAAAGGTTACCAGTTATAGGGGAGTTGATGTCAGGTTGGCTCATTGGTTACCAGGGTAATCAGCAGAGGGTCATGCCTCTTACCACCCCTATGATAAGCATAGTGGTGAGTTCCGCTCTAAATCTAGAACAGTCATTAGCTGGGGCCTGGGACAAATATGAAGGAAGATCAGTCATGTGAGTTGTGTGTAGGTGAATCAGGCACCAGTCAAGCAGGAGATGTATAGAGAGCAGCCATCTTGGGTTGCCTGACCATACAGCCATCATCAGAGGTACATGTTATTTATTGACTGAAAATAAAGAATCACGGAGTAGTGACATCAGAATTCCCATGCTCTCTTAAGGTTATAATTGCTTGTTCTCACTGTATGGGCAGAACCCTTGCCCCCAAGTTTCTGTTGAAACTCATGTTTCAGGGAAGTGTCTTCCAGAATAATTTTCCTTGTATACAGGAGATGGAACTGGAAATTAAGAGAATGGTTAGGATATTAGAAAACTAGACAAAATGATGACAAAGGGATGGCTATCCATCCAGAGGAGAACATGAGAAAAGAGAGGGGAGAATGGCAATCTGATAGTGGACACTTAAAATAACCAAAGTCAGAAAACAAACTTTGGGAGGACATTTTACTTTTCAATAGTAGGAGATCACCAATAAGGAAATCATAAAGTTGGCTTGGAATGTGTGCCATCATCCTAAATAGTCTTAAGACATGTGATGTGATATGTCGAGTTCTCTGGTGAGTGGAGTGATTAAGCTGTAATGTCAGCTCCACAGGGCACAATGTCAGGAACCAGTCCTGTTGCTTTTCTGTTGAGGAGGGCAGTAGGGTGGAAGTGGGATTCCATTTTCAAGTTCTTTCAATATGCTGGTCCTCAAGCCAGCGCATATGTATCCGGGGCAGCTGAAAAGAAGAAGGATGAAGAAGGGCATTGAAACCCTTTAAAATTGTACTCAAAGAACAAGTAACACTTACTTTTATATGTGGCTGACTACAATTTAGTCACTAAATCTAGCTACAAGTCATGCTGGGAAATGTTCCCAGATAAGAACAACTATCATTTCTACCCAGGAAAGGAGCAGCAGACATTGAATGATAGAAAACTGGCAGTCTGGCCCACAACTCCTTTAACAAAGAATCAGTGTAAATCCTCTTATAAACCTGTAGTTTTATGACTCTCAACCCTTGTCTCACAGGAAAGAAAAGTGAGTTTCAGAATCAAGAGTAAGCATTTGTGTCCTGCCTTCCTCTTCTCTAACGTCACTTGCTCTCAGTAAGTCAGCTGCTCATTCAGAGGAGAAACTATCAGATGCCAAAAGCAAAATTGATCTATTGTGAAAGAGATGAACTGTGTTCTAAAGAAACTTTAGACACTTCTCAGTCCTCGACACTGAAGGACTTCAGGATGTTATGAGATTGTTATAATTATTTTTGGTTCCTTTAAGCCTGTGCTTAGAGCATGGGACAGGTAGCTGCATTTTATTTTAAATATATTTGGATGATACTATTCATTGAGTAAATTTTGATTGGACTTAATGCATATGAAGATCTGTGTTAGTTCTGATAATTACTTTAGGAGAGAACAAAATATACATAAAATTGTGATGTGTTACAGACCCCCAGGCACCCATAGTACAAATGAGAAGATGACAAGTATTTCAACAACCAGCATGAACAGCTTTACCACACATACACATGCCACATATAGAATATGATATGTTATACATGCTATAACATATATGCTACATATTATATTATACTATAATGTATTATACTATACACTTTACTGTAGAGGTGAGTAATACATTCTTCCCATTTTCCAGGAGATAAATCCTTAGTAATTTGCATTCAAAGGGAAAGTAGAAGAAATGTTTCCACTTGTTTCGGGAAAGAGACAATATGTAAATATACTCAATCAATAAGGCAAATGAGTTTAGGGTACTTCTTTTTTTATGTGTTCCTCAATACATGTACTTTCTTGTAGAAGTGTACTTGAGCATTTTGATCACTAACATGTACACATCATGAAGATGCTGGGTGAAGATGAGTGTTTCAATAGGAAACTCCATAGCATACTCAACTGGAGAATTCTGCCACTGGCTAGAATGACAGATTCGTGTAAATGTCTAAGTACAGCACTAAGAAGATTTAAGTTTCCCTTTTGTATGTGAAACACTGAGGTCATGCTCCTTACATGCAGCTTGCTTGCGGGGTAATTGGAGAAGGTGATCAGGGCAATCACACTACCTGTGGATGGCTGGAGGGGATGGTGGGCACAGAATGCTCTGGAATATGACACGATAGATTTCTACTCCTCTTACAATGTGTACCCCCCCAAAAATAAGCTACTTTTTAGTATTTTTATATACATATACATATATATATAATACTATTATATATAGATATATATATAATATTTCTCCTTAGATATTTAGTTTAATTCAATTAAACTTTTGGATAAATTTTGCAGTCTTATAGTCTGTCAGACAACCTGATGTTACAGGTAAATAGAATATAAATTTAACACATTTTAATTCACTGTATAGAAAAGAGCACTTTAAGATGAGAAAATTCACAATTTCAAAATTTTCATATCAATCTTTAAAGGGCACTATCTGCTTTATTTTGGGGAAGCAAACACCAAGGGCTTTTGTGATTGAAACAACATTGTGGTTTACCATTTTCTCAATGGCATCATAGTCATTACTCACATCAAATTTAATCAATCCATCCTATTAGTGTTTTCTGATTTTAAAAAGGATATAAAATTACATTTTATTGAATTATAAATGTGAGTATAATAGCTATTAATATTTCCTGTGGGTTGATGTCCATGCACCAGAATGCAATTGTACTATTTTATTAAATTCAAAAATATTTCTGTTTTGCTGCCCATTTGGTTTGCACATTCTGTGTCTTGAGTGATGTTCACAAAGTTTTCTTAAGATATGTTTCTGCCATTGCCACAATACAACACATTTTTATAGTAATACATTCCTTTAGTATTTTAAGACAAAAAGTTGTACTATTTTGGAAAGATGGTTATGTTTCTAACAATCCTTCTTATGCTCTGGTAATCAGAGGAAGTCAAATTCTGCATTTTCTAAATGTTTATAAAAGCTTTATAGCTAGACAGTATAAAATGATGCTGACAATATAAAAATATTATACACATATAATATTTTGATAAAAGTGCATTTAGACAACATTATAATATTTAATTTTCATAACATTCTGGTACAGGAATGCTATTATCTACAATTGAAGGGAAGTGAGTCCGAGAGAAGTCAGTAAACATGTTCAAAGTTGCACAGTTTAGATTTCAGATCCAGAACCACACAGTGAATCTTGTGACTCAAAATCTCTTACTCACTCTGCTAGACCATGCTACTTCCAGAAATAGATCCGGGCAGCCCAGGTCTATCTCCACAGAATACTTTCTCAAAAGAAATTTCAAGGTAGGCCAAATTAAATTAAAAAATGAACATCTATCTTTTTCTCATATTTAATTCAAGATCAATCTCCCTCTTCTAACCGTGTCTTTATATTTGGCCTTCACTTCAAATCCAAGTGCCTTTTTAAATGAGTTTAAATTTATTGTCTCTAGTTTATGTTTTAAACTAAGTAAATGATTTTCAACATCAGCCTCTACCACCAATTGAAATTGGTTAGTAAAAATGACTTTCCTTGTGATCATATTTTTTAAATTTTGTTTTGATGGGGGAGGTATTTATTTATTTGTTTATCTATCTATCTATTTATCATTTGTTTGTTTGTTTGTGTCTTTAATGAAGATACTGGGAATTGAACCCAGGATCCTGTGTATACTGAGCATGCACTCTACCACTGAGCAAGAATTTTGTTATAGAATGAACTGTGTCCCTGTATAATTTGTATGTGAAGTCTAAAATTTGGCTGCCTCAGAATGTGACCTTATATGGAATAGAGCTGTTGAAGGTGTGATTAGTGAAGATGAAATCATGCTGGACTAGTGTGGGCCTCTAACCTAATATGACAGGAGTCCCTGTGATAAGGGAATATTAGAGCATGGATACACATGGACACAGGGACAATGCCACGTGAAAATGAAGGTAGAGATTGGGGCAATGCTTCTTCACACCAAGGAATTCTAAGGACTGCCAGAAAACCACCAGAAACTAGGGGAGAAACCCTAGAAGGAATCAGCCCCACTAAAACCTAGATCTCAGACTTTTAGTATCCTAATCAATAAATTGCTGCTTAAGCCACTTAGTTTGTGGTATTTTTCAGGCCTCATCGGTTAATATATAGCCTTTTCTTTTCTTTATCAAATCCACTATTCTTTCCAGGCTTTTTCATCTTTATTATGATTCTTTAAGGGTCTCTAAAAAATTTGAATTTACCATCCCCTATAATGCCTAAAATGCTGGTCTTCTTGAGGATCGTCCTTTATATACAGTTTTAGAATAATATCAAAATCTGTGGTTTAAACTAGTACTCATTTATATACCGAAATTGCATATGCCTTCTAAAATCAGTCACAGATTACCCAACATATCTTAAACTGAATTCACTACACTTGGTGCATTTCCCTATCTTCTTGTCTCTTCCCCACTCTCTCTATTGTTGTAAGTCACTCCTTTGACTCAGTTACTCCAGCAAGAATCTTGAATGAAGGTCAATCTATATTTGTCAACTTCATGTCCTAATTTTAAATAGTACATAAGCCCATCAATTCTATCTCCTTAAAAATTCTTCAATAAATCCAGCTTTTTATAACACTTTACAATCTCCCCTGGTCAACTACAGTACTTTCCTACCTAGCATTTCTGACTTCTGCCTTATGTACTTCCCCCAATTCATTGCTTGAAAGTTGATCTGTTTAAAGACCCATTCTGTTCTGAAAGATATAACAGAGTGTATTGTGACTTTTTAATTTTATTTTTCATTTAACTCAGGAATAATTGACAAATAAATTGAAATTGTGACTCTTAATACACATTAATGAGAATAACAGTTTTTAGATGCAGTTCATTTATGCAAAACATCTATCTATTTTTAGCATCTAGGTTTCTTTAATCTTAATGCATTTTGATTTCCATTCTTTGTAATGATGAAACATTGCAGATTTAAATAAATTTACATCAGTGTTTTTATTATCTCTTAAGTTTAAAACACCATAATCAAAGCCTCTTTTTCCCTGTCTACTTCACCTTCAAACCTCCTGCCCCTCCCCAAACACATGCATACACACACACACACACACACACACACACACACACACACAAAGTCATCACTCTCTCTTTTTTTCTCTTTTGTGTCAGCAACATGCCATGCATATAGCAAACATATTTCTTGGTTGGTCTTTTTGTGAGTCTAAATGAGGTTCTTGTGCATCTGTAGGTGATTAAAAGGGAATTTTTGATTTCATAGAAAAGTGGTAAAATGCTTTGGAAAGTCTTTTAAAATAGCATTTCTAAACTTGAAGTGGAATTTTGACATTTTGGCATTTAGCATTTTAAGTTTTATCCATTTATTAAGCAATTTTATGTGTTTTTGTCACCTGGCCTTTTCTGTCTTATTCATATATTTCCAGATGGTACAAATTTCTTCCCCAAAGAAAGTTCATAATGGCAAGAATGTTAGTTATATTCTTTATTTTGTGTTCTGTAAGGTTTTATTGATCCATACAATTCTAATAGCATCTTTTTTTCTGTTTTGGTGGAAATGGGAGAATAAAAAATCACTTGTATCATTATAAGTCAAATACTACTTTCTTTCAATAATGAAATATTTTAAGTAAACTTATCTATTAACAGTTTCTCTTTTTAATTTTTTCTTGTTCATTTCCCCCCATGAATATCCCTAATTTTTAGCACAGTAAGCAAAATTTCTTTGGGTGACTAGTTCTTAGAAGTTGTAAAATGCATTTGCTCAGGCAATAAGCACTTTACTATATCAACATATTTCTGCCATGCTTATAAAGTCATTAAGCTTGCATCTTTGGGAAGATTTTAATTAATTACAAAATGTCAATTAATCGATGGAGTAAAATGAGCAAAGGTAACATGGAACAGATTTAGCAATATACAAAAGAGTTGGATATCTTCAGTCTATGCTTGATAGAAAGTTCTAATTTCCCTATCTTGAGAACAAAGGACACTGGACTTAGACATCTGTTTCCAATTTTGCTGTTAAGGAGATTTGGGCCCAGGAAGGTCACTTAACTGATGGACATCTCTTTTCTCATAAATGAAAGGACAGGACCAGAGTACGTAATTTCTAAAATTCTTTTCAACTCTAATATTTTATTTTTTTGTCAAAATCTATCAGCCTCAGTGATACATGTTGTCAAAGACTAGAGATATAGAGAATGATGATGATGATAATGATGATTTTGATAATGTTTAATATTATTGAGTGCTATATGCCTGCATTTGATTCCCTAATTGTTCTAATAGTGGAATATTACTGCCTTCCATTTTATTAGTGAGAAAATTGAGGAACAGATAATTTAACAGATAATATACCCAATACCATAAAGCCCTATGCCAAAGTCAAATATTTCAAATATTAAGCTTTATGGAAAAATTATTATCAGTGTTCATTAGTATCCTTTCTGTGCACAAGCAAGACTATATTATTTATCCATTTGAAGATAATTGAGGTCATGTAATTAGCTTTGTCCAATGGCCATGAGTCAAATTTACATGTATAAGTTTTGGCACAAAGCATGGAAAACCCAGCAATGTCTCTGTAGGTGCCTCTTTTTCTGAGATGCCCATGAGGAGGCAGTAAGCTCCATATGGTGTTGCTTCAAGATGGTGGTACTTTCCTTGTTCTGAATCACTGAGTTTCTGGTTTTGGAACAGTTCATCTCGCTTCTTATCTGGATACAGACTTTGCTTGAGTAAATTCTAAATCTTTGTTGTTTAATCCACTGAAATTTGGAGATATATATATATGTGTGTGTGTGTATACACACACACACACACACACACACACACACACACACACACATATGAGGATATCTAGCCTATATACAAAATCAGGACATTTTTATCCTCAATGAAAGTCAAGAGCATGAAGCTTTGAAAGTTTTCCATGTTATCAATTATACTAGTATTTTCTGATATAACCAGCCACCTGGCAGTTAGCATTGGGTACCATGAAAACATTCTTAAACATGAATTATTCTCTCCTGCTAGATTATCTCCTTTTTTCTCACTTCTTTCTCTCTTGAAACCTCTTATTCTTGCTCCCAAATTCTTTTTGAGTAAATACATACCCTAACAAATCCTCTTTTTTTTTTTGAAAATATTTTTTCTTTCAAGATAGAGATATAGTAAGAAATATTTGATTTTCAATACTGACATTTAATAACAGTGTGATCTCATCAAAGTTATGTCTCAGTCATATTCAATCTGAAAATGAAAACAAATATGAGTATTATGTAAAAAAGGTTAGATATGTGATAGCACTTCCCCAAATTGTGTGTATTGCTCGGGTCATAAATTTCTAAAAGGGAGAATTGGAGGATCAGATAAAAGACAATATCCAACCCTTTGAAATAAAGCAGTTTGGGCTGCCCAAGTGGGTCTGGAAAGGTGGAAAAGATTATGGAAAGCTGCTGTCTCCAATTATCTGTTGGGTCTCAGTGGCTCTTGGTCAGCAAGGTTTTCATTTGGGAAGATGATGTGGGTGTGGAGCGAAAGACAGCAAGAACTAGCTAGAATCCACATGTATCTGTTTGTTTGTTACTCGTACCTCTAAAATAACAGATTTCAGATGAGCTGCTTTATTTTCCCCTTCCAAAATTTGTAAAAAGAATTTCTTATTTGGGCCAGTTAACAAAGTATCATACAGGATATGGGATTCTTGTAAACTATTCTAGCTTAGCCAAGATGACAGTGCAAAAAATTGCTGCAAGTCAATTAATTTTCCTATACTTTAATTTCTTTATTTCTAAAATGTTTGATTTTGCTTCAGCAACTCAGTGTCATAGTTGTTGGAATCACATGTGAATATACACTGAAAATTAGGATAGTGATAAAAATTATTGTTGTTTCCAAAGTAATTGTGACAACATATTTTAAAACGATTTGCCTAAACACATCAATCTGTGAAAATAAATATTTAAAACATTTTAAAAATAGAAGCGTCTTGAAACAGTGTGGGCTTAACTTGTCTTGTGTATATCTGCTTGTTCTATAGTCTATGATTGTAGATTTCAAATTTTTACAGTGCAGGACACAAAATTTACATAAAAAATTCAATAATCATTTGTTAACTAAATCCTTACTTTTAACTTCTAAGATAATATATTAATAATTTAATATTCATGACACATACAAAGAGGTGGATAGCTTACAAATTCTATTACATGGAATTCTGAAGTTCATGTACTACCACGAAAAATATAAATATAGATTTGAATCTTATGTAACTGCTGCTCTGATAAAATTAGTTGGAAGAAAATTCAGTACTTTGAATTTTAAATAGTTATTATTTTTAATAGTTATTTACTTCAATTTTAGCTAGTGAACAGTGGAAACCAGCACACATTTAAGCCAGTAATTTGTACTTCTAGCCAGAAACACATAGGAACTGTGTATAAATAAATGCAAATGCCACTAATATATAGATTTCTAAAGTTCTACTATATTTTTCTTGGAAATGAAGAGAAATTTCAAAATTATCTTTCTTAATCCTATCATTTGATAGATAAAATAGAAAATTACCCAGATAAAGTAAGAAAAATTATATAGATCATAAATAAACTTTTTGTATAATTTACTGAACTATTCATGTGCCTGTTTTATTTTATTATTGTTTTTTGTAATACAACTGACTACTTACACCAACCACTGTGGTATATATTTTACCAATTGTGCACATATTTATATGATTCATTCATATAAATGTTGATTATGGTGTGTTCCAAATTCATTTGGGTTTGGAAACCTTATCATAACTAAGACAACTGAGGAATTAGAAATTCATTTTAAACAAAAATCAAAGGAGAATTTGCAAGAGACTATCCCAATCAAACCTATGGCCCTATTGCAGAAAACAGATTTTAAACAAATCTGGGCTAGGCCTTGTTATGTACACGGTATATAGACTGAGGTTCAAACCACAGTGCCTGATGTTGGGAGTATGTGGTCTTATTAAGATAGTGAAAGACATATAGTCAGTAGTTACAGAGCAGTGCAAGTGTTTGACAATGACTGTTTCATAGGAGAGGCAGTGAAGAATTCACTTCTGTGTTTTCATCAGAGACATAGAGTTCAAGTCCTAAACTTGGGACTTGTTTAAGTTTGTTCCTAAACTTAGGAGATTTTATACTACAATAAATAGTAGTAAGGAGGGCGTGTGGATATATTGTGTTCTGTATGTGGGGGCACACACACACATGCCTGTTTTGGGCAAAGATAATGTGTTATTTGCAGGGTTAGATCATTTAGCCAATACTAAAAAAAAGGGGGTGGACAATAGATCCCAAGTGACTTTGTGATTTTTACTACTAATAATTTTAAAGAAAAACACTGGCAAAATAAGTAAAAAGTACAGAATTTTTCTAGTTTTTTATTATTTTTTATTTTTTTATTTTCTTTTTTAACATTTTTATTGATTTATAATCATTTTACAATGTTGTGTCAAATTCCAGTGTTCAGCACAATTTTTCAGTCAAAAATGGACATATACACAATCATTGTCACATTTTTTTCTCTGTGAGTTATCATAACATTTTGTGTATATTTCCATGTGCTATAGAGTGTAATCTTGTTTATCTATTCTACAATTTTAAAATCCCTGTCTACCCTTCCCACCCTCCACCCCCCTGGTAACCACAAGTCTGTATTCTCTGTCTGTGAGTCTACTTCTGTCCTGTTTGGTGCAGCCACTATGGAAAACAGTGTGGAGATTCCTCAAAAGACTAGGATTAGACTTACCATATGACCCAGGAATCCCACTTCTGGGCTTGTATCCAGAAGGAAATCTACTTCAGGATGACATCTGCACCCCAATGTTCATAGCAGCACTATTTACAAAAGCCAAAACATGGAAACAGCCTAAATGTCCATCAACAGGTGACTGGATAAAGAAGATGTGGTATATTTATACAATGGAATTCTATTCAGCCATAAAAACTGACAACATAATGCCATTTGCAGCAACATGGATGCTCCTGGAGAATGTCATTCTTAGTGAAGTATGCCAGAAAGAGAAAGAAAAATACCATATGAGATCGCTCATACGTGGAATCTAAATCACAAAAACAAAAACAAAGAATATTTCTAGTTTTTAAATTCAAAGTCTGTTTATTCTTTCAAGCAACTGTTAAACTTACTGAAGGGGAATAACAGTTCCTGCCTTTTACAGTGAAGGAATAAAGAGTATTCATGATGTTACTTTTCATTAAAATATAAAATTTTCCATCCTAAGGTCCTAGAGAATGAGTTATTCTACCCTGATCAAAAATGGTCCTCTGGGCATTGACTCATACGGGGTAATTTAATGGAATTTCACATTCTGTAATCGAGACTATATGTTCATCTAATGATGCCAAGCATATTTTAAAAACCCCTCAATGCTGAAGTTTCAGTCTCCTGCCATGATTGTTCATATCTCTCAGTTGATTAGTGAATCTAAATGACAATGCAAATCAAAGTCAATTTTCATATTGTGTTTACACCATTTGTGAAAATCTAATTAAATATCTAATAATTAATGCAACTCCTTCCAGGAGAGTTAATACATCAGAGAATGTCAATGGGGAATATCCAGTGGGAATATTACCTTCATTGTTGTGTTTCATATTGTGAATTGAGTGAATTATACTGTATATTATATTTTATATGCATATTTTTTAAAAAATGCGTGGGCAAGACAATCCAGTTCTTGGTACAATAATGTAACTTTCTTTTAGTTGGACATTATTATATTGATAACATGTCTATGTGTCTGACACCAGGTCACCCAGCCAGCTAGCCAGTAAACATTTAGAGAGTGCCTAATACGTGACCAGCACTGTCTTAAATGTCAGTGATATAGAAAACGTTAATGTAGAGTCCTTTTTCTAAAAAAGATCTTTTTTAAAATTACTAACCATTACAATTAAGCTTCTAATATTCAGTGGGGAACTTTTGAGTGGAGGTCAGGGAAGGTTATGGTGCATATTAGAATATCCTTTGCCATTATATTTCCACATGAGGAGTATTTATCTTCTCCTACTTTTGGGCTTGAACTTGTAACCTGCTTTGGCCCTTAGGCTATCAGCAGATATGATGTGATGCAAGCCAAGGCTTGAAATGTGCCTATGCACTGGGCTTTCTCTCTTGTACTCTACCTCTACCATGAAGACATGCTGAGTAGGCTGATTGGTTTCAAACAAATCAAAGGCACTTAAGATTAGACCTGTACTGAACCCATGTCCTAGAACTAAACAAAAGTGAGGGCATCAGAGGTCTCAGCAGAGCTGGCCTAGTGGGTCAGCAGTTTGAGTTAGAACCCCAGCTGGACAATTAGTCAGTGCATAAGAATATTTATCTTTATCAGCCTCTAAGTTATGGGATGTTTTGTTGCAGACCCATAGCTGACAGACACAAATGAATCTGTGTTTTACAGTGATTGCAATATCAGATATGTTTTTATTTTTAGATCTTGTATTTAAAAATATTTACAGGAGTATAAATATGTGTTCCCTGTTTTAAGGAAACAGAGGCTTCATCATTATTTAACTATAATTTAAGAACCAAGCAACAAAGTCAGAAACAGTGAAAACATCAATGGTATAAATGTAATAATATGAATGATTATATTCTACCAAATGTATCCATGACAATTTCTTAAGTGATCATCAAAGTATAGGCAAATTATTCTCCTCAGAAGGCCCTGTAAGCTCCCTGTGTAGTTAACCAGTTTACATAAACATGGAAGACAGTGATGGAGTTGCTTCTTGATTTAAAAAGAAGATGTGTCACTGTGTTTAGGTAATTTTTTAGAGTTGTGTTTGTGTTTCATCTGAGTTGGCTCAAAAAATGACAAATAGGCAATGTAAATATAAAAATTCAAGGCCACTAAGAGAAAGAAATACATGCTAGACTTAAAGCCATTAATATGTAACTGTTAACTCCTTAAAATAAAGCACACTCTTATTTTATATTATACACCTCTAGTCCTTAGAGCTATGTCATTCATGATTTTGGTATATCATGTATGAGCAATAAATAGTATTACATGATTAAAACAATGATCACACATAAATATATTACTAATGAAAATTTAAATGTTTAGGGACCTTTTTATTGTTAGTCCTTGCATAATGTACTAAATTTACTAAAACAACCTTTTCATGTACATATGTACATTAATAATAGAAAGTCATTTGGCATAAATTAACTGTGTATTTTCAGTGATTATGGTCACACCTCAAATTTCTGGAAGTAGTTATTTGGTATACTTTGACATCGACCCCCTTAAAATTAGATTAAATTTTTAGTAACTATAAAATCTCTGACAAGAATATGCTCCTTCCAGCATATTATATATAAATATAAAATTAAAAGAAGGATGTACCCTCCTGTGAGAAAAGCAAATGTAAATATCCAGTTATGTGGATTAGGTGAAGCAAGGACCTAGCGTTCACTTTACATAGTTTTATAGTGGGCGTTTTTTCACCATGACTCTTTCATCACAGGTTGACTAAATGTTACTTGTTCATAACTCACAATTTAAATAGTTTGAGCTCAGGTACCCCTTATGAAAAAAGTGAGATTCAGCATTGCATATTTAATTCTTAAAGCGTAAACTGTCTCATATTTACTATCACACAAAATAACAGATCAAAAATAAGTAAATACAGTAGAAAAATATGAATCTGTAGGCAAAATTGACCTGTAAAAATAAATGGGATTATTCCAACAATGCAAATTAGTTTGCCTGTACACAATAAATTAATGTAGTATGGCACATTAATAGATTACAAAACTACAAGGGGAAAAGCAATTGATCATTTCAGAAGATGCAGAGAAAGTACATGATTAAAGTCCAATACTATTCCTGATAAAAAGCTCTTAGAAAACAAGAAATGAAAGAACTTCTTTATTATGACAAAGAATATCTGGAAAAAAAAAACACCCAAAGTAAACTATTGTGATTAATACAAAAAAGGTTAAAACATTAAATTCAAAATTAGAAACAAGATAACAATATCCTCTATGACCTCTTCCATTCATCATTGTAAGGGAGGTACATAAGAACTTAATAAGAAACAGAATCAAATATATTATTTACTAGAATCTGAAAGAAATAATCTAAACTGTTTATGTTTAAAAAAATAGATATAAAAGAGTAGTTTTCAGGGACTAAATATCAGGTGTATTTCTATGCCTAGAAACAAAATGTTCGAAATACAATAAACAGATACAATTTTAACCACAGAAAATATGAAGAAAAGAAATTCACCAAATAAAAGTCTTGTGAGCCATCAGAAAAAAAAATATGACTGTGTGGAAATGCATTAAAGATACAAAAGTAAATGGAGAAATATAGCTACTTCATGAATACGGAAAGCCTATATTTTAACCATATAAAATCTTACCAAAGTGATTCACAGATTTAATCTCTATGATTAAATGCTGGCAGAGGTTTGAATGGTACTCAACAAACTTACTCTAAAATTTATATGGAAAAAGACACAGCCAATGATAGTCAAGTTATTCTTGAAGAAATTTAGGTGAGTGTAAATTCCAGCCATAAATATTAGACAGTAATACTTAGCAGAAAAGTTAGAAAAACACTTACCCAAACGTGAAACTTTAAGTTTAAACTTTAAACTTTAAGTACAAGAGATGTGGTGTTGGGGCAAGGAATAGCGACTTTATTTGGAAAGCTGGCAGACCGAGAGGATGGCTGAATAATGTCTTGGAGAACCATCCAGGTCCAGTCACAATACAGGCTTCTTTTATACAAAACAAAAACAAAAACAAACAACAACAACAAACAAACAAAAAACAAGGGAAGGTGTATGGTTGGTTGTTGCAAACATCTTGCTGTAGAAATTCTTTGTTCTTGCAGCTGTCCATGTGGGTCAGTTCATGGTGTCCCTGTAAACCTCCAACAAACAAATGTTATTCTCTATTCTACAGCTGGTTATCTTTATGTGAGTGCAAAGCTAGCAAGACCAAGCCTAGGAAACAGGGCACAGTGGTCAAAGCTAAAGGAACAGATCTAATATAGAGTCAGATTTGTTCTCCTCTATTACATTAAATTCAGAAAATTATAATATCCTTATAAATTAAAGGTTTCAACACACGAACTCTAGCAATTTCTTTCCTAAGTTACCTTCAACCTTCTGCCTGTGTTCAGTGTGCACCAAGGTAAATATACAAGTATGTTTATAACATCATTGCTTATAGTAATCAAACATTGTAAATAACTCAAACATCCACTTTTTGGAAAATGGATTAATGGAGTAATTTTTAAGTTGCATTCTAAAAATTTCAGTTTTATAAAAATTAATAATTCTAAATATAAAAATTGCAGTAAAGAGAATGTTTCAGGGGAAATTGAACAACAATATAACATTTAATAAATATAAATGGCAACTTAAACTAAATGATATCATTTTATTGATATATAAGTGTGTTCAAGAAATTATAAGGAAAAGCAGGAGAATGCATTTTAAAATCTCAAGATACTCCGTAGTGAAGAAAGAGAGGTAAATAGGATTAAAATAAAAGCACATTAAGGGCTTTAATAATAAAGTACATGTTTTAGTTAATTTCAAAAAGAAGGTTGATAAATTTCAGTTAGCCAGACAATTAGCCATTTTTGTTGTTTAAATTTTATCTTACTTATTTTTATGAAAATAGTACAACTTAAGCATCATAAAATTTGTGGACACTTCCTTTCTGACTTACTATATAGTTATTTTTTGCCATTTTTATATGTACATTTAAAAATATATATTCTGTGAGGTGTACAAATTGTTAGACAAAGGTTGGAAACTCTATAAGAAAATCCTCCCTGTTCTTTTTTGTCTAATTAATCTAGAAATCTTCAAGGGATTAGTTGGTTTTTATTATTATAAATCTTCTCACATTAATTTTGAGTTTCTCAATATCCAGACATTCTTTTTTTGTCAGTCTACCCTATATCTACATATGTGAGAGGACCAAGACCCTGATGCAACAATCATTCTTCCCAGAGAAAGCCCATGTCCTGTGATCTATAGGACCCAGCAGCATATATAAATATATACTTATCTACACTGGCACATTATAATCACTCATAATTACCTTTGGACTCACTCTTGGTGTTGAATACTCTATGTGTCTGGACAAGTGTACAATGGTATTTATCCACTGTTACAGTACCACACACAATTGTTTCACTGCCCTAAAAATCCTCTATGCTTTACCTAATCAATCTTCCCTTTCTCATAACACTTAGCAACTTTTCATCTTTTCATTCTCTCCATACTATTGTTTTTTCCAGAATATCATGAGGTTGGAATCATATAATACATAGCCTTTGTAGATTGGCTTCTTTCACTTATCATTATACATTTAAGGATCTATATTATCTTTTTGTGGCTTAATAGCTCATTTATTTTCAGCACTGAATAATAATCCATTGTCTGATTGTGCTATGGTTTATCCATTCTCCTACTGAAGGATATTTTTGTTGCTTCCATGTTTTGATAATTACAAACAAATCTGATGTAAATATCGTTGTGTAGGTTCTCATGTGGACATAGTTTTCAGCTCCTTTAGGTAAACTGTAAAGAGTAGACTTGAAGGATTTTATGGTAAGAGCACATTTAGTTTTGTAAGAAACTGCCAAACTACCTTCCAAACTGTTTTAATCATTTTGTATTTCCATCAGCAATAAGTAAGAGTTCCTGTTGCTCTACATCTTGGCAGGATGTTTGGTGTTGTCAGTGTTCTACATTTGGTTAGTCTAATAGGTATGTAGTAGTATCTTTTTGTTTCAATTTGTAGTTTCCTAATGGCATACAATGCTGAACATATTTTCGTATGTTTGCTACCTGTCATCATCCTTGGTGAGGTATCTGCTCAGGTAATTTGCTCATTTTTTAAATCAGGTTGTTTAATGTCCTATTGTTGAGCTTTTAAGAATTCTTTGTATATTTTGGCTAATAGCCTTTTATCAGATATATCTTTTGAATATGCATCCTCCCAATCTGTGGCGTCTTATCATTATTTTGACAATGTCTTTTGCAAAGAAAACAAATTGTAATTTTTTTTAAAGTTCAGCTTAGAAATTATTCCTTTCATTGATCATGCCTTTGGTGCTATATCAAAAAGTAAAGTGAACAAAGTCAAAATATGGACTAGATAATCCTTTAAATAGCAGAAACTAATTTCCAAAGATGGAGCAAAATACCATAATGAACTTATAATATAAAAAACAATTAACATGACTATTTTCTTGATATAAAGTAGAAAATATATATAAAAATATATAATTAGAAAAAATTTAACTATCCTTGTGTAGGATAGAATAATAACTATCAGAAAATAACAATGAACAGGTTGTTTTTTATATAATATTGGCAAACTGGATTAGAAGACAGCTTCTTGAAATGTATGTTTTGTAGAAAAGTCATCCTGAATTTTAAAATCTAGAAAAGGCCAAAATATTATACAAGTATGAAATAAATGAAATTATCTTCAGTGGTATAATGAATGAGGTGTTTAATGCCTGAAAAACACATCTGAAGGAAAAACAAAAGAAAGTCACTCAAAAAAAAGAAAATTAATGAACAAAGTTTTATGTGGAAAACAAAATAAATTCATAAATAAATTAGTCAATAATACATATGGATAAGCCTAAATTGAGTCAATTTCCCTATTAAAAGACATTAAAATGCATAAATTCTCAGATATTTGGGGGGAATCTCTAGGATATTTACAAGAGGAACACTTAAACATGCTGCAAAAATTATTGAAAATAAAAATATAGAAAAAGAAACACCAGAAAAAATACCTATTACTATAAAATGTAGTTATATCAGTTTTAGTTTTAAGCAACATAAATGAGCAAGGGTAAATATATTGGAAATATCATGTTTTATTTCTCAGTTTGGGTGGTAGAGTAATGGATAAATATTTTATAATCATAACCTGTATGTATCAAATGTTTCATAATTTAGAAATGCAAATAAAAAATATAATCAAATCTTACTGTAATGTAACAAATAAAGAATTAAACATTCTTTTTTGTATGTAATTCCTGGGTATTATGTGTGTGTATATTATATATATGTATATTTTTGTCCTAGAATCAAATTATGCACACAATTTTGCTTTATGAACATTTGACATTCTATATTGAGAATCCCTGATTGTTTTCAAAGACTGTAAATATAATTATTAATAACAAAGTAACATTTTATTTGTGAAAACCATAAGAAATATAATAACTCAGCTTTACTGATGTTGTTACATTGTTTTTAATGCTTCACACTGTCATTTTTCTATTAAAATAACCATTCTAATATCTCTTTATTTATACATTTGAAATGATTTTAACTTTGTAATTAAATTCTTAAAAATCTTTAGTGAATAACATAGATTATGAAATATAGAAACAGAAAAAATATTACTCACAAGCCCATAATTAACTAAATTTAATCTTTGATATAGAGACTTCCAGAATGCTATCATTAAACATATACTCATTATTTTAATTATAAATTTTGCACAGAAATTTTAAAATGTTTTACATATCCAAGAAGTCATTAACTCTGTTTTCTTTTTCTTCTTTTTCCCCACTACTTATACCTGATAGGGATCAGTCTTGAAGGGATCATCAAGAGGACATGACTACTGGAATGTGTTTCGCTTGCCTTCCCTGCAGAAGCCCCACCAAGTACTCAGCCTTGTGACAGTAATGTGCTTGTTGCCGAGACCATCGGACAGTATTTTAAGGCTTCTATATAAACTTTTAAGATTCTGGTGGGGTTGCAGGGAGACTCTTGTGGCTGCTCAAGACAAGTCTCATAAGTAAGTTATCTTGCTGATAAAACCTGCTGCCCACTAAGCTGCAGGGCTCTGCTTCTTTCTATGGTCTCCTTCCCCTCTGTGTTGGACCAGTTCATGGATCATCAAGCAGACTGGGCTGAAGTACATCCTCCAGAAATTCTCTCTGTGAAGATGTCTCGGTGTAAATTTTTTTTCATTCTTTTTATTTCTAGAATTATATTTGGTTATTACTCTCACAACTGCTAATTTGTCCAGATGCATAGTTTTAAGCTTAGAGTGATTTATCTTCCTTTCATCATGCTGAAAATGTCTCTCCTTACACAGATTCATTATCACGGTGGCCCTGTTTTTTTTTTATTTCAATTTGAAATTATATAGGCAGAGGTATCTTTTCACCAATTGTTACATCAATGTTTTGAACTATTTTAATATACATGCTGTTTACTAAAATAAAATTGTATAACATGAGAGTTGTGGATTAAGTTTTATTTGGGGCAAAATGAGGACTATAATCTAGGATACAGCACCTCAGATGGCTCTGAGGACCTTTTCTGAAGAGGCAGGGGGAAATTCAATATTATATATGTAATTTTAGTGAAGGGGATTACGTGCAATCAAACACACATTGAGTTCTTTTGCCAGTTATGAGGAGCAGACGTCACCATTAATGAATTTAGTGCTCTTCTAGATATAAGGAGATGCAAGAATTGGGGCTTATAAAATCTTCTCCTGAAAACATCTATCTGAAGCTCTATTTTGTCAGTTTTCCCACAGCACAAAGTGCTCCATTCCTGATCTCCACTGTGAACTTTTAGGGAGTGTTGGAGGTCAGCGGCTACAGTGGCTTGTGATTGGTTATAGCACCAAGCAGAGATAGATGGCAAATGTTATAAACGATTATTCCCCTTAATATTTTTATTTGAATCATTTTTTGCTTACTTTTTTCTCCATTATAATTTTATATTATACTTAAAATATAAAGACTTATGATTGATAAAAATTCACTGTTAAATCTTTTATTTGTAAGTATTAGAAAAGAAAGTTATTTTTGCTATCTCAACTTTTTTATAATTTTCCTTTAATTGTATCTGTGTTATTAACCATATAATAACCAATAATGCAAATTGATATAAAGTAACATGCATTTACAAAATCAAACAAGTTAGACGGAAGTATCATTTTAAGAATTACTTTTATTTATTGGCATTTATTTTGAAATATTTTCAAAATAGACGTGATCCTTATTTTGTCTACCTGTAGATTCAATACCCTTTAACATAGCATTTATATAATCATATCATACTTCTTAAATTTTAAAAAATGTATCCTTTTCTTAGTATTTATATTTATTTTTTAGGATAAATATATAGTTACCATTCCTTCTGATTCTTTGAATGTCTTGGTATTACTTTGGCTTAACTGCAAACATAACAACCTTAGTGGTAACACAATTATAGAATTATAATATTTTTTCTTAAAGCTTTATAGCTATTTCCATAATATTTTGTGGCTAGTCAGTCTTTAATAGAAGAAGACAAGGCTATTCTTTGTTTTCTCTATAGAAGTAATTTTGTTTATTTTTTTTCTGGTCCACTTTTAAATTTAACATTTTGAAATAGATATAGATATATATCTATTTTGCATTATAATTAAGCTTTAAACATGGTATATTCGTTTACTTATCTTGATATGCCTATTTCCCTGCCCTGGGAACAAATCTGGATATCCAACAGTTTGGCACATTTTCTTGGTTGTTCTCTGATTGCTTAGAGTCAGGTCATACCCATGCTTTAGCTACTGCACTGGATGACTGAATTTCTAATGCTATTTCCGTCTTTTGAGCTGCAGTTTCATTAAATTAATGTATTATTTATTGTAGAAGCAAATAAAAGCTTATATTTGTAGGTAAATGGCATAAGTTTTAGTGGAATGTGGAGGTCACAATACAAATGTTTAGTTGATATAGATCTTTACTCTAAATAATGATGAAATTTTTGCATGTTAAGTTGCCTTCCTGCTTTCCTTCCCTCTTCTTTTCTTTCGTTTTGATTGGTATTTTTGGCTCTAAAATTTATTTTTTTGTCAAAATCTTATTTAAATTGATACAGAGATGAAGGATACACACACACATAAATGTCTATATAAGCTCTGCTAAATAATCATAAAATCTGTTTCTCGAATCAATTCAAAATATTTTAAGAATGCTGCTTTCCTTGAATTAAACTTAATTCTTCTCACTTATTTATTAAGCAGCATTCCTTTGTCATGCACTGACTACAGCCTTGTTCTTCCACTAAGTAATTGTGTTTTATAAATTTGCAAGCAACCAGAGTGATTTCAGAATTTGTTAAAGATTTACAAAAAATTGACATGACCTTAACCACATGCTGCTATTGCCAATATGCCCGTTAGAGTGATGATTTTACTAAAAGCAATATCTAACTCCTTCACATTCCTACAATAATGGCCTTATTATTATACTACAAAAGATGACATATTCAAATAAAAATGTCTAACTCTATAACAATATTCCATGAATTCACTTATTACACAATATTAACAAACTACTTAAAGAATGAATCAAAACCATATAAGATATTATTTCACATGTATTGGAAAAAATAATACGATGAAGTAAATTAAATCTAATAGTGTTAAAATATTCAAAGTCTTTCTAATGATAAAAACTTTAAATATAAAATATTTTACTTCAAAAATGCTTTCAGAGATGTTATAAATGGTGAGAGGATTATATATCATATATAGTTTTCTGTTTATGAATTTGATTATAGCAATGGAACAGTGTAGTATTAAATTTAAAAAAATGCATATCAATTGAAGATATAAATTAACCTCAAATTTGGGTTGTAAATAATTTTATATTTAGCTTTCAGTTTTCTTTATGCTTTTGTATATAATTTCAGAAAAATAATTATCATATACAAATGTACAGATCTGAGTTTTTATCTAATATATCTCAATCTCAAGAGTTCTAAAACCCCTCCATTTCCTTCTTTCCTTCCTTCCTTCCTCTTTCCTTCCTTGGTATAAAAGTTAATTGTTGGCAATATTTTATCAGAACCTATAATGTGAATGAAGGATGAAAGATATATACATATATACACGCACACATATAGTGATGATCCAACTTGGAATAAATATTTCCATATTTCTATGAAAAAATATGAATGAACTTAACCATAGTATGTAATTCCTTAACATTTTTCATAATATACAGTATATGTACTTACAACTTCATACAGTGAACTTAATTGTTGTATATCAACCTTCATGCATGGAAGAGTTTTTATGTTATTATAAAGTATACTTTAATAATTGTGATAAAGGAGAATTACATGGTGTTAAGGAATTATGTTAATGTAATGGGCTTTGTGAATTCACAAATTAGCTGAGCAATGAGAGTGATTGGAATTAGATAGGCAAATCCCTTGAGGGGAGTAGGGGATTGATCTGTAAAAGATTATTTCTAAGAGTGAGAATAGCATGTGCATGCCCCTGTAGCATGAGGGAATATAGTTAAGTATGAGGATTGTCAGAAGTGTATCTATGGTAATGATCCTGAAGGTGAACAAGGAGTGATTTGAGGCTACTAACAAGGGTAAGGCCAAATATGTAACAGTCAACATATTATAGCAGGCTGTCCGGCGAGCCAGCCCTCCGCCCGCGCCGCGGGGTGGGCAAGCGCCCCGCAGGGGTCTCAGGCTCCCAGCCCACTGCCCGGCCTCCCTGCCACATGCTATGCGTCATCCGGGGATGCCCCTCGCCAAGAGAGACCCTTAATCACAAGTCACCCGCCCTCCCCACCCTCCTCGCCGTGCCTTGCAACCCCGCCCCCGAACCGCCCTCCCGATCCCCGTGCAGTACCCCCCGTCCATCGCCGGGAAGAACGGCAGTAACTCCAGCAGCCGTGGCGGCTCTTTGAGCCCAAGGGGCGAGCGAGGCAGCCATTGGCGGAGGCCGCTGCCTCTGGCTGTCAATCCCGCGGCCCGGCCCCGCCCCACCGGCGGAGCGTGGCAGGACGCAGGGCCGCGGGGACTGTCGGGACGGTTCCAAGATGGCCGCGCGCTTGGGGTCCGCAACTGCTGGCGGCCCCGAGCCCCGTTCACTGCCACCGCTGCTGACCAGAGACGCCGGTCGGATCGGCGACCCCGGGGGCTGTCCCCGCGTGGCGGGAGGCCGCCATGGCGACCCTGGAAAAGATGCTGAAGGCCTTCGAGTCCCTCAAGTCCTTCCAGCAGCCGCCGCCGCCGCCGCCTCAGCCCCCTAAGCCGGCACCGCAGCCTCAACCGCCACCGCCGGACGCCCAGCCCCCTCAGCCGGCACCGCAGCCGCCGCCGCCGCCTCAGCCCCCTAAGCCGCCACCGCCGCCTCGGACCCCTCAGCCGCCACCGCCGCCTCAACCGCCACTGCCGCCCGCCCAGACCCCTCAGCCGGCACCGCAGCCGCCGCCGCCTCGGACCCCTCAGCCCGCACCGCAGCCGCCGAACCCACAGCCCCCTCACCCGGCACCGCAGCCGCCACCGCTTCAGCCGTTACCGGCGCCGATGCCGCCTCAGCAGGCACGGCCGCCGCCGCCGTCTCAGCCCCTTCAGCCGGCATCGCAGCCTCAACTGCCACCGCCGCCCGCCCAGCCCCCTCAGCTGGCACCGCAGCCGCCGCCGCTTCAGCCCCTTCAGCCGGCACTGCAGCTGATGCCGCCTCAGCCCCTTCAGCCGGCATCGCAGCCGCCACCGCCGCCTCAACCGCCACCGCCGCCCGCCCAGCCCCCTCAGCCGGCACCGCAGCCGCCGCTTTGGCTCCCTCAGCCGGTACCTGCACTGCTGCCGCCTCAGCCCCTTCAGCCGGCACAGCCGCCTCAACCGCCACCGCCGCCCGCCCAGCTGTGGGTCAGGAGCCGCTGCACAGACGGTGAGTCCCTGCGGGCCCCTCCCCAACCCTGCGCGGGTCTCCGTCCCTTCCTCGGCCTCCCACGAAGGCCCCGAAGCGGTCCGGGCCCCACGCCTCTGCTTTCCTGGCTGCGAAACTCGGGAAGGAACGGGGCTGTGTTGTGATCCGAGGCCGCGCGTCCTGTTTGGCTTCCTCTGAGCCACTCCCCACCCCTCTCCTCCTCTGGGCCAGGTGTAACATTTTGTCTTCCCTTTTCAACTGACGGTTTAAAACAGTGTTTCAGATAACTGTCAAAACACTGTACATGCAAAATATTAGGTTAACTTAAGGGGAGGAGTAGGAGAGAAGGGGGAAAGGAGCGAAGTTCACCGGTCACTTCTGTGGGGGTGGGTTAGGTGGTCACAGTGGTGAACGCGTAACTGCTACATGGCCCCGTGCGCTTACCATCATAGTCGTTACTGTTACTAACCCCAGACAGTTCTGGTAGTAAGGAGGCATGACCACAGAACATGTGCTCATTGAGCTTAATTTTACACAAACAGTAAGTTTTCCACGGAATCAAGACAGGCAGTAAACGCCAGCTGCAGAGGACAGATTGTGCAGGGCTGGGAAAGAGCATGGCATGATCAGAACTTTAGTTTGACTGGCTTGAAATGTAGAGGGAAAGGGAAACTTCACACTGATGAATCAGAGAGGAGATAGCTGTTTTTTATTAAACTAAAATGGTTGAATGAGCCTTGTTGATTAATGATTTGCCTTAGCAATGTGAATTTGGATTCTGCAAGTATTTTATAAGTTCTGTAAGAAGCTTGTTTTAAAATTTCAGAACTCTTAAGGTATTAGAAGTTCAGTTTTATTTTATAAGAATTTTTAAAAAGTGTTTATTTAACTCAATTAGAACAGAGTTCCTTTAACATAGGAGACTTTATTATCTCATGTATTAATACCCTCTAGAGGTACACAATGAAAAATGTGATTTATAAACAGATACATACAGACACAAGGAAAACAGAGCATGTAGCTTCAGTAACAGTTTAAGAGAAAAGTCAGAAACAGAAATTTTCCCTGGTCAAAATATCAAAAAAAGCACCTGGGGCTTATATCCCTTAATTGATTTGAGCTCTAAATGGACAAATACACATTTTTTTTAAAAAAAAATTGCTAAGAACAAGATTCTTTTTCATGTTGAGTAATAATTTTGGAGTTTAAATAAATACCAACAATAGAGCTATGAGGGAGGAAAAATATAAAATACTGATTTTTTTATTTGATTTCATCGTAAGGTGCATTCTTAAATACATAGGAGAGAACTGTCATGATTTGCGCAACTCGCTTGCAAATAGTTCAACATTATTAACAATGATTGAATTTAGGTGGTGGGCATATGGGAATTTATCATCTTATTAAACAGTTTTCTGTACTTCTGAGACTTATAATAAAACATTGGAAGGAACCTGTTAGACATAAAGCTCTATGTGAAGTAATTTGTTCCCTTTGTGAAATTCTAGGAAGGTTAAAATGCATGTTCATAACTTCAAGAAAGTCACAAGCATTTATGATGTAATCAGAACTACCTGAGGATCTGTGAAACTTGGTGAGTTGGTGAATTTTTTAAAATGCTTAAAACATTTTGTTTTTACAAAGATTACAGGAGTAAGAGAAGGTAAATCTTAAATTACTCTTAATATTTTTTTCCTGGTTGATGTGATATAATTAAATGTGGGGAAAAAAAGGTAAATTCTAAAAGGAGACACTACCTTGATGGTTTTCTATGGAGGAAACTCAAGCAGGAGGAAGTTTACTTTAAAAACATAAATTACTGCTCTTTATAATACATTCTAAGTTGTCATTCTTTTGAATGCCTTCGGTTCCAGACAGATGTGTTATTCTGGGAGATCATCAGGACTTCTGGGTATTTGGAGGTATTGACCTAACCAGTGGAACTGCTGATTTATAAGAAGTTGTCCAGAATTTTGGAAAACTGATTAGTAGAGGTAAATAATGTTTCCATGGCAAGTGATGACAGAAAGTGACTTCAGTGAATTTTCCTTTGTTTTTAGGCAGATATACCTAACCATGTATGTTAACAATGATTACAAGCTGGAGACTGAGAAGAACTGCCATTTTTACCAGCTGGGATGCAGAAAAATTTGGACTTCTGGGTTCCACAAATGGGCTGAGGTAACTAAGACAGTAAACATATCTTCTTGGTCAACATGTATCTCAGGGTAATCACAGATGTGTTCCATTACCTGATACTGTTTTAATTTGGATAAAAACAAGAAAATTTAAGAAATAGAGTTTGGTTTTGCTTTTACATCAGTTTGGCAAAACAGAACAACCTCTTAATTACTAAGCACAAACCAATTTTTTCATTATTTTTAAAATATTTTAGTTTCTATTTATATTGGTTTTGTGATAAGTAAGTAAAATCTGTAAGCTCAGAAAATAGTCAAACCTAGGAAGCTGCTTCTGACAAGTGAATTAGCCTATTGAAAATCTGATTTAGATCCTTGGCATTAATTTTCAAGTTTTTACAGTTTCCTTGGATTTCTTCTATCCAGGAAAACAACATGCTCTTTTTAGATGACTATACTCTGATTATAGTCTCTCCTTTATGGATTCAACACTAAATTGTAACCATAGGCATATTTTACCATTTACAAAAGTGCCTGGTTGGGAAGTGTAATACAATGATTTTGTAAATTGAATTACTCTAAAATTTCAAGGATTTATTTTTAATTCAATTATGATTAATTTTCATTTGTCACTGGCTCTTAATGCTTTATTTTAAAGTGTCTCTCATAGACCCCCTTCTTTCATCTTCTTCCCTTAGGCTCTCTGTCCAGTAACTCTAAGTTCTTACATGTTCAAGGTAGGCTTGTGTATTTTTTTAAAGGCAGGTGCACCAAAAAGCACTTTCCTGTGACTATCCTCTGTTTTGTTCATCATATATGAGTCCAAATTTTATAGAATTGATTTAAAGAATGTCATATCTTTCTTATTATTGTGAATGGTTTTTAAAATGCTTTCCTTCTGACTCATTTCTGCATACTTTAAAATAATAATTTGAATCAAATAAGTATGGGAATAAAATCACAGTTGCTTGTATCACATTTGATTCCATTTATATGGCAAAGTCTTATTATTATGTTGTTGTTATGAACATGCATTTCATAATACACTTATTTAGATGAATCAGAGCTTATTCATTAAGGTCATTTACTTTTAGAAATATGTAATTTCTTGTGAATACATGTATATAGAAATACATGTGTCTTTTTATAATTTAAGCAGCTTAAAATACAGATAAAATAAATCCAAGATACAAGATAGTATGCCTTGCATTAATTTAAATTCATGTGAGTTAAAAGACAATTTGAATATTGTTTCCCATTTTCTACTAGCTTCTTGATCATATTCAGCAGCACATTTACCTTTACATATAATTAAAGAATCTTTTTTATTTCTACTGTAGCTCTGTCATAATGGAAACTCTGCCGCAGAATCAGCTGTTATCTATCCCATGTGGTCAAGTGCAGAGGTGAGAATTCTCATTTGTGGGATGACCACTCACAGCTTTAAATGTTTTTACTGTAACTGCTTTTATAAGGTAGCAAGCTAGAGAGAGAGAGAGAAACAGAGAGAAGAAAAGAGTTCTCTCTGCATATTCCCATGTTGTGTGATGGCATTAGTCTTCTTCTGCTGTATTTTTCTAGAATGTGTGTGCGTGTGTGCATATATGTGTGAGAAATGTCTTGTCTTTGTCCTAATAGCCACTCTTCTCTCCCTCTAGTTTTTTTCTCTATCCTCCCCTCCTATATTTTTCTTTTTCATCAATATCTTCTCTTTCAAAAAATTCTTGATAAATCAAATTTCCAACTTCCTCACTTTTAATATGGTAAAGTTACTTGGATCCCCAACATCAAGGGATCTCATACTTTAATGTCTGTAAGGATTTCCAGAGACACCTTTTAAAAATACAGATTTCCAGGCCTTACTTTGAGCAGTCCTCTTCCAGTAGATCCAGGGTGAGGCTGAGCATCTCCGAGCCTTCCCCCTTCATATTATGGTGCAGGGGATCAGGGGCAGTTTTCCTCTTGGTCTCCCTGCTGTTGCTATGAACAGTGGCTACAGCATCACTAATATTTTTCTTTCTTGTTTTAATTGCATTAATATTATCAACCAGTTAATAGCATTTTCTTAAAATTATGGTCAAAAGCATAGGTGTTTGATTTATAATGGTATCTGCAAACCAATCTTTTACTGAATTAATTTGTTTTGCTTGTATTTCCAAAATTGTAAACACTGTGAGTTAAGTGACTGCTTTGCTTCAACTACAGGAGAATGTGAAAACACTCCAGAAGAGAGAGGTTGCATATATCAATGCAGACTCATACATAGAAGGTAAATTTTATTTCAGATTGTCATGAAATAGTATACCAGTATTTAAGTCTATCAACTCCAACTCATAAACTAGGATTATCTTCTTTCTATGAGATGCCTCAATAATACCTCCATTTCTCCATTTTACCAGAGAGAACATTATTATGATTCAAATGAATCAATATGATTCATAACTAAGCTATTGATCCTAATTTCTTTAGTATATTTACCATTTGCCTATCTTGAATTACTACTTAATACTTTAGTACTTTTGACATTCTTCCTGTGGAGCTATTTTTTAAAGCTGGGCTAAAATATTTCATACAGAAATAGTTCCTGTATGTATTGGAACAACTCTGAAATAAGCACCCACTACAGACTTCCTTTTGACCCTGACATGTGGCATGTGCATCTGTAGGCTTTCATCGTATTATGGTTATTTCTAGGTAAGTGTCACAGGACACATGTTAGTTACTGACATGCTCTAGTCTAAAGTCTTGATATTGAATTGAATAAATGAATAAAAACATGAACATTATGGCCTTACCACTTCCTTTGCCAAAGACCCCTAGGTACTGCTGCCGTAATGAGCAATGACCCTTACTTTTACTGCAGGAGCTGCAGCCTTAGCAGCAGAGTCCGCCTCTGCAGTCTCCTATCCTGAGTGTGTGCTGCAGCCTCTCTGGCTCCTGAAGAGTTATTTCCACCTTGTGTTTTAGTTTTAGCCAGACTGTCTGCCTGTCTCTCTATTTATCTCCCTACCTATCTATCTATTCTAAAATTTTATTTATTTCTTTTTACTGAAGTACATTTGATTTGTAATATTAGTTTCAGGTGTACAGCAAAGTTACTCAGTTATATACATATACATATACATATACATATACATATACATATACATATACATATACATTGTTTTTAGATTCTTTTCCATTATAGGTTATTATAAGATACTGAATATAATTCCCTGTGCTATACAGTAGGTCCTTGTTGGTTATCTGTTTCATATATAATAGTGTATATCTGTTAATCCTGAACTCCTAACATATCTCTTCCCTTCCCCCTTTCCCCTTGGGTAACCATAGTTTCTTTTCTATGTCATGAGTCTATTTCTGGTTTGTAAATAAGTTCATTTGTATCATTTTTTTGTTTGTTTACATTCCACATATAAGTGATAGAATGTGATATTTGTCTTTCTCTGTCTGACATACTTCACTGAATATGATAATCTGTAAGGTCCACCCTATTTTTAATTCTCCAGGAATGATGCCTTGAATTTGAAATCCGTTATATATTGCTTATAATTAGAAAATAAAGTTAGAATTAAATACAGGTTTGTAGTCCATTTGGAGGTATTAAAATTCTCTCTTATTTATTTTGCAGGCAATTATACACTCAGAGTTGACTGTACACCCCTTCTTTTCCAGTTGGTATATAAACTGACAAAAGCGGTATGTAAATAGATCTGTTGTAATGATTTCTGATGAGTAGATAAATCAATAACTTTTGTTTTCTAAATTACTAATATTTAAACTGGTGACAGACATAGCTGATTTGTATAAACAAGAAATCAGAACGAGCTTTAATACACTACTTATGTGACATAACTATGAGAACAGTAGTGCTAGTCTCTGTTCTAATAATAGTTCCTAATATATACATTTGTTAAAATGTGCGTGGTCTATTATTTTCATGGGGCAGAGTCTCTTTGATATAACAGAAAGAATACTGAGCTGGGTTGGGGAAGCCTTGGCTGTGACGATTGCCTTGGCTATTCATTCATTCATTCATTCATTCATTCAGGAAGTATTTATTGTGTGGTTACTATGTATCAGGTCCTATGAAAGGAACTCTAGCAGCAAAAGTGATAAAAAGACAAGGTTACTGAATCCAAATACTTTGTAATCTAGAGAGGCAACAGACCTGTAAATGAGGACTCATACTTCACTTGAATATTGGATACTATATACAGTGGAGGACAGTTGCAGAAGAGAGAAGTTAAAATCCTGGGGTAGCTGGTGAGGTTGGAAAGCATTAGAAGGTGTTTAGAGAAGGATTAGTGGTTAGGCTGTAAAATGGAAGGATGTGAAAGTGGGGAGAATGTTTCTCCTCAGAGGACACAGGACCTAATAAAGATGTGGATGTGTGAAAGAACATTTCCTGACCTCTGGGCAATGCAATATAACCTCAATGTAAGGTGTTGGTGAAAAAGCTGGTAAGAAACGGGGCCTGACACATAGGCCTAAATGTTCATAAATCTGGTGATGGTGAAATTAAAGAATCTTTAACAAGGTTGTACATTATCATTTTTATTCATTAGAAAAATTACTCTGTATCAGTGCAGTGAATACGTTAAGCTTTAGTAAGTCTAAAAGCAAAATGGAAATAATTCCACATACTTATTTAGCACACAGGAATTTATAAATACTAGTTATTGATGTAAAAAGTACTCTGAAAATGCTACTGCACTCTGAATCTCTAAAAATTATGTGATCTACTCATTGAGTATATGTGTGCTTCATTTAAATAACCCCCATTATAGAATTTAACTGTAGAAATGTTTCTTTCAAGTAGGTATCACTTAGATGACAGTGGGAAGTAGATGTCACATCTCTGTGTTCCTGTTTCCCAATCGCCCTTCATCTTGCCCTGTCCTTGTCAATGTTAGTGTCTTTAACATCTCATCCTCCCAAGTGAGCATCCTCCCATGCCCATCACAACGCCCACCATACTGGGAAGCTTAGGTCCTTGATCCTTTTATTGAAATGTCCCATAAAAAAATCTAAAAGCACGCTGAAAAGACAGCCCTTGTTGGGGAATCCTTCTCATGAGATACATTTACTCTCTGTCCTACAGAGGAGGCTCCTGCCTTTATAGGAGGGGTAGTAAGAATTTTAGGGCCAAGAAGGAGAAGCTTAGGTCTATCCCCTTTGTACATTTATTTAATAAGTATTAAATGTGTAAGTGGTTACCATAGTGACAGGATAAATCAAACATAGTTTCTGCTATTAGTGTGTTACCTGTGTAGCCAGGAGAGACTATGATCAAGAATTTTCAAATCCAAGATAGAGATTAAAATCACCAAAGGGTATACAGATAAAAGTGTGGGAAGCAAAAAATAAGTATCTTAGTTTATTATTTTACATGTTGGAATTAAACAGCCTGCTTAATGGGAAATTGCAATTTTTTTTCCCATTTTAAAGCCTCTTTTATGTTAATTTGAATTGAATTTTCATGCCACTTTAGATACAATACATTTGTCTTTCAGAGTTTTTGTTTTAGGTAGTTTTTTAACAGTTTAACTGGGAAATTAAAATGTATATTTAGAAGTTACATTATCAGGATGAACTAATTAATTGTCCAGAAGAGAAGAGTGAGATTTTATAATCTTGTTTGATTTGATTGTCAGTGGAAGAATCAGACATCATTCATCTGGAGAAATGCTATTGTTTGCTGAGGGCTCAATCCAGAACTGGATGATTTGATTTAGAGACATTTGGCCCATTGGCTTCACCACCAATTCGTCCATCTCTGAGTGAAGGTGGGAATCCTTCTATTTTCTACAAATGTTCTTTGCTAAACACCTGAGCCTTGTTCCACCTTTGGAGCCTTGTGTAAGTCGGTTTACCTTTCTGCACTTGAATATTCTCATATGTAAAATCAGTTTGACCAAGACAATCATTATGAAAGTGTGCTCCAGTGTGGTGCCTCAGCATCTGGTGCAGGGTCAGGGTGGTGGACACTGAATAGGCAAAGCTCTAGCTTCCACACATGACCCCACCTCTTCCTCAGCTGAGGAGTGTCTATTGTATTTCTTTTATATAGAAGAAGGTTCCACTGCTGTATACTTCCCCCACCCTTAAAAAATTAAGAAACCACTAGACCATCTCTAAGGTCCCCACTTAGCTCTAAACTTTTCACTACTATATATACATATATATATATATTTTAAATGAGGTTTACAAGGAGCAGTTGTGGGTGATAATCACAAAAACTGTATTTGAAATCTGAAAGCTTGGGTTCTTCTGATTCAGACCTTTTTAAAAAAAATTTCTTACTTTTAGCAAGTCATTTAACTACTTCTTAGCTTCAATTTTCTGCTCTTTGAGGGCACAGAATTAGATTCTTGAAATAGACGGTCTGTATTCTTCAGGTTTCTAGTGTGTTTTAGAAATATTTATTTGTTAGGGGAGCTAGAACAGACAGGGTTTCCACTTCAGCAGTGCAGTTATGTTTTTACCTTTTTATAATTAGAGATTGAGAAATCATTTCATTTGAAAATAAAATGATTCCATTTATTTTTATGAAAAGTTTAAAAACCACAGGATTAGATTATAAATTGCCCTTTATTTCTGAAATTTAATATATTTAGTTATACAGATTAAGTGGTACAGTGAATACTGCAGTACAGAATTTCTGTCTCTTATAATATAGTGTGTTAGTTTTCTTTGCTTCATGAAGGAGCTGTATGAAGCTCATTATTAACAACACAGTATATCTTTGATAGAGTTCAACTTTTCTTCTTCTTTTTTTCCTTTTTCTTCTTAGTCTTTCCAAATTAGGATAATTGTGGTCTCTGACATTTTTCCAGTTAAATTTTTAAAATACATTTTTATTTTTTACATTCTACAATCACTTTTGACTTTTGGAATTAATATAAGATAGAGACAGGTATGCAGACAAAACCAAACACTAAATGATAGTATTTTCTTCTAGGAAGTTAAATTTTGGTTATAATTATGCCGGGGGGTGGGGGAAAAACTTCCTAAGACAGTGGAAACTACTGCTAACTTTTAAAAACTAATTCAGTTTATGCGAGTCATGCCTCCTTTCATAGGCATGTCATTATTAACAGAAAGTTTGTTGGCTGTGATTTATTCTGTCTGTGTTCCTATTTTACAGGTTTATTTAATGCTTTTGGTGAAAATCATGACAGCCACATAGATTTTAAGGAGATATCCTGTGGGCTATCAGCTTGTTGCAGAGGACCTCTGGCTGAAAGACAGAAATGTAAGTGTGTTAAACATCACAAAATTTGGAAGCTATACAGAGAAAAAAATTAGCATCCATTCATGTAAAAAATCATCTGATTAATCCTTGAATTTTCATCCCTTTTGCAAATAGCAATCTCTTGCTAAGGTTTTACTGAGGTCAGTGTAAAGGTTCAATCATCTATTCTTTTTTACTGTGGAGTAATTTAAGATCTTTGTTATTAATAATGGTTGATTTTCCAGATAAATGTACAATTCATGATAAATGAACTACATCAGTCATGATGTGTTTGAAAATGTTAAGCATATAGAAAATATTTTCTGGTAGTCTATATAGAAAATTTGTCTTGCTTAACTTGAATTCCAACTTATTTTCTATCACTGTGTATATTGATATTTTATTAGCAAAATTAAATTTATGATAAAACAATTTTATTAAATACTAAATTTATCTTTTAAACGTATCTAAAATATTATGGCATAATTTATAAGCATATTACATTCCTAAATCTTAACCATATTTGTTTAGGAAAATGCAGCAGTTTACATTTAATTGGAACCTAATTCTTACATATTCACTAGGGTCATTATCTCTGCATCTTTCTAAAATACAGCTTCACAAATACTGCATATTTTGGGTATGATACTTAATAGTTCAATATTCTTTAGTAATGTTGTACTGTGATGCACTCAGTTAACTTAATAGCATAATTATTACATGGGTGTGTGAAGTAGATAATTATTTAATCTTAAAAATTTAGATTTCTTTTATCTTCCCTGATAGTATACCATTACTCTAACCTGGCTTTGTGATAGATTATTTGTTCACATTAAAGTTCTGGTATTAAAGAGGCTGAAGTCTTTGTTTCTCAATTGAGGTTGTTGTCTTAAATTTTTTTTAAATTTATTTTTTTGCCAGTGGACTAGTGGAAATTAACCAACTAGACTAACTAGAATTTTGCTGATATTAATGTTAATTAGCAAAGTGCTGATATTTTGGATTTTTAGCTTGTTGTATATAAACTTCATTGAAGAATTGAAATTGTTCTTAGGCAAAAATATTGGGTGCACATTAATTACATTGGAGAGGCAAAATCTTTATACAGTCATCTCTCATTATCTGCTGAGGATTGGTTCTGAGACCCCCTCAGATAACAAGTCCATGGATGCTCATGTCCTTATGTAAAATGGCATAGTATTTGCATATAATCTATCCACATCCTCTTGTATACTTTAAATCATATCTAGATTACTTTTAGTACCTAATACAATGTAATAATTTGTAAATACAATGTAAATGATATGTGAATATTTGTCAGTGCATAGCAAATTCAAGTTTTGCTTTTGAGAACTTTCTGGGAAAATTTATATATATATATATATATACTTTTGATCTATTGTTTATAGCTGTGAATGCAGAACCAATGGATACGGGGAGCTGACTGTTCCAGCTTTTTGTTGATTCTTAATGTAGATGGAATATTTTCAGCATTGTAAGAATCAACTCTGAAGTGATCAGTTATAAATATTAGAAATTAATTTAAAAGCTTGAATTACCTTCTCAAAATCTGTGAGATATTGTATAGTAACTTGGCCCCTCTTTTTCAGTTTGCAAGAAATTTAACTTTAGATTTAGATGAAGGATAGAGTTCTCTAAGCTGGCTAATTATATAAGGAGAGAGACTTGTGAAGTGTACAGGAATTCCTACAAGTTCAAAGGACTTTAATGACACAATCTCCTCCAAATAAGAACTTAATCCAGAATGTAGTTGTTTGAGGAACTAAGTAATTTCATTAGGGCAGCTTGTAATAAAATGTATTATACTTCAGAATATAAAAGTAATTTTCCTCCATAAGAGTTTCTTTTCTTTAGTTTGCTTCAAGGTATTTGATGTTGATGGTGATGGAGTTCTCTGTAGGGTTGAACTGAGAGACACGTGGTTGCACAGAGGTCTGGAAGGACAACTGCACCGATGATACCCTGGTAAAGTCTGATTGTATACATCTTCTTGCATGTAAACTTCCAACAGGAACATAGAGTGAAGAATTTTTTAAAAGAGTTTGAGAAAAAGATTTCTTTCTACTTCTAGGTTCTATATTATGCTACTCAAAATATTCATAGCCAAAGATGCAAAATTGGGAAGAGAATTTGCCTTAGAAAATTTAATAAACTGAATGTATTATGTAAAAAAAAAAAAATGAAACAACTGGAAAATTGTCATAAATTTTTAAGGTAAACAAGCAATCTATTTCTGGAATTAAAAAAAAAAAACTTGACCGAAAAAATATTTTATACTTCAGCTACTGGCTAATAAAAATGATACCTTCTCTTTCCTAACTATTGATTTGGGTTTCTGGTTTTAAAGGAATTACTTGTGGATCTATCCAACATTGTAGAAGACACATAGAATGCACATGACACCACAAAGGTGAGTCTAGCAGAGACTAATTTATTCTTTTCTAAAAATACATTATATTCTGAATTGGTATACATACGTTACATATACATACTTGAATCTCTTCTGCATCATCCCTGCTAAATGCTTATTTGGACCTGTGGTTACAATAACTCCAAGTTGTCCCTAAGGAAAGCCCATTCGACCTTTAAACAACTCCATTAAGTGTTATTTACATAAAAACATTATATTTTATAAGCTAGGCATTTTGTAAAAATTAAGTAGAGACAGCCCTTGCCATCTGTAGTTTATAATCTTTACTTCTCCCAGTTTAATACATTATGGTAAGACAAACCTTATATTGAGCAAAAGAAGCCACAATAATAGAACACATTGTACAATTTAATTTATATGAAGTTCTAGAACAGAGACAAAACTAATGTTAATAAGTGTTACAATAGTGATTTTGGAGATGGGTGATTTAACTGAGAAGGACCATAGGATATCTGGGATGATGGAAATTATTTTTCATCTCAATCTGGGTGGTGTATATAGTTTTTAAATTTTTTTTTCAATAATATTGGTGAGGGTCTGTCCTAAGTTCTTTAATAGCAGCCAGAATAAGTGTATAATAGCAGAAACAAGCATGTACTTTACAAAGAATAAAGCCTTGAATTTTTTTAGTTTCACAACATTTATTAAAGATATTATAATAGGTTTGCCTTAATGTCTATGTATCTCTGTGAAACTGAAGATAATCCATATATGTGAGACACATATGAGTTAATTTGACCCTTTCTATTCAAATGTTGACATGTACCAAGTTGCAAATGGTAGGATGTAGACCATAGTGGCCTTACACAGGCTTAGAAAAATAAGTAACATTTTTTTTAATCACAAATCCAGAAGAAATCATCATAGTCTTATTAACTGACACTCAATGGAAATAAATAATAGAAATGAATTTTTCAGGGCTTGATCTTTGTTTGGCAATTCAGATAACCGTCTTCATTTACTTTTCTGCCCAAAACTAAGGTAGCCATTTCTATTTGGTATATATGAAAACAGAAACACAGGAAAGTTTCTATTAGGAAATACCTTATGTAGAGATACAATTTCCATCCCCTTTCTTCTGGGTGTTTGATAAGTATGGAGGTTATCATTGCTGTCTATTTTTATATAAGACTGAGTTTCTTCTTATGGCTGTACTTTTGAACATTAAAAAAAAAGATCATTTAGCTGCTCCATCTCGGTGTAACCATAATAATGAAATGGTAAAAATTTAGAATAGATTTCGGACCTTTCAACCAAACCTATTACCCATATTCACTGGTGACTAGACGGTGACAATATTACCCATTATTTTGTACCATTACATTGGTGTTAATATACTTCAATGGAAGTTGCATCATGAAAGCCAATAATTACCATCACAGTGCTTTAAAATCTTTTCTTGTAATAAATGGTAATATAGAATGAATACATGAGTATCATTAATAGTAAATATTATTAAATATCTTTAAATAATAAATCATTAGATAATAAAAATATAATTAAGTAATAAACGCTAAGAACATTATTCATCTAGGATTGTTAAGGTGATTGTTCAAAACATGAAGTAAGAAGCATTTGGTTATATTTTTGCCTGCCAGGAAATATTGTCTACTGTATATAAATGTAATTTTTGGTACACTTTGACACCAAAAAAAAAAAATACTGCTTTACTCAACTTGTGAAATTAATGTTACATTTTATTTTGAGGAAATGTTAATATAGATACTCATTTATTATATATATTTAGTTATTTTAAATCTCTTAAGAAGTCTAATAATATTGCCAGATGTTTTAAAGATCTTAGAAAATTGTTAGGGTCAAAGGGCATAATCCAAAGAGTTTGGAAAAATGCTTTCAAAGTTAGTAAATAGTCCTTTTTCTCTACCCAGAACCTTTTGTGGGTTCTGTTAGTAAACTTCACCTTGAACCAGAAGATACTGTGAGTTATTTCCCAGGTCTTACTGGAGGAAGATTTTTGGTGATAAATTGCCCACGTTATGACTGACTACATCAGAGTTTGGTTACTTTTGAACTTATTCTTGCTGGCCTACTTTCAGATGAATACATAGCATCTACATTAAATCATTAGTTTTCTTTCAGACAAATGACCATTGCAAGTTTAATAAAACAAATTTAATTCAAATAATATAAGAAAATGAAGATTTAAGATATTCTTAAATATTGTTTCTCTTTCAGAATGGCCATCTTAACTCTAGAAGAATATCAGATCTGGAGTGTGAAAAATGTTCTTGCCAATGAGTTTTTGAATCTACTTTTCCAGGTATGTTTAAGGTAAATGACAGAAACCGAGGGCAGTGGTACCAGTAGTTCTACATCTTTTCCATTATGTAGTAGTTAGACAACTAGACTACAAAACCATATATTGTCAAGAGAACTGCATTAACCTGTACACCACCTGCAGATGGTAAGTTAGAGCGTGCGTGCTTCTTAGAGTCACAATGTGCATGATAGGAAAGTAGAATATAGCTGATAATGTTTATCTTAATAACTCATGATAGAGCAGATTGTAGACACATAGAAAAGAATTTAAAATGTAAAAGCCATTATAATTTGCTATTTTTCTTTACTTTTTTTTTAAGACCCTCCCTAACAAGTAAGGCAGTGTGGACAGAGACATAGATCATAAGTTGGCAGCTGTAAATTTTTCACAAAGTATACCATCTTTCCAGTTAGGAGGTTATTTTAGATGCAGAGCTTTTTCTTAATTTTCTTTCTTTCTTTCTTTTTTTCTTTTTTGTAATTTAATTCTTTAGAAGGTCCAATAAAGATTGAAGGAGAAAGGAGGAAAGAAAAGCTGTCAGGGGTGAACATGAAATCATAAAACTTGCCAGATTTTAAGTATTTTCCCAGTTAAAGTAGTTCTCTCTGCTCCAATTTAAAGAAACAACTTATAGTTTCCCATTTTTCATAATTCTTCAAAAATATATGTTGATTTAATAGTATTTTACAGGGGGGAGGGGTGTGAGTAGGGACAGACTGGAAGTTCAAGATTTGTAAATACTGACAGGTATATATAGAATAGATAAACAAGCTTATACTCTATAGCACAGGGAAATATATTCAAGAATTTGTAGTAGCTCATGGTGAAAAAATATGAAAACAAATATACGTATATTCATAAAGGACTGAAAAATTGTGCTGTACACCAGAAATTGACACAACATTGTAAATGGACTATAACTCAGTTAAAAAATAAAAGATATAACTGTTAGAACACTATAAAAAAAGTAGTATTTTAGATTTTTTTTATTTTATTCTCCTTTTCTTATAAAAGCACCCCTATGAAGATCAATAAGGCTTGATATCTTCATATCTATCATGATCCTCCATTGTGAATACAGAGTAACCTGCCTGTGGTACAGCTATGTTAGAATAAATGAAAATTGAACTCTTCCTGACAGCTAATATCTAATGCATATTTAATGCATATGAAATCTGATAAGCCTGTTATGCCCATTTAAATTAATGAGTTGCTCCACTGTCAGTTATCTGCCAGGATCTAAGTTGATATGTCTTTATAAAATATAAATACATATAAAAATAATATAAACCTACTATAAACAGAAGTGACTTGGTTAGTAATATGAAAATTGAGCAGCTATTTTGATCTCATTTAAAATGATACCCTCAGTTACTTTAAGTTATCATTAATTATATAGATATTTTGACCACTTAAGTTTGTGTCTGAATCATCTTGCAGCTCTTACATAGCAAAGCATTTTGAACTTTTATATTGCCTTTCCTATTTTCTCATGCTTATCATGGACTTGCATAGGCACTATATTTTCTATGACTCTATAAACAGATGTATGCCTGAAATTATCTTTTGTGTCTCAGGGTTTCTAGCATTATATTACTGACAGATTTTTTATTGGTTAGCAATCTAATTTTTTTCTTGGTATATATAGTCCTTTCAGTCCTTTCAAATATATATATATATATATATATATATATATGTAGTCAGTTTTCAATGTTGTGTCAATTTCTGGTGTGCAGCACAGTGCTTCAGTCATACATGAACATACATATATTCATTTTCATACTCTTTTTCACCATAAGTTACTACAAAACAGTATTGGATATAGTTCCCTGTGCTATACAGTATGAACTTGTTTATAAATTGGGAGTTTGAGATTTCCAGGTACTAAATATTAACATTACATTTTATGATGCTCACTTTATCCCATATTCAGACATGCTTTTAAAACTTTATTTTCACTTAATATATAAGTAAGCAGACTTACTCTAAATTGTTTTATTTTATGTCTGTTTCTAAAATAGAATTAGCTAATAAATTCAGTGATAAAAGCTTGAATTATACTTTTATTTTATTTGCCAAGATCCCACTCCTGGCTGACCATTTTGGGTATTTAAGTATAAAGTAAGTAAATGTCAGCAGAATTAGGAAACCATTCCTGTGGTAATATTATTTTCAGTCCTTTCAAATAAACTCAGTGCCCAATATTTTGCAGAGGAAGCATTCTAAACATGATCAGGATCTTCTATCTTATACGTTTGTCAGAAAGCATCAAATGTTAAACAGTTTGATAAACAGAATAGTGCACCACACTGACCCCTACCTATATCCATGTTGTAATCCTGAAATCTGTGAATATGTTATTTTACATGGCAAAGGGGATTTTGCAGATGTATCAGGTTAAGGACTCTGAGACAGGGAGAGTAGCCTGGATTATCTACATGGGCCTAGTCTAACAACAGGAGTCCTTAAAAATTGAAAATCTTTCCCAGATGTGGTCAGAAAGATATGACTTTGGAAGAAGGATTAGAAAGCTGTAAAGCTGTTAGCTTTGAAGATAGAGGAAGGGTCATGGGTAAAGAAATGTGGGTGAACACTAGAAGCCGGAAAAGACAAGGAAATATATTCTTCCTTTGACTTACAGAAGGGCATACAGCCCTGCTGAAATCTTGATTTTTAGCCAAGTGATACCTGTTCCTGACTTGACCTACAGAACCATAAAATAATAAGTTTGTGTTGCTTTAAGCTGCAAAATTTGTGATAATTTGTAACAGCAGTGATAAAAATAAGTATAGGGGAGGTAATCCAAATTTATGGATTGGAGGGCTCAACATTTTAAAGATGTCAGTTCCCCTTCAACTGATTCAAAGATTTATATGTGCACATCAAAATCCCCAAAACTTAATTGTTGTTACTGTTTTTTTGTAGAACTTGACAAGCTGATTCTAAATACATAGAGAAGCTTGAAGAGCCAACAATAGCCAAGCTGATATTAAAGAACAATGTTAAAGAACTTATTATAAAACAATATTAAGTCTATGTGATAACTACCTAAAGTTAGACATATAGACCAATGGAACAGTATTGAATTAAACCCTGTACCATACATGAACAGTAATTTTTGATAGATTATAAATCTAATAAATTTGAAACAAAAAGCAAAGCATGTGGGGGAGGGTAAAGCTCATGTGGAATGTGTGCTTAGCATGCATAAGGTCTTGGGTTCAACTCCCAGTACCTCCATTAAAATAAATAACCTAATCCCCCACCAAAATAAAGCATCTAGAAAATAGTGTAGGAGATATTTTAATGACTTTGAAGTGGCAAAGAGTTCTTAAACAAGACACAGCACTAAACATAAAAGAAGAGTTTTAAGTTGGACTTCAGTAAAATTAAGAATTATTTTTATCAAGAGATACCATTAAGAAAGTGAAAAGCCACATGGTGGGAAAATATATTTGCTATATCTATATCCAACAAAAGACTTGTATCTAGGGCATATAGAGAACAAAAACCAGTGGAGAAAAAGGCAAAACCTCAATATTAAAATGTGCAAAAAAATTGAACAGGTGCTTCACACACAAAAAGAAAAATCCAAATAAGCTATGAAAAGTGGCTGAGCTCTTTAGTAATAATAAAAATACGTACTAAAACCACACTTGGAACACCATTAGACATCCACTAGAATAGTTAGTTGTTAAGTGATATGAAGCATTGGTGAGGGTAACATGCAATGGGGACTCTTACACATGGCCAGTGGGAATATAAATTCTTACAAATACTTTGAAAGTAGGCTTTTTGAATGAAAGTTATATATGTATATATGTGTGTGTGTACATATATACGCACACACACATATACATACATACACACACACACTCCCTGTGTACCCTTCAGAAGCTTCTACATCTGAGCACAAAAGGACATCCAGAAAATTCTCATAATCACTATTTGTTATAGCCCCAAATAGAAAATGACCCAAACACCTGTCAGCAATAAATACATAACCATAAGTGGTGGCACATGCATACAAGTTGTATACTTTAAAGCAATAAAAATAAATATACTAGTTTAAAGAAAACACTAGTGGATGAATCTTACATAATGTTGAGTGGAATGTACGGGACTAAAAATTTCAAAAGTGAAAAAAACAATCCATGGTGGCTGAATTTAGGATGGTAAAACATCAAAGGGGTGCCATAGTATCTGGGAAGAAACCCAAAGTGGAACAGCAATGTTCTGTTTCTTGACTGGATGAAGGTTACATAGATGTGTTTACTTTGTGAAAAATCACTGAGCTGTATACTTAAGATATGTTCACATTTAAGCATGTATATTATATTTGCATTTTTTTAAAAATGTTTGCTTGCAAAAAAAGATATCCAAAGCCTAAGTATTTATCAGTAGGAGAATGGATAAAACAAATGATAGTATATTCAAACAATGGAATCAATTCAACAATAAAAAACAATCAACAACTGATGCAAAGATGAACCTCAAAAGCCTAATTTATACATTTCATTGTCAGGTAAATTTTAGCTCAGAAGGTAAACAAAACTATAAACAGGCATGTGCCCTGGGGGGAGGGGTGCTGAAGCCTTTGTCTCCTCAAACCTGTGCCATTACTGGCACATCTCGCAAGAAGAGAGGCGGGGCTCAGCCACAGCTACCATCTCCTCCTGTGCATAGTGCCCGGGCGGGGTCGGGGCTGAGACCTGAATCTGCACATGGGGGCCCCACAACCTCTTAGGCAGGACTGAGACTTGTTTATAGCCTGAGGCAGAGAGGATTTTTCTACCCTAACACCTCAGAGAACTTGTGCTGCCAAGGGAAACAAGGAGCTCAGATTTGGCACACAGCATAGGCAGGGCTGTTCCGTGGTCTTCCCCGAGCCCACCTACAGACCGCCTACCCAAGGCAGAGCAGGCAGCTGCACAGAGCAGCGGAGCGACCAGCACCAGGAGAAGGCAGGTGGGCAGCCACTCACCTTCCTGGCAGGAACACAGCACCTGACCACGGTGCTGGGACGGGGTGTGATCTGCCCACCTGCTTCCCCCCAAGCACAGCATCTGACTGTGGCATCAGGAGGGGGAGTGACCTGCCCACCCACTGGGTAAGAGCTCAGCTCCTGACCTACTGTTAGGAGGGGGCACAATCTGCTGGCCAACAGCCACTGAGAGCAGCACAGATGAGGGCACCAACAGAAGGCCTATGAAACAGCAAGCTGAGTTCGTGAAGCAGGGCAAAGACACAAAGACCTCTCAATAAAATCATTAAGGGCACACCATCTCCAGGATACGTAGGTAACTGCTACTCCTTAAGCCACTGTGCCAGAGAGATATGAGCAATGTGAAGAAGCAGAGAAACCACTCCCAATTAAAATATCAAGAGAAATCCCCTGAAAGCATGATCAAGGAAATAGACATTGATGGTCTATTAGATCAAGATTTCAAAAAAAGAGTGATCAAAGTACTGAAGGAACTAAAAGAAATAGTGTTTAGGTATATAAAATGTATCAAAAATGAAATAGAAACTATAAAGAAGAACTAGGTAGGATTAGTAAACTCATTGGCTGAGATGAGAGCTGACCTAAAGGCTGTGCAAAGCAGACAAGAAAATACAGAAGAATAAATAAGTGACCTAGAAGACAGGACAACAGAAAGCACCCAATCAGAACAGCTGAGAGAAAAACAAATGAAAAACAAAACAATATACGTGACCTATGGGGTAATATAAACTGTGCCTATGTATGCATAATAGGAGTTCCAGAAGGGGAAAAAGAACAAAGCGGATTGAAAAGTTATGGGAAGGACTCATGACTGAAAATTTCCCAAACCTAAAGAAGGAATCATATCCAAGCACAGGAGGCTCAGAGGGTCCCAAGCAGGAAGAACCGAAACAGACCCACACCAAGGCATATCCTAATCAAGATAGCCAGAGTCAAGGATAAAGAAATGATCCTAAAGGTAGCAAGAGAAAAACAAAGAGTGAGTTACAAGGGAACCCCCATAAGGTTTTCAGCTGATTTTTCTACCCTATTTATAACAGCTAAGACATAGAAACAGCCTAAAATGTCCATCAAAAGATGACTGGATAAAGATGTGGGATATTTATATGATGGGATACTATTCAGCCACAAAAACTGACTACATAACGCCATTTGCAGAGATATGGATGCTCCTGAAGAATGTTATTCAAGGTGGAGCAGTACAGAAAGAGAAAGAGGAATACCATGTGAGATCACTCATGTGTGGAATCTTAAATATATGCAAGATCTTGTGGTATCTCACAGCAAAAAAAAAACGTGACAATGAATATATGTACGTTCATGTATAACTGAAAAATTGTGCTCTACACTGGAATTTGTCATAACATTGTAAAATGACTATTACTCAATAAAAAATGTTTAAAAATAAGTAAAATAAAATATAACCTTTAAAATACTGTATAATGAGAGGTGTGATATTCTAGTATCTCTTCTAAGAAGTACGTTAGACACACATAAGAATAGCCAATGGTCAGAAAGATCACATGTTATCAGCTACCACGCCATGCAAATTAATGGCATTTAGCAGATATTCATATATGTGTGTAAATATATAAAATAGGTATTAGTCTATATGTAAATCAAATCAAATATTATATTGTAATCTAATGTAAAATCATATCAGCAAAAGCACTGTGCTGACATAAGTGTCTTGGTGTAAACAGATTACAATTTTTTATTGAGTTGTCATAATGGGATAATATTGTGAACCAAGTGGAAATTGTAAAAAAAAAGTTATCCAAAAAAAAAAAATCCTGACTACATGAAAAGATGCAGTTACTATAAGGCCTTTCCCATTATTTACTATCAGTGTCAGAAAGTCTTGGAATAAGTTAGGAGAATTAAAAACTCTAACAAGACACAAGAATGCACTCTCTGTTAAAGAAAATAAACGAAAAGAAAAAAACAAATGAATAGACAATTAAGGTCCTACAGATAAAAATACCAATTTTTATGGGAAATAGCCTTGAAATAAAAAATAAGGAGATTATATTCTAATTTCACCTTTTGAATAAAGATATACAAAATTTAGCTGAATACCTTCGTATTTTGCACTTATGAAGAAAAAAAATGTATTTGCAATGAAAAAGCAGCCATTACCCTGCCTTTTGAGTATTCTAAAGTTTTAGGTTTGAATATATTTCATCTAAAATGATCTTAAGCACTATGCAGTGGTTGGTATTTTAAAAATACCACTGTGTGTGGAACTTCTAAAATTGCTTCAAAAAATTTATATTTTTGCAATAATTTAGCAATGGCCTGGATATTATTTTTAACAAGACAACTCACCATGGAATACTGCAAGATTTTTTCAATGAGTTTATATTCACACATGTTTAAGATTGTCACTGTATTATGAGAAAATGTCAACCGTGGCAGTATTTTGACTTGAAAATGAGATAAGCTGAGAAGCATATTTTAAGTATAAACTAAATGATTGCATTCCTTTAAAGACAAGAAAGTAAAAGCATGATAAACTCTGACTTTGACACACTTAAAATATAAAAATTAACATAATGTAATTTTACACACTTCTCTTTAACTCTCAGTACTTTCTCAGCCCCTTTCCCATTACACCCGCGTCCCCGCTCCTGACCCTTGGTGTACACACCTCCCTTCACACGGAGGAAGGGGGGACCCGGGCGGTGAGGACCAGGGGCGCGGACACCCCAGCGGCCCCGATGGACACGGACACTCACCCGCTCCCGGCGGGCGAGGAGAATAGTCGAAGCGGGCCCGCCAGCGCACCCGTCTCCTCCTGCCCTGCTGGCCTGGGCCCCAGCTCGGTCAGGTCCACACACACCCCGGCGGGAAGCGGGCTTAGGCCGTGGGAAACCAGCGTAACTTCAGACAGAGAGCGGGGAGCATCCTCCCGCAGACACGCAGGCAGCGCTGTCCCGGAGCCTCCTTGGCGCCGCCCTCTCAGCCCTGAGGAAAGCAAGCTCCGCCCCCAGGGAAGACGCTGGTTGCTGACGCCGACTGCGCATGCGCACCGCCACCTAAGACACGCTGGCTTCGTTCGCCCCCTGCAGGTCCTCGAGGGCAGTGCAGGATACTCGGAACTCACTGTAGAACACATGACCCCTCCCAGCCATGATGCTAAATCACTGGAAATCTCAGTGCCCTGGCCTCTTTTTTAATGGCACTGGTGATGCTCTCATCCAGCCATGCCTGCTCTCTTGCCTGGCACATGCCTCAGTCCTTGGAATCCCGCCTGAATCAGATTCTGTTCTGGAGGAAGGACAGGTGCAGAAGAATCTCAAAATTCCAGACTTAGAAGATGACCAGGAACCCAAACTCAACTCTGTCAACTCCCTGGGGTCCCGTGAGGAGTGTGGTTTTCTCAGAACCATCTTCCCTGTGTCAGGAGCAGACCAAGCCTCAGGTAGCTTAGAGAGGCTATCATGCAGCACATGCTTTGGATGGTTCTGAGTTCTGACCTGCATGAACTTGAGACCCTTTTGTAACTCCTAACACTCTGTTTTCTCATAACTATAGTGATGGTTATTGATGACTGAGTTAAACCTCTTACAATGCTGAGGTGCTATTGTTCCTTGGATAACAGAATATTTTGAAGGGATGAACTGTTTATCACTTCCCCCTAATGAAGTATGTTTTTAAAACTAGAAATGTTTCAGGGGGCACTCAGGTCCTCCTCTTGCACCAGTTCCTGAGGTGTTGGCAGTTTCTGCTCTGAGCTCCAGATCCTGATCCTGCCGGTGGTCTATGGTGATGCCACTGTGTACATGCTCTTTCTTTTGCACCGGTGTGGAAAGGAGACAGCCCTTCCCCTACATGAGGCTGCAACACGCTGACACTCAAAGCAGGCACAATGAAGAACCAGCTAGAGTCCCCGGTACCAGCTGTCCCAGGTAGAAACGTCACCTTCACCATAGTGTTCCTGTGCTCCTATCAGGCCTTCACTACTCCCAGCAGGCCATGCATGAGCAGTGTGACAGTGTGACACCTGCACAGCATGGTGGTGATGATCCCACCTTATCTGTTTCTTTTTGGAATGTCCCCACACCTCTCTGAGCTTCACTTTGCTCTTCTCACAGGCAGAGTTGTACAGGCATGAACCTCACAGGGTTATGGTAGGTAGTCACGGTAGATGCTCACCCAGTGGCAGGCTCTGCCGAGAGGGCTGCTGGGAGTGCTGTGTGTCTTCAAATTTGTCCTTCACTCTCCCCAGTGAAAACACTCTTGTCCTTATCCTTCCCTGGCCTGCGGCCTTTCAGTGCTTGCAAAAGAACATGGAAACTATCTGCAAAGAAGTTTTGAGGTTCTGTCCATCTGATCCAGGAAATGCTGACTCTCCTAGATGTGCTGTTGGGTGGGCTCTCATGGGAGGGGCTTGGGCAGGACTTCCCTTTGCAATAAGCTGCCCCACCCAGCCCTTTCCATGATCCAGACTCCTGGGACCAGGGTGCAAATCCCCAGCTCCGCACTTGTCAACCATGTGACCTGGGCAACTTTCTCAAACCCAAGCTTTGTCCACCCAAGGTCAGCAGAGATGGGGGATAACAGGATGTCCCGCACAGAGTGTCTGTGCAGATTAAGTGAGGTAGAGCAGACAGAACAGTGGTGGGGCCTGGCCCATTGGTTGGCAGAAGGGAGCTCACCATGTGCAGCAAGTTCCACGGGTCACCCAGCAATCTGCCCAGAGGCTTAGCCACTCCATCGCTATCATGCATCTGAAGTCCACTTAACCACATGGGAGAGAAACAAACACATATTCTGAGTGTAGCTACCACAGGGAAAATTGCATCTGAGCGGGGAGTAATACCAGAGGGTGATCAGGATGGCGGAAGATGCCCCCTGGGTTTGAGCAGACTGGAGCTGCCCTCCAGAGCCTGGGGTTAGTGAGGATTGGCTTGTAGAAATGCCCCTCTCCTTTACCCATCAATGCTGGGTCCTGCGGGTACTGAGTCCCACAATCGGTGTGCTGCTAGGGCCCTCAGCACAGAGAAAAACCCAGGGGTTCCCACAAGGCTTCGGCCACATCCTCTGCTTCCTGAACTCCCACTCTGGTGACCCCACCTGGGATGCAGAGATGAGGTGAGGCAGGGACCTGTGCTGTCAACATCACTGCTCTACCCTGGGAATCTGGCACACAGTAGGTGCTTGGTAAGACATTGTTGAATGAACAGCAATACTGGGCCAAGTTTCTGTGGGTGTCTGTGCCCCCAGATCAGGGACCCCTCAGGGCCCACCTCACAAGTGACATGAAAATAATAATCCCACCAGGAGCAATAACAGTTCCTCAGAATAAATGGGCTTTTCCAAGCACTCTCCACCTGTTGCAAAGGCCTCCAGGCAGGGAAGTGGGCTGTCAGGGGCAGCACTGCACTCTCCACTGTAACAAGGGGAAAGCCAAGGGCCACAGAGAGGAGTGCCTTTCCAGTGTCACTGCTCACTTTCCCACCTTTTGGGAGACCAGGAGGCTTTTCTACTACATTCTGGCTCTGAAGCCCCAATACTGTTTGGACATGCCTCCCTCCCTGGAGCAAGGAACCACTAAGTGACCTGTCACTTGTCACCAAGCAGACAGGCTCATTCCAGCTCATTGTGCCACCAGCAGGATGTGCTAGAAGCAGGATCCTCTGGGAGACATCACACTCTCCCAAGCTGGAAACAGGTGAACAGCTCACAGGTTTCCTGGAGAGGATGGTCACATGGCCTTGATCTGGCCGATCAGCATTTTCCATCCTCCCTGTCCACTGTGATTGGCTCAAGGCTGGGCACCAGCCCAATCAGGCTCCACGGAGGTCAGGCCTAGTTGCTGGAATCCTGGGAGCAGAGAAGTTCTATTTCAGTTGGGAGTTGAGGGGTGGTGATGTCAGCCTGTGGCAGTTGGTGACTATCTTGCTTTCATAAAGGCAGAGCCATGTGAAGATGACACCAGTGGCAGAGCCCAGAGGTGGGGAAGGATGACTTTTGTTGATGTCACTGAGCACCAGGTACAGACCTGCCTGAAGCTATCTCCCTGTGGACGTCTCAGTTAGGTAAGTCATTCTCTCCTGTCCTGTTTGCTTCTTAAAGCCACTTTGGTTTTCTGTCAGTGGTTTTAAGAAAAAGTTTGACTATTCCTTCAAGCTGGCTAAATGGAGACCCTGGAACTGCAACAGTGAGGTGACAGGCAACAATGTGGCAAATAGACTCCAGAGGCCTCTGTTCAAACAGGGGAATGTAAATGACAAGGGAGAGTACACATGGCCTCAGTGAACAGATTTGCTACTGGTAGCTCCCAGTTCCTGGATATTAGAGTGCATGCACTCAGCCAAGTCTCAGCTCTGCTGTCATACCTGCTAACCCACAACTCTCCTCTCCCACCTGCCGGGCCTAGGGGGGCTGGACACCCCGGGCACCTGAAACAGCCCAGGGCTTTGTGTTGTAATTTACACAGGCTGCCCCCAGTTCTGAGGGTGAGGGTGACTGGGTTCCAGTTTACAGAGAAAACAGACTAGACGGTCTCACTGGTGAGATGTGGGGGTGGGACCCCAATCTACCATTTACCTATGACTTCGGAGTGGACAGCCTCCCCACCCTCAGCCAGGATGCTTGCTAAGCCTAGGGGATTAGGAGTCCTGCTCCCTCCATCACCCCTCCTGGAGGTGAGAGTGGGGGGCTCTTCTCTATACAACATTCACCCCTGCAGGGGCACACGTGTGACCTCACAGTCTGTCATCCCTTCCTTATGACCTGGACCTCCTTGATGTGTGAGCACTGCAGATCATGGGTGCACACGTGGGCAGGTGCACCATGACTGAGAGGACAGCACTCCAATTTAAGCCCCCTCCATGCTCAGATGATTACATCCTGGAATTGAGGGGTTCCCAGGGGTCAGGTGGCCAATTCTGGCCTTAGGGGCAAATTCTTATCATCCAGGGGGCTAATTTTTAAATTAAATTACACATTTTCAATTCAATAGTCAAGCCCCTTTCTAGGCAGCCTTGTAGCCTCTCAGCTTTTACCCCTCGCTGTGACCATGTACTAAGCTTCAAATTGAGTGCCATTATGGACATGAACATGTCCCTGTCATGTGTCACCTTCACAGTAAGTGGCCACCCCAAACTCCCCTCCCTTCCCCTTGTCGATATCTCCACACAGGGAGTAGGGCCCTTTTGATGCATTTGTGCAAATGTGTGAGCTAAGGGTTTAGAATGTCCAGGCTAGGAGGGGTCTGCTCCACATGGCAGGGCAGGTGGGCTGGCAGGGGGTGATGGTTCACTTGTAAAACCTCAGCTGGTTTCAGGCAGTGACAACAGACTGGCAGCCAAGGGCTCAGCTGGTGCAGAGTAAGCGGATTAAATGTGTTCACCCAGATGCCTTGGGGGTGGCAGCCCTGGAGTACGACTACAAGTGAGGAAGGTGGAGGGTCCCCAGTGCCTGGACCTCCACCTTCTAAAAATCAGGACTGAGATGTGGCTTTGAAATCAGAACACTGAAGTTCAAAGCTTCCCCCACCACTTAGTCAATAATTCAAAGCAAATGAGCCTCAGTTTTCTCATGTGTAAAATGAGAACTTTGAAGTCTGTCCCTCTGAGGGTGTGGAGGGAAGTAAATGCGGTGACAGCAGAGCATAGGAGCTGTATGGGCTGAGCCTGCATACAGGCAGGCCGTTGTTGCTGCCATGACCACTGTCTTCCAGGGCAGGGTCTTCACTCTCTCCCTGTGAAGGTCCAGACAGTAAACATTCTAGGCTTTGAGGGACCTACAGTCTCTGTCACAACTACCACCCTCTGCTGTTGGAGGGCAAAGGCAGCTCCTGCAGTAGGTAGTCCAGGCTCGCACCCCCGCTTCCTGACATAAGTATTCCTGAGATACAATTTTCACATAACTTTGTTGGCTTTAGGTGTGCAGCATAATGACTTGTTACATGTGCATATTGTGAAATGATCAGTTCATTAACTTTACTTGACGTCTGTCATCACCCATAGTGACACACTATTTTCCTTGTGATGAGAAATTTTAAGAGGTACTCTCTTAACTAACAAATGCACAACGCAGTGCTGTTAACTACAGTCACCTTACAGTACATTATGTCCCCAGGACTTGTTTATCTTCTAACTGGAAGTTTGTACATTTTGATTATCTTCCCGAATTTCAATCACCCCCTGACTCACCTCTTGCAACCACCAACCTGATCTCTGTTTCTATGTGTTACGGTTTATTTTGTAGATTCCACATATAAATGAGATCATAGGTATTTGTCTTTCTGTCTTATTTATTTCACTTAGCATAATACCCTGAAGGTCCACCCAAGTTGTCACAAATGGCAGTATTTCACTTTTTTAATGTCTGAATAAGATTCCATTTTATATACATATATATGCATCACGTTTTCTGTACCCATTCATCTGCTGATGGACACTTAGGTTGTTTACATGTCTTGGTTATTGTAAATAATGATACAGTGAACATGAGGGTGCAGTTGTCTCATTGACATAGTGATTTCATTTCCTTTGGATATATTCCCTGCAGTGGACTTGCTGGATCATATGGAAGTTCTAATTTTAAATTTTGGGGGAGCCTTCTTACTCTTTTCCCGAGTGATGGCACCAATTTACATTCCCACCAACATTGCACAAGTTTCCCTTTTCTTCACACCACCACCATCACTTGTTATCTCTTGTATTTTGATGACACCCACACTGACAGGTGAGAGGGGGTATCTCATTGTGTTTTTGATTTGCATTTCCCTGATGGTGAGTGATGTTGAGCACCTTTTCATGTACCTGTTAGACATCTGTGTGCCTTCTTTGGAAAAATGTCTATCCAGTTCCTCTGCCCACTTTTTAAATCAGATTGCTTGTTTTTTGCTGTTGAATTGTAAGAGTTCTTTATATGTTTTGGGTGTTAACCCCTTATCAGATATATAGTCTGAAAATACTTTCTCCCCTTCTGTCTGTTATCCTACCCTCTGCTTTCTGGATGACAGGGGTCCAGGCACTTGGGAATCTCTGCTTCTCACGTGTTTCCAATGGTGGGTGGGTGAGGGCTGTGTTCTGATAAAAGTGTGCACAAACGTGGGTCACTACCCCTTATTTTAGAAGATGGGCTCTGAAAAGTGCAGTGTGGGCAGGGATGTTTCCCTGAAGTCATCATTTGGATGGTCATGTGCTCTGGAACTCACATCATCTAGCCCGGATGTGATGGGGCAATTTGCAAAGGGAGGACCTTGCAGCTAAGACACTGACCAGGTGCTCTTGTGTCTTGTTGGAAAGACCTGGAAACAAAGTTCTGTGGAACAGGGACTACTCCAGGTCACAAGGCTCAGTTCAGACTTCTGGGATGCAGAGACCTGCTCTGACCCACTGTCACTGAGGAGGGAAGGGCCTCAGGCAGGAGGGAGGAGTTGCTGGATTTCACTTGCCCTGTTTGTCAAGTTTCAGCTCTGGTGATGTGTGGAACATGGGCTTAGCTTTGGGAATGTAAGAGGAGAGGTTCCTGGGGAAGGGCTGGCTTTTTCCTCTGATTGAGGTCTTACTGTGTGCCAATCACAGCAGTCCTCTGAGTCAGGGCTGGAAAGCCAGGCACAGAGAGGTCAGGGAGTTTCCAAGTCACACAACATTAGGGGCATCATTAGGGTCTGATGCAGACCTGACGCCCAGCCCACATTCTCTCTCCTTTCTCAGGACCATCATGATCCCACATGTCAGAATCACCCAGAGAGGCCCAGGTATGGGCACTGGGACCTTTCCTGCCTAACATGCCAGGAGCCTTAAGAGGGACGACAAGACACTTCCTGAATCCATGATGCCCAGAGGCTCCTCTTAGCAAGAGGCTCAGCACACACTCCTGGATGAATCCTAGCTCTGTCCTGAGTCACTCTGTCCTCCCTGCCTCAGTTCTTCTGCCCACATGGGGCTGGAAACAGCAGCCACTTCACAAGGGTCTATGGAACCTCCAGGATCCTGGAAGCAGCGCCCTCACACAGGGAGCACGGTCTCCTTAACTTTTCCTCACCTCTTTGCTGGATGTAGAGTCCCAGAGGGGCACTGGCTTGTCCCAATTCTCACCCCAGATCAGGGTCCAGCAGGGGGTGGTGTCCAGGCTGGACTCTGTCCTCTGCCCCTTTTGGGGACCCTCATTCATCGCACCTTGGCTGCCTGGACACTGTCTTCCAGGGGCCACTCTGTGCCTCCCACACTTACCTAGCATCCACCCACCCTGGGTTACTCCAGCGCCCTCTGGCCCTTGGCCACACACCTACTCCGTGTTGAGTGGAAATGAGGTGACCGACATGCTGGGCCTCCTGGACAGTCTGGAGGAGCCCGATATCCCCAACCTGCCCACCACCCCAAGTGCCCAAGATGGGGAGAGGGTGTGCCTCCATTCATACTCTGATTTGCTCAGATTCTCAGCACCTACTTTGCTGGGTGGATATGGGGGCAGAGGTATGATGTAAAAGCAGGAGACATGGACAGCAGACCATGAGAAGGGGGCTAGCCCAGGCTGGTCTCATAACCCCCTTAGCTTTGACTTTATCATCTTTAAAGTGGGACAGAATCTTGTGAGGTGAGCAGGATCCTGACCCATAGCCAGGCACTGTCCTACACGCCTTAGAGAAGCTCACTGACTCCTCATGAAAATCTGTGGGGCAGGGACAGGCATTATCACCCATTTCTGCAGAAGTAACTGAGGCAGAGAGAGAACAGCTGAGGTGACCACCCCAGATTACAGAGCCCAGGTCATCTGGTTCCAGTGTCCAGGCTCATTGTCAGTGCCCATTCTGGGTTTTCCTCCTCCCTTCATCCTCCACTGGGACCCATGGCCGCAGCCTCATTTCAGTGTGATTGTTCATGGGGAGCAGGGTGGGTGCACTGAGGGCCCGTTTCTCTGAGGACTCCTTTCCCAGAAGGCTCAAGGGGTTGACTTTATTCACTACTGGACACCCAGGCCTGGGCCCAGGCCAGCCACACTGCAAAGCCTGAATCAGTGATTGTTGAGTGAATTCCTGAACCTCTGCATGTATCTGCATGTTGCCCCCATTTCCTCATCTCCACAGCTGGCTACCCGGCCAAAACGTTGTGTAATCAGGCCTGGGCCAGGGACAGTCAAGGGGACCAGAGCTGCTCAGCTGGGGACAGGAAGCCTCAGGGGCCCTTTGGCTGTCCCAAGCATCTCCTGGGGCAATTCACAGGGAAGCCCAGCCAGCTTCCAGGAACAGCAATCAGGTCCCAATCCCAGGGGTATAGGGTAGGGCATGAGGGGTGTTCCTGAGGCTGACTTTGTGTATGAAGGGGGCCCGAGGGTCAGGCTGTTTTCAACGTCCATTCCAGGCCCACACCCCTGCTGGCAGCATGGAGCTAGTCATAAAGGACACAGGCCGTGGGGCCAAGGCTATAGCAGGGCTCTGCTCACTCTCTGTGGCTCAGTGTCCTCATCTGTAACAGAGAACTAGTAAGAGGGCCATGGGAGGGCTCACTGAAACCCTCCTCTGTGGCTTTGGTTGGACACTGCCCTCTCTCTGCTCAGTGCCCTTCTCTGTAATAGAGAACTGGTAACATTTTTCTTAGCCCCTTTTGGCCCCATTTTTCTGAGTCTCTTTCTACATTGGGCCCAGGGCTTTCACAGAGATCACAGACTTGGGATGTAATCAGAGTGTGGTCACAGCCCTAGTGGTCTCAATTGAGGCCAGAGGAACTTCGGGGGGGTGGGAATCCAGAACTGCTTCATGGAGGAGGTGAGATCTGATCTGTGTCCCCAAGGATGAGCTGTCATCTAGCTGAGGCCTGGCACTGAGCAGGATCCATGTACATGGTGAATGAGGGTGTGAATGAATGAAATGGCACCCCTCTAACAGAGAGTGAGGGGGGAGTCCCCTAGGCCAAAGCAGAAAACACAGGGCACCCTGGGGGAGCAGAGGGCGGGGCTGCAGTGTGATGCCTGCCTCACCCTTTATGGGTGTCTTGCCACCACTTTAGCGTGTGTTCTGGTGGATTGGGAGCCCTTTCCTCTCCTCTGCTACAGTATCCTGCTCTTCATTCCCAGCAACACCCGCCTGTGTCACCTCAGTGTCCACAAGTGGACCTGGACCTGTCTTGTGGGAGATTGTGAAGAGGGATTTGGTGTGCAGCCCAAGAATGAAGTGGGAGGGAGAGGATAATAGGGACCTCCAGAGCGGATCATGGGCTGGGAGACATCGGAGGGGTGGGGAAGGCAGAGCCTCAGAGCTGTAGGATCCTGCTAGTGGTGGCTCATTCACGAGGGGCTTCACAGGAAGGAAGCAATCATGGGGTAAAGGCAGAGCTCAGTTTTGGGCTTGCTGACATGGAACAGCTCATCACAGAAATGTCCAGAAGAGCTGGATGTAGGGAACGAAGATGCCACTGATGTCAGGGTCAAAGCCTGAGACCCAGATGTGGTGGGGCGGTGGTGCAGGGGAAGGGGCTTGAGGATATCAAGATGTTCATTCATTGGGGTCCTCAGGGTGGGGACCTTCATGTTCATTTCACAGCCACCTGGTGCCTGACAGAATTAGGCTTAGGGGGGTCACTGAGTAGACACGTTCCGATAACCTAGATTCTCCTCTTTCCACATAAAGTCCCTGGTGTGAAGCCAGCAGGCACTCTTCAGAGTCATACACCCTCACCCATGGGCTCTCTGTGTGCCTAGAACCCAGTGGCCCCTTACCTGCCACTCCCCACTGCAGGACCCTTTGCACACCTGCATTTCCACAAGCTATAAAACATCTTCTCTTGCTGTGTGTTTACCCTATGAAACCTCATTGCCCCAGGAAGAGAGAACTCACATCCTTCCCTTATTAAAGTGGTAAAGCCTTTTGTTCAGAGAAGCCCCTGACAGATCTCACAACCAACCAGGTACCTGTGCATGAATTGATCATGCAGCCCCCTCCTCCTTGTGTGCACAGCACCCCCCCAATAACAGACCCCACACACTCAACATTGGCGCTCGTGTAGGCACCTCTTGCCTGTGTGGCCTGATGTTGCCTATAGCAGTGTCCATATTGAACTTTCCTAAACCCTTCTCAGACGCTGGTAATTCTTTACCAACCCAAGTAATTAGCCTGCCATTGTGCCCACAACACCTGAAACAGAGTTGGCTAAATTATGCAGATTGATGATGCAGGTTAATTTGCTATACAGGTGAAATCAAGATTTACAAATAAAAGCAACATACATATTCAAGGCAGGACTAAGAACTCACACGGATAACTAAGACCCTCCACATACATCCCACTTTGCCCTTAGGGCCTTTGGGATGGCTGCTCTTTCAGCCAGGATCTCTCTCCGCCTGCTTCTTAAACACCTCCAGGAATCTGCTCAAATGTCCTCCCTGACCCTATTTTTCTCCATGGAACATATCACCTCCGGACATTGTGTATATTTTACTTAATTTTCTCTGTGTCCCCCACCAGGCTGTCTGCTGCATGAGGATGGAGACCTGACTGCTTCACTACCTGCTGTGCCCGGTATCTGGAACCCACCCAACACACAGTAGGACCTCAGAGATTGTGTGACGGGTGTGTGATCACTGTAGGCCACAGACAAAAGCCTTCCCAGCAGTCATGGTAAGAGTCATTCATTCTCTACTTACTGAGCCCTACTGTGTGCTGGATACTGACCTGGGTGTGAGGCATGCAGTGGATTGGATACAGTGAGCACACACAGCATGTTAGGAGGGACCTGTGCTCTGGAGAGCACATAGGGCTGGGGGAAGTCAGGAGTGCAGGCGTGGAGGAGAAGAGGGCCAGGTGGAGACAGTGGTGCCAGAGGAGACAGAGAGGTGGGGCCCAGGTCGTGTAGGGCTTAATGGCTCTTGTGAGGGCTTTTCCTCAGGGCAGCGGAACCATGGCTGGGTACGGAGCAGGGGCCCGTGTCCTGAATGCTATGCAGGAAATGGAGCAGGTGTCTGCTGGGGAGATGTGCGTGGAGGAGGCTGTCCCTGTAGACTGTGCAGGCAGAGAAGGCTCCTCTGAGGAGGTGACATCTGAGCTGAGCCCTTGTATGGACCGTGTTTCCACCTTCTGTAGACTGGATGCTTTCATCTGCCCTGCAGCCCTATGCAGGATACACCCTGTTCTCAGTCACCTGGACTTGGCCTCCTGCCTCCCTTGTGGGCCCTCCCACCCCAGAAGGAGTCCTTCTAGATCTAACTCACTACCTCCTCCACTGGACTTGGACTCACACTGAGCCACTGTCCACCTGCCCAACTCACCCAGAGTCAAGTCCAAACACTTGGGGGAGCCCCTCCACCCCAGAGCCCATGAACTTACTCAAATGGCCAGTCCTCAGCCTGCTCACATGCCTCACACTCCCCTCCTGCAGAAACCCTGTGACAGATCATGTCCACAGCACCCTGCTCCTCCGATCCTGACCCCAGGCTTTCCCATGGGGTGTGACCCCGCATAGATTGCAGCCACCTCCTCCAGTCTGGTGAGTAGAAACTAACTTTTCTTTTTTCTTTTGTTAATATATTTATTTTTTTAATTTTTATTTTATTGAGTTATAGTCAGTTTGCATTGTTGTGTCAATTTCCAGCATAGAACATAATTTTGTCAATTCTGTTTACTCTTTCAAGAAACCATCTCTTGGCTTGATTTTTTCAAATGTCTCTTATATCTCTATTTTATTTATTTCCTCCCTGATCTTTATTATTTCCTTCCTTCTGCTTACTTTTCTTATTTTTGCTCTTCTTTTTCTAATTCTTTTAGGTGGTAAGTTTGATTGTTTATTGCAGTTGTTTCTCGTTTTTGAGGTAGACCTGATTCTCTCGCTATAAACTTCCCTCTAAGCACTGCCTATTCTGGATCCCATAGGTTCTGTGTGATTTTGTTTTCATCATCATTTGTCTCAATGTGTTTTTTATTTCTTCTTTGATTTCATCATCCACCCATTTTTTTTAAAAGTAGTATGTTGTTTAACCTCCATACTGTCATTTATTTCTCCTTTATTTTTCTGCAGTTCATTTCTAGTTTCATGGTATTGTGGTCAGAAAAAGTTGCTTCAAATATTTTCTATCTTCTTCAAATTGTTAATGCTTCTTTTGTGCCAAAGTATATGATCTATCCTAGAAAATGTGGTATGTGCACTTGAGAAGAATGTATGTTCTATTTTAGGGAAATATAATGTTCTGAAATTATTACCCAAGACAAATTGTTCTATTGTATCATTTAATTTCTATGTTGTCTTATTAATTTTATGTATGGAATATCTGTCCAGTGATGTTAATGGATTGTTAAAGTCTTCTACCGTGATTGTGTTCCAATCAAATTTTCCCTTTTTATCTGTTAGTATTTTCTTTTTTTCTGTTATGTATTTATGTGCTCCTATGTTGTGTTCATATATGTTAATGAGTGTAATATCTTCATCTATGACTCCTTTAATCATTATAAAATGTCCTTCTTAATCTTTCTTTATAATCTTTGTTTTAAAGTCTATTTTATTTGAAATCACTGTTGGTATTCCTGCTTTCTTGTCATTTCCATTTGTGTGGAATATCTTTTTCAATCCTCTCACTTTCAATCTATGTGTGTCCTTCTCCCTAACGTGGGTCTCTTGTATACAGCGTATTGTAGATACTTGCTTTATTATCCACTCTGCACTCTATGTCCTTTGATTAAAGCATTTAGTCCATTGACATTTATATTAATTATTGATAGAAATGTGTTTATTACATTTTGAACTTTGTTTTGCAGTTCATTTTGTATTTCCTCTTTGTTCCTTACTTTTTCTTTTTGTGGTTTGATAATTTTCCTTTTTATTATCTTGGTGTCTTTTTAGTTTTGTGACTCTATTGTAACTTTTTGGCTTGTGGTTACCCTACTTTGTACATATATTAACCCATTACTATATCTGTTTGTTTTAAACAGATAGTAATATAAGCTCAAACCCATCCTACCAAGAACAAAAAAGAGAGAGAGACAGAGAGAAAGAGAGAGAGAGAGAAACCTGTATATTTTCTTGCTCGCCTCTCCCACCCTTAATGATTTAGATGCCCTCTTTTATGATTTCATGTTTATTCTGTTGTGATTCATTGTAGCAATCACCTTTCCAAATATGGTTTTCTCCTTTTTGTAGCATCCTGCTTCTTTTCTGTTTAGAGTAGGTCTTTCAATATTTCCTTTAGCATAGGTTTAGTGTTGCTAACTTCTTTTAGTTCTTGCTTGTTTGTGAAGTTCTTTATCTCTCCTTCTATTCTAAAGGATACCCTTGCTGGATAAAGTATCCTAGGCTGCATCATTTTTTCATTCAGGACTTTGAATATACCTTGCTTCTCCCTTCTGGCCTTTACTGTTTTTGTAGAGAAATCAGCTGAAAGTCTTATGGGGGTTCCCTTGTATCTAATCCTTTTTTTTCTCTTGCTGCCTTTAGAATCATTTCCCATTCTCAACCCTGGTCATCCTGATTGTAATATGTCTTGGTGTGGGTCTGTTTTGGTCCTCCTTGTTTGGGACGCTCTGTGTTTCCTGTACTTGGATATCTGATTCCTTCTTTAGGTTTGGGAAGTTTTCAGTCATGATTTCTTCAAATATCTTTTCAATCTCCTTTGTTCTTTCTTCTCCTTCTGAGACCCCCATTATGAGTAGGTTGGCATGCTTTATGTTATTCCATAGGTCCCTTATATTGCTTTCATTGGTTTTTATTTGTTGTCTCTCAGCTGTATTGTTGTCCTGTCTTCTAAGTCACATATTCATTCCTCTCAATTATCCAGCCTACATTTTACATCCTTTACCTCAACTCTCATCTCAGCAAATGAGTTTTCCAATTTTCACTGGCTCCTCTTTAGAGTTTCAGTTTCGTTATTTGACATATTCTCTGTCTCTATACACAATCTCTTTTAGTTTCTTCAGTACTTTGATCACTCCTTTTTTGAAATCATCTAGTAGACTATCAATGTCTATTTCATTGATTGTTCTTTCAGGGGGTTTATCTTGTTCTTTTAATTGAGACAGGTTGCTCTGCTTTTTTATCTTGCTTATATCTCTGTGGCACTATGTCTTATGGAGTATAAATTATCTACTGTGGTCTTTTAAGAGTTTACTTATTTATATAAAATGGATGCAGAAATAAAACTAAGCACAAAGAAATTAGTTTTAAAAGCAGTATAATCAATAACAGAAGAACATATTGAAACAAGATAACAATTGAGTTGGGATGAATTTTTAAAATATTAAAGGAAGAAAAAATATTTGAGAACAGAGTATAATCACAACAGAAGAACAAAACAAAGATAAAAATTAAATTAGACAAATTGAAAGATAATAATAAAAGTATTTTAAAAGAAAATTTTAAAAGGAATTAAAAATAGAAATATAAAAATTATTTAAGAAGTAACATTTAAAAAGTAAAAGAAAATGGAACAGAAAAAGAAAAGAGTATGTTCCCGTGGAGATTGTGTGCCCTTAGTAATTTTATCAAGAGCTCCTTCTTAAATATGTGTGGTTACCAAGTCTTACTTCTGTGCCTTTTGTCTGTTATCCCTTTGGTTAATGATGTGGCCATTAACCTGTTAACCAGAGCCTACCCTGGCTATTGAATAGGGACTCCTCTTTGTTTTGTGGTTGTCACAGCTCCTGCCCTTGCCTTGCTTCATGAACTCAGCTCGTTGTTTCCAGAGACCCTCTGGTCACACCCTTGGTCTGTGCTGCTCCCAGTGCCTGTAGGTAGACATGTCACATCTCCTCCCAGTGCTGCATGTTGGTGCTGCACTCCTGCATGGTAGGTGGGCAGGTTGTGCCCCTTCCCAATGCCGTGTCCAGGTGCAGCAGTCCTCCACAGTAGTTGGGTTGGTTGCTCCCATATTCAGTGCAACTCCCCACTCCACATCTGTTCCACACTGTATGGGTGGGCTTGAGGCAAATGGCCACACCAGCCCTAGTCCCTGCTGTTTGCCAGAACTTTGCTCCTTGTTCATTTGTCTTAGAGGTGTGAGTTCATAGAGGCACCAGGACAGAAACTTCCTATATGTCTGGGGATGTAAACAAGTCTCAGTCCCACCTATGAGGTTGCAGAACTGCCAGGTACATATTCAGGTTTCAACCCCATGTCTGCCTGGGTGGGTATGATGGCTGTGGCTGAGCCTCATCTTTCTTATTCTGAGAAATCACCAGTTATGTTGCGGTGAGTCAGCAGAAACAAAGGACGAAACACCCCTTCCCCCAGGCAAGCCAGCAATATTGCTTTGCTTTATTTTTTTTCTTATTTTATGGGAGGCCCAGGCTGTTCTGATCTGTATACAATCCAAGCAGTTGTCCACAACACACTGCAGTCCCCCAGGGTTACCTATGTACAGTCATCCAGAGTCTGCCTGGATCCAGCAGCCTGTCCCTTCCCATCCCTGATTCACATCTAGGTTTGGGGGTTGTTGACACACTTTGTGCCCATTTAACTTAATTCTGTCAGTCAAGGGTGGTTCTGTACACATCTGAGCCTCAGAGGTTCCCTGTCCATCCTGCTGACCTCTCCGTTGGAAAGAGGGAGACCCAGTCAACCAGCACTATCCCTCCTTTGCTGCTCCCTCTTCAAAGGACCAACCCCAAGCCATTTTGCATTTTCTTCCTTCTTTTTTCCTTTTCTCCTACCAGATTGGTGGCACATTTTGTCTTTTGAAGATGGCAATGTTTTATCAAAGTTCAGCAGATGTCCTGAGTGGATGGGTGTGTCTGTGAATGTCAGTCTTGGTGAATTTATTGGAGAGGATAAGATACAAGCATCCTTCTACTCCACTATCTTGGCCTTTCTGCAAGAATATACACTCTTAATAATTTTGTCATAAGGTTATTTTTAACTGTGGGTGGTTGCCAAGTCTTCCTTCCACGCCTTTTGCCTGTTATCCCCTTTGTTGGTGGTGTTTCTGGTGTTCTGGTGGCCTGAATCTGCTCTGGCTATTGAGCAGGAGCTCCTTTTTTTCCTGTGGTTGTCACACTCCTGCCCATATCCTGCTGTGAAATCTCCACTTGCTGGTACCAGAGGCCTTCCAGTCGTGCCCCTGGTCTGTTTCCCAGCATCAGTAAATGGGTGGCCTGCACCCCCACCAGATGCCTGGTCCCAGGACCACACTTGTGCAAGGTAGTTGGCAGGTAGCTCCCCTGCCGCCTTAGGTCCATGCTTTGTAGGTGGAATCAGAGGAAACAGCTGCAGTAGCCCTCACCCCTGCTCTGTTCCAGAACACTGCTTCTTGTGCATTTGTCTTAGAAGAGCCAATTCAGAGAGGCATCGGTGTGTAATGGTCCCTTCTTCTTGGGACTGTAAACAAATCTCAGTCCCACCTATGAGGTTGTGGAGCCCCTAGGTAGGGATTCGGGTTTTGACCCCTCCTCTACTTGGGAATCATGCACCAGAAAATATAGTGGCTATGGCTGAGCCTTGACTCTCTTCTCCCAAGAAGTCTCCAATAATGGCACTGTGGGTCTGCGGACACAAAGGCTACGGCTCCCCTTCCCCCCAGGGCACACCAGCAGTGTTTTCTGCCTTTTTTTTTATTTTATGGGGGACCCAGGCTGTTCTGTATACTCTCCCAGCCATGGCACACAGAACATTGCAGTCCCCCAAGGTTTCCTCTGTAGAGGCAGCCCGAGTCCTCTGCTCAACTCAGACAGCCTGTCCCATCCCACACCTGCTGGTTCGCATCTAGGGCTGGAGATCATTGGGACCCTTTGTGCCCCATTAACTTAGTTCTGTCAGTCAAATTCTATTCTATACAGATCTGAGCCTCTGAGGTTCCATCTCCATCCTGCTGAACTGGCCATTGGAGTTGGAGAGACCCAGTGTATTAATGCTATTCCTCCTTTGCAGCTCCCTCCCCATTGGAATGGTCCAGAACTATTTTCCTTTTTCTTCTTTTCTCCTGTTCTCCCACCAGATTTGTGGAAAATTTTATCTTTTGAAGGAGCCAATATTCTGTCAAAGTTCAGCATGTGTTCTGGGTGGTGGGTGTGTCTGTAGATGTCACTCTTGGTGAATTTGTGGGAGAGGGTGAGCTCTGAGCATCTTTTTTACTCCACCATCTTTCCTCCTCCTTCACTCTTTTTCTTTTGATTGGAACATTTAGTCCATTGACATTTATAGTAGCTATTTTATAGATGTGGGTTTATTGCCATTTTGAAATTTGTTTTCCAGTTGATTTTGGTAATTATTTGTTTCTTTCTTTTAATTATTTTTATTTTTGTGATTTGATAAATTCCTTTTCTATTAGCTTGGTTTCTTTTTGGGTTTTATGACTCTATTATATACTTCTGATTTGTGGTTATCTTGTCATTCAAGTATGGTAACCCATTACTTCATCTGTTTGGTTTCAGTTGATAGTCATGTGGGCTCAAGTGCATCCTAAAAAGAAAGAAGACAAAGAGAAAAAAGAAAAAAAAAGAGAAAAATTATATATTCTCTTGCTCTCCTCTTCCACCTTTCATGATTTTGCTATTCTCTCTTTCTTGTTTGCCTTCTTGTTTTCTTTATTGACTTACTGACTTATTTATATCCTCATGTTTTCCCTTGCAACTCACTGTATTTATCGTATTTCCAATTATGGTTTCTTAATTTCTATAGCTTCCTGTTTATTTTTTATTTAGATTCGAACTTTCAAATTTTTTTTAGCATAGATTTAGTACTGCTGAATTCTTTTAGTTTTTGCTTGTCTGTGAAAATCTTTCTCTCTTTCTGTTCTAATGGATAGTCTTTCTAGATAGAATATCCTAGTTTGCAGCCGTTTTCTTATTCAGGACTTTGAATATATCTTGCCACCCCCTTCTGGCCAGAAGATTTTAGGTAGTGAAATCTGCTGAATGCTTATGGGACTCCCTTGTAACAAACACTTTGTTTTTCTCTCACTGCCTTTAGAATATTTTATTTTACTTTAACCATTTTAACTATAATATGTCTTGGTGTAGGTCTGTTTGGTTTCTCCTTGTTTGGGACCCTGTGTGCCTCCTGTACTTGGATAATTCTTTCCTTCTTAAGGTTTGGAAAGTTTTCAGTCATGATTTCTTTAACTATCTTTTCAATCCCCCTTTCTCTTTCTTCTCCTTCTGGGACTCACCATTATGCATAGGCTGGCACACTTTATATTATCTTGCTTTAATTGGTTTTTATTGACTTTTCTGTCTGCTGTTCTTTTTGGGTTATTTCTTTTATCTTGTCTCCTAAGCCATTTATTCATTCCTCTGCATTATCTAGTTTTCTTTTGATTGCCTGTAGTTGAATTTTCTATTTTTAACTAGCTCTTCTTTATAGTTTAAATGTTCTTTTTAAAGTTTTCTGTCTCTATTGATAGTCTCTTTTAGTTCTTTCAGTGAGTTGATCATTCCCTTTTTTGAAGTCTAGTAGACTATCAAAGTCTATTTTACTGATTGTTCTTTCAGGGGATTTCTCTTGTTCTTTTAATTGAAAGTGGTTCCTCGGCTTCTTTATTTTACTTATATTTCTCTGGCTCTATGTATTTCTTTTAGACCCGTTTCTGAGCTGTGATATGTAGTAGGCAGGGTTGGAGCAATTCAGTTGTGAAGAAGAATAGGCAGAAGATGTTCACTGGGGAGTTCTCTCTGTGGTGTTGCCTGTCACTTGTTATGCTGACTTACAAAGTACTATTTGTTGATGTTGGCTTTATCCCTGCCTTAGCTATGGGAATGTCAGCCACCTACTCTGGTGCCCCTCAGGTTCTGAGCCCCAGGAAACATCAGTGCAGATCCAGCAGTGTCAGTCCCTTGGACCTGCCTTAGCAAGTGTGCAGTCACACACATGAATTTGTGGTCCACTACAGGTTCAGCTCAAACCCCAATCCCGCACCCACATAAGGAACCATACACCACCCTGTTGTAAATACCCTCACTGGCCACCCTTCTTGAGTCAGAACTCCACTCACTGCCTGTAAGTCTCAGAAGTGTGGATCCACAAAGTGACCAGATACAGCAAATCCACCCTCTCTGCCTGGGGCTGTAAACAAATCTCAGTCCTGCCTGTGAAGTTGCAATGGCACAGGGTATGGAGTCAACATTCAGCTCTGCCTTTGTGCAGAAGTGTTGGCTATCACCAAGCCCCATTTCTCTTCTCATGAGAACACACCAACAATGGAGCCAAGTGGGGAAAGTAACTTTGGCACAGCTGTGTTTCATTCCTCCCCCATTATACCAACATTGGTGCTTTTTTATGAGAGTTTCAGTCTGTTCTGTTCCACACACACACACACAGCCAGAGCTCACACTGCCCTCTAGTTTCCTGAGGCTGCCTCTCTGCAGTGTGACCCAGCCCTCTGCCTGGGCTCTTCACTGACTCCAGTAGCCAGTTCTGGCTCATCCCTGCTAGCTCATGTCTAGGGCTGGTCATCACAGGGACCCTCTGTGTCAGTTTTCCCCAGTTCTGCCTGCCATGCAGTTGCCACTGTCCCCTCCAAACGTTGGAAGCTCTGCTTCTTTCCTAGCTGATCTCCCAGCTAGAGAGGTTGTGTCCCAGTGTGAGTGTGCCTTTCTTCCTATGCTACTCTTTCCCTGTAGGATCAGTCCTGCACTGAATTTTTCTTTTCTCTTTTTATTCCTTACCATATTTTGTGAGAATCTTCCTGTATTTCAAAATAAGAGACACTCTACCAGAGTTCAGGAGGTTTCTGTGCAATTCAATATTTTTGTAGATGTAATTCTTTGAGTATTTTGTGGGAGAGGTCAAGCTGTGAGTCTGTCTACTCTGCCATTTTGGCTCCTTCAAATTTTAAAATAGGGCTAGGTCTTTCTTAATTACTCTCAACAAGCTGTTGTAGTTTTCAGCGTACATGTCTTGTAATTTTTCCTTGCCTCTATTGGATGCTGATTCAGAACATACACAATCTTCTGGAGAAACCTGTCCCACCCTGCCATTTACTGCCAAATAGCTGGCCTGTGTCTGAGTCACCAAAAGGTTTTGTTCTTTATCTGATTCTTAATTCTTTAGAATTTATCATTTTACTCTCATAAATGCTGATTGTACTTGTAACAAATATTTAAAATAAAAATAATAAACTTTATTCTATAGATGAAATATGAATGAATCTCAAGTAACATATGCTTTTAATACCTTAGAATTAGTAAAGCAATATAGATACATTATAAACGCTTGAAATGTTGCCTAAAGGAAAAGTGCAGAGATTTGCAAATCCCACTCCCAGAAGTGACCGTCATTAATGGTTTGCTGAACATCTCTCAGTCTCTATCTCTCTCATTCTCTCTGCCTCTGTCTCTCACACACCACAAGATTCATTTACATCTATGATGATTTGACACATATGTGGTCATAGAGATGGCATCTTGGATGTAGATGATGGATTAACAGGCATCCAAACTGAGGGCTTCCTTGACATCAGGTAAAGACCTAGCACTCATTTTTCCAGCTGCACAACAATCATTCCTCCATCTGAACCAGAACTGATGAATCCCACCCCCTCTCCATGAACATTAGTGTTGCTTCCATTTCCCTAGTAGTTTAACCAGGATTGTGATGAACATCCTTGAAAAGACATCTTTGAAAAATTGTGCAAGAATTTTAGTATGATCAACGGTAAGCATTAGCACTGCTCGAAAAGTGGTGCACTTGTGGAACTGTGATGCATCCTGCATACTGTTCTCCCAGAGAGGAGAGTCTGCTCACTCTTCCCTCCAGGGGATCTACTGTGGCCTCTGTCTCCTCATGTTGTCACTAGAGCTGGTTGTCACCAGGATAAAGGCCTGCCAGTGTGATGTTGACCAATGCTGTCTCCGAAGTGTGAACATCTTCTTGCATTCTCACTTGAGAGGTCGAGCATCTCTAATATACACTGGCCACCTGCATTGCCTCTTGTTGGAATTGCATGTGTTTGTTCTGTTTCTGTTTAGAACACAGTGTTTCAAGATATTTTTGGACCACAGGGATGTGAAACCTTTCTCTGACTTTAGGTTATGAAAAATGATATTTCCATGTTGTGGTTTGTCTTTCATGGATTTTGATTATTATTATTTTTTTTATTTTGCTAGATTATGTTTTGCCACAGGAAGAGCTAAGCATCTCCCTCCAGGCTCTGGTTTCACACATAGAATAGCAGTGCCTATCTCGAGATTATGCACATAGTTACTAAAAATATTCATTTTGTACATCTCATCTTTAATCCACATGGATTTCCCTTTGAAATAACCAAAATGCTACTTCAAGTGAAAAAAAAAACACCAATCCCTTGTTAAAATATGAGAGCAGACACAAACAGCCATCTTTTGTATGATTTCATTGATAGGGAACATCCAGTGTAGGGAAAGACACACAGAGAGAAAGAGGATTAGGGCTTCTCAAGGGTTGGGGGAGGGAGAAAAGAGAATGTGTGCTTTGGATACGGGGTTTTATTTTGAGGAAAGAAACAGTCTGAAACTAGACAGTGACGATGTTTACACAGCATTGTGAATGCACTTAATGCTCCTGAATTGCACAATTTAAAATGGAAAAACATCTAAATTTTATTATGGTAAACTTAAAACATAAAAATAGATGGTACTCTAAATGACATGAAAGAAAACAAGGAAATGACAGAAAAAAGAAACAAAAATAATGCCAGGAGAAGGGAAGTAAAGTTCGGGTCTGAGAGTGGGTTGATTCTTAGAATTAGATGACAGTGTTGGTGGTTGTAGAGACATCTCATCCCGTAGGGGTGGTGATGCCTGAATTGGCTCTGGGTCTCATAGAAGTATTGTGTAGGTGCAGGGGGAGCTACAAAATCAGACTCAGGGTCTCCCTGCAGGACTGGTATTGTAACCTGGCTCTAGGTCTCGTGTAGGGCTAGTCTTACAGTCTGCAGAGCTGGTGGGATGTGACATGGTCCTGTGTGTTTTGCAGGTGCAGGCTCGGGTTCCCCAGCAGGGTTGTTAGAATGGGACACAGTCCTGGGTCTCCTGAAGGACCCAGCTCAGGATCTCATGCAAGACCAGGCTCAGGGTATCCTTGTAAGTCTTGTGGAATGAGACCCCATCATTTTTCTCCTGCAGCAGCAGATTCAGGGTGTCCCTGCAAGGTTTTGCAATTTCACCCTGCTCTATAAATCCTGCAGGAGCAGGCTTGGACTGTCCCTGCTGGGTTGTTGGAATATGACCCATCTCTGATTCTCTTTCAGAAGCAGGCTCAGGGTCCCCCTACAGGGCTAGTCGATTTTGTTCCAGTCTTAGGTCCTTTGCAGGTGCAGGACTGGGGTCTCCCTTCAGGGCTGGTGAAATGTGACTCAGCTGTTGGTCTCTTGAAGAAACAGGCAGAGTTTCTCCCTGCAAGCCTTGTGGAATGAGACCCAGTGCTGGGTCTCCTACAGGAGCATGCTTGGGGTCTACATGCAGGGCTAGTGGAATTGGACCTGGCTAATGGTGTCCCTGCAGTGCTGCTGGAATTGTTCCAATTCTTGGGTGTCTTGAAGGTGTAGGCTCTAAGTCTCCCTGCATTGCTAGTGAAATGTGACCCAGTTGTGGTTCTCCTGAAGGGACAGTCTCAGGGTTTCCCTGCAGGGCTGGTGGATGGGACATAGTCCTGGGTCTCTCGGAGGAGCAGGCTCATGTTGCAACATGACCAATCTCAGGTTCTCCTGCAGGAGTAGGCTTGGGGCTTTCCTGAAGGGCTAGTGGAATTGGACATGGCTCATGGTCTCCCTGCAGTGCCATTGGAATTGGTCCAAATCTTGGGTCTTTTGAAGGTGTAGGTTGCAGGCTGATAAATTACCTGTAGGGCTGGTGGAATGTGACATGGCTCTTAGTCTAATGCTAGAGCTGATTCAGGGTCTTTCCACAGGGTTGGTAGAATTGGTCCCAGGCCTGGGTCTCCTGCATGTGCAGGCTCTGGTATCCCTGTAGGGCTTGTGGAATGTGACTGGGTTTCTGTTTCCTGCAGGGGCAGGCTCAGAGTCTCCTTGCAGTGTTGCTGGAATGGCACATGGTTCTGAGTTTCCTGCAACAGCAGGCTTATGTCCATCCTGCATGGCTAGTTGAATATGACTCAGACCTTGGTCACTTGCAGGAGCAGGCTAGTTTTCTCACTGCTGGGATGGTGGAATCAGACCCTGTCCTGAGTCTTCTGCAGAAGCAGCTCCAGGTCTTCCTGCAGGGCTGTTGGAACATGACCCATCACTGGTTCTGCTTCAGGAGTAGGCACAGAGTCTCCTTGCAAGGATAGTGTAATTGGACCCAGCTCAGGGGTCACTACAGGGCTGATGAAATGTGTCCTGGCTCTGTGGTTCCTGCAAGTGTAGATTCTGTGTCTCCCTTCAGGGTTGGTTTAGTGGGACCCATTCCTGGGTCTCCTGTAGTAGTAGGCTCAGAGTCTCCCTGCAGGGCTGGTGGAATGGGCCCCTTCTCTAGGTCACCTGCCAGAACAGATTTGGACTCTGCCTTCAGGCTGGTGGAATTGGGCCTGTTCTTGCATCTCCTGCAGGAGCAGGCCTTGGGTCTTCCTGGAAGAATACTGTAATATGACCCATCTCTGGTTCTCTTGCAGGAGAAGCTCATGGTCTCCCTAGAAGGTTAGCAGAATTTGTCCCATTCCTTGGTCCAAGGCTCAGGGTATCCCTGCAAGGTTGGTGGAATGGGACCTAGTCCTGTGTCTCCTGCAGTAGCAGGTTCTGTTCTCTTTGCAGGGCTGGTGGAATGTGACTCCACCCTGTGGTTCTTTTGCAGATGCAGGCTCAGGGACCCCACCAGAACTGATGGCTTTTATTCTCCTATGGGAGCAGGTGAGGGATTCCCTGGAGAGCTGTTGGAATTGGTCCCAGTCCTGGGTCTCTTACAATTGCAGGCTCAGTGTTTCCCTGGAGGGTTTGTTGAATATGACTTGGCTGTGGGTATGCTGCAGGAGCAAGCTCAGTGTTTCCATGCAGGGTTGGTGGAATGGGATCTAGTTCTGGCTCTCCTGCAGGAGGAGGCTGGGGTTCTCCCTGGAGAGGCTGATGGAATTGGACTGGGATGTCTGTCTCCTGCAGGAGCAAGCCTATGGATTACCTGCAGAGCTGGTAGAATGTCACACAACTCTTGTTCTTCTGCAGGAGCTGGCTCATATTCTCTGTGAATGACTTGGTCTCCCCCAGGAGCAGGTTTGTAGTCTCACTACAGGGCTGGTGTTATGTGACCCGCACTGTGTTTTCTGCAGATGCAGTCTTAGTGTTTGACTGCAGGTTTGGTGGAATGGGACGAAGTTCTGGGTTTCCTGGAGTAGCAGGCTCACGGTCTCCCTTCTGGGGTATTGGAATGTGACCCAGTCATGTGTTTCCTGCCGAAGTGGCCTCAGGATATCCCTGCAGGGCTGTTGGAATTGTACCTCACTGTGTATCACCTGCAGGATCAGGTTTGTGCTCTCCCAGGAAGGCTGGCGTATTTGGACCTATTCCTGGGTCTCCTGCAGAAGCAGGCTTTCAGTCTTCCTGCAGGGCTTCTGGAATATGACATATCTCTAATTTTCCTGCAGGACCAGGCTTGTGGGTCACCCAGCAAGGCTAGTGGAATTGAACCCACTTCAAGGTCTTAGTGCATGATTGATGGAATGGGACCCAGTCCTGGGTCTCCTGCAGGAATTGGCTCAGAGTCTTCCTGCAGGACTGGTGAAATTGGACCAATTCCTGAGTCTCCTGCAGGAGGAGGCCCTGCATCTTCCTGGAGGGATGGTGGAATATGACAGAGATCTGTTTCTCCTGCAGGAACAGGCTCAAGGTCTCCCTACAAGGCTAGTGTAATTGGACACATTCCTGGATCCATTGCAAGTGAAGGCATGATGGTCTTCCTACACAGCTGGTGGAATGTGATTCGGCTCTGAGTCTCCTGCAGGAGTAGGCTTAGGGTCTCCTTGAAAGATTGGTGAAATGGGACACAGTGCTGTGTCTCCTGCAGTAGCAGGCTCAGGTTCTCCCTACAGTATTGGTAAAATTGGACCTGGCTCTAATTCTCCTGCAGTAGCAGACTGAGGGTATACCTGCATGGCTGGTTGAGTGTGAAGGAACAGCAAGTCTTAATACATTGGCCCACTCCAGGGAAAAGGATAAACAGGGCTTGGTGCATGGTCTCATATTTTCTGAAAAAGCCCCTTGAGATGTGTTGATTCTGATGACCTCTTCCAAGAACTTGAACACTTTTAGAATCTCTGCCCATTCATCTTGTTTAGACTGAAGGAATCTGCCTTTCATCAGTTCTTGGAATAGAGATCAACACAAAAGGAAAGAGGGAAGAAAAAAATACCAATCTATCTGTTGAGAAATCAGCTGAAGACATTAAAAATTTCTCTTGCAATGCACTTGTTTCTATTTTGGTGCATTTAGAATCATTTCCTTATTATCAATTTTGGCCATTTAAATTAGAATATATATTGTTGTAGGCCTACTGGGGTTCGTTATGCTTGGACGCTCTGTGCTTGCTGTGTTGAGATGGCCGGATCTAGCTTTGGTTTAAGAAAATTTCAGTCTGATTTCTTCAAATACCTTTTCAAATCATTTGTCTTTATTCTTTTCCATGTGGGATTCCTATGAGTCATCCACTGGTATGTTTTCTCTTATCCCAGGTTTCAGTTGCATTGCTTGCATTGGTTTTCACTTGCTTTTCTATGTCGTGCTCTGACTGAGTGATTGCGGTTATCCTGTTTTCTAAGTCGTTTATTTGTTCCTGTGCATTATCTAGTCCGATTTGGACTGTCTTTAGCTTAGCTATTCTCACCATTGAGTTTTCTGATTATATTTGGCTCATCTAAAGTGTTTCTCTTTCCATTTATACTAGCCTGCATTTGTATTCATAGACTCAAGATTTCCTTCAGTGTTTTTATGTCCTCCCTTTTCAAGTCATGTTCTAGTAAATTTTGGGGGTCTAATACATTGGATGTTCTTTCAGGAGACTCCTGTCTTTTGAAAATTTGGAATAGTTCTTTTAACTTTATTATATCTCTCTATCGCTATGGGTTAAGGATTATCAATTATCTATTATAGACTTGAACGGCTTTTGTAAGTGAAATCATTTCTGTGCACATTTAGTTTTAATGCTGTGAGGATTGTTTTTGGTATGTAATGATGCCATGCATTCCTTCTGTGTCTGTTGCCTGTTATATCTATGATTGCTACTGCGGTTTTTGTTGTGGTGAATATAACATATTCTAGTAAATTAGCAGAGTGTCATTTTGGTTAAACGTTTATCATAGCTCTGACAGTGCTGGGACTACTAATTTTTGCTGGAATAGAGGTTTCCAAATGGTTTCTGGGCTGCAGGCTGGATATGTGGAGAGGGAATTGTTCCAATACACTCTCATGAAAGTGCATTCGTCCTTACTGTTGCCACGGAAAAGTCAAAATTTTATAATGGGTTCCCTCAGGTTCTCTGCAAACAAAAACAAAAGTGGAAACAAATCTAATGATGTCACGCATTAGAACCTGCTGAAACAATCCTGCAGTGCCACAATCGGGTCCTTAGTGTAGTACTGGGTCAGCACCACAACTATAGTTGCATTAGCATGTGGTAGGCAAGGTTGATGGAAAGGCTTCAAATTCTCCTATTTTTCAGCAGATCTCTGCTCCAAGAACTTTTGTCAGTAAGGCATGGGAACTCAAAGGCAAGCATGGAGCATTTCAAAAACCTCTGCTTTGGACAATAAGAAATTTCAATCCTGCCTAAGAAAGTTGCAGATCTTTTGGCTATAGAATCTTATTTCAACACTAAATTGCCCTGGATTCTAGAAACCAGATAAAGATGGCTCTGATTGAGACCATTTCTCCTTTATGGAGAAAATGAGCAATTATACTGTGGATGTGAAAAGGCTGTGACTAAGGCCCTGGGTTACTAAGCTATTCCACAACACATATGCCAGCAGATTTAATATTAAGAGAGGACCCAGGCATATCTGTTCTCTAGATAGTACGAACCACAGCCCAAAACAATCTCCAAACCTCTGGGAATAAATTTGTGACATCAGCCACACCCCTAACACACAGATTCCACAGGCACTCCTAGCTCAAAATTGACAGATGGAGTATTGGTCTGGGAATCAATTGCAGAGAAATTTTGTGATTATTGCTTTCAGTTATGTCAATCAAACGTCCACTATGCACTCTTTTAACCCTCAGCACATCGTCTTCCATCTTAAATGACCTGTCCACTTTAGAGTGTGCATCCCAGTAAAACACAGTTTCCCCTTTACTGCTCCTTCACCCAAGGTCAGGTCCTGCACTGATTTCCATTCTCTACTTTGCCTTCTACTCTTTCCAGGTTATGTGAGAATTCTTTCTGACTTTTGAAGTACGAGATGTTTGGCCATTATTCAGCAGGGATCCTGAGCCAAGGGCCAGGAGAGTGGATGTTTATCTTGCTGTATACATGGGAGAGAGTGAGCGAAGTTTGCACTGGTACTCTGCCAGTTTGGCATGGATAAATTAACACAGTTTAGACATAACTCACAGACACTTGATCCTTGTTTAGCTATTTTTCTCTATATCAATGGTGGAAGGATGAGTTAGAAGATTCCAAGTCTGACAATGTGTACATACCTCCATTGCAGACTTTCAAATAGTTAACAGACTTTCAAATAGTTAACCAAAAGTCATGAAGGAGGCAGGTCAACACTTTTCTCTTGGTGCTTCCAACACTAAGAAAAACAATGAAATAATTTTTAGAATCATTAACAACCACAACCATGGGTTTCCATTGTTCATGTGGTGCCCTTTCCTAATAATGGCACATACTGGTCAATGTTGGTGATTCAAGGGGCAACATTACTATTTAGGAAAGCACAAAGAAACCCAAACAATGTATTTTTATACAGGCTTGGTTTCAATAGCACTTAGAGACATTGTAGATATGAGAACACTGCTGCAATTTTGCTAGGCTATTGAGAATCATGTGCTCTTCTATGAAAGATGAGAATGATTAATCGTCCAATTATGTTGAGAAACACAATTAAACCCGACAAATATGGCAACCACATTATATCCTGCACCCGGTACTTGATTGAAGGGAAAAGATGGTCCACAAAAAATGTGTCACTACATATCTATGCCAACAATTACACTCATTTCAATAACAGAATTATAATAGTTACAAATACTGTTTTGAAAAACTGAGGATAAATAAATATTCAAATTCAGGCAAAGAATCCACTCACTTACAAAACACCCTTCACACCAAAGTAGATATAACCACAGCATGATCTGAATCTGGGGGAAGGTCATCATTTCACAGTGTGAGCTAAGAATTCAAACCAACCTATTTTGGTCGAGAGTCGTTGACCATGGAGGAGTTCACTATTGTGCACAGAAAGTGAAGGTGGAGGAATTCTGAATCTAGGAGGGTCTTCCAGTACTCCTACAGGCTTCAATGCAGTTCAAGGGCTGATTCTCTGAAATGTATAACTGAGTGAAGGGGAGGGAAATCAAGTGCTTGAGAGCAAGGCATAACCATGGGAAAAGGTTTAGTAGGGCTTGGTGCATGGTCGTCTGAGTGGTTTGTAAATGCCCCGTGGAACGTTTGGAATTTCAAGACATCTTTGAATAACATGAGACCTTCTATCATTTCTACTTTCTCTTATGTTTTGGATGGAAGAAATCTTGGACCCGTACTTGGAGCAGAGAATTCAGTAACTTCCTCAAGTGCACATTCATATTCAACATGTTACTGAAAGTATCAACGAGGCACAATATGTCCATGAATGTCTTCCAAGATTGGTATTCTCTACAGGTCTCCATGTCAGTATTATTCATAGTAGCAGAACAAATCACATAAATGAGATCGCATCTCTCCTCAATCCATGCAGCCAGCTTTTCTGACAGATTCTCTTCTTGTCTCCTATAAAGTCAAATTCTAAAGGATTGGGCAATTCTGAAAGTACCTCGGAGAAACACAAGTGAGCTGATGACAGGTATTTCTTCCACTATCTGCTCTTAAGGGTTCTGGAAAATGACCTGTGAACACAGGCCATTGGGCAGCAGCAGTATCTCGAACTTACACAGCTTCCCGGACCAAACACCTAAGCCAAGCTCCACAGAGGGAGGCAGCCCCTCCATCACACTGATCCACCCACAGAACTCTGCCCGGTTACCTAGGATCCAACAGCCACAACAAGCCTCGCGGTACACACCAACATTCCACCTGGAATCCAACAGGTAACTGCCATCCCCAATGGCTGCTGCATCTTCTCAGTCTTGGGGGAGGGGCTGCATCTGACGAGAGGTTCCTAAGGTAAATGTGGTTCCACCCACTAGCGTCCCATGGGCCTTTCTTCATCCCTATTTACTTTGGTACAGATCTGTATGCACAGTACCAAAGGAAGGAAGTGTGTCCATTTTCAGTTGATGGTTTACACGTCTTTAAATTTTCTAACAGTTCACAGCACACAGAGACCCACTAAAGGAGACTTCGGTTCCTGTAATATCCGTACACCAGGAATACATATGCGTCGCCTGATTTCTGCTGAAACACCCGCACTCTCAGGACATGGATCCATTTGTTTCATGGGGGCTGAAATTCCAAGAAATGAAACCAACCCCAATGTGCACTTTATTGTCTGTCTCCTTTGCCCTTAGTACACTATTGCAGAGCTACTTGTCTTTGTTATAGGCTTCTTACATTTCTTCTCTACGTAGGGTAGAATATGGCATTCCTTCATCCTGTTGGAAGACATACAAGTCTACATCACGGACTAGGAATACATTTGATTCCAAATCGGCTTTTGGGTTAGGTCACGATATGCTCTTATGAATCAATATTTACGAATATAAATGCACGCCTTTGATTTCCAAATACAAGTGTGTTCAGTACATGCAAGACAAGATAATGGGTCGATGAGTGCTGAATGATCCTTGATATCACCTTGAGAATTTTCTTTTGAATAATCATGATTCCCTTGGTATATGTCACCAACTATACAGAGTGGGTGCTTGTTTGTTTCTTTGATTATTTGTTGGACTGCATCCCGTTATTTTGCAAACAACTCAGGCCATGCATCTATCCTTTCGCTTCAAACACAGAGTCAAATAAGCTGATTCACTTAAGAGAGTGTTTCCAATCACCTAGGATTTCCTGCTTCCCTCTCCCATCTTTAGGGTTTTGATGTCCTCCTTGCCTTCTTCTTGTTTCTTCTTTGCCACTCATGCTCTTCTTGCATTTCCAATAATGGTTTTCTTCTTTCCATTTCCTCTTGCTGCTTTTCTATTCAGGGGAGTATTGTCAACCTCTTTTAGAAGAAGTTTTGAACTGCTGAATTCTTTTAAGGTTTGCCGGTCTGTGGAATTGTGTAGCTCTGCCGTTATTAGAAATGGTGGTCATGTGGCATAGGCTACCCTAGATGGCAGCATTTGGCCATTCAGCATATGGTCTGTGTCCTGGCACTCCTCCCTGTCCTGCAATATTGCTGCCGAGCTATCAGCTGAAACCCCTCTGGAGGTTCCCTTGTGACTATGTTGTTTCCTCCAGGTGCATTTAAATCACTGGGATATTCGTGAACTTTGTTGATTTGAATCATACAGCTGCTGGTAGGTCTATTGGGATTCCACCTCCTTTGGACTCTGTGTACTTCCTGAATTCGCATAGATGATTCTTTCTTGGCTTTCAGCAAGTTTCAGTCTGATTTTTCTACAGATAAATTTTCAGATATTTTTTGTTTCTTTATCTCTTGCTTTTCCATCTGGGACTCTTATGAATTCTAGTCTTTCATGCCCTGTCTTAACCCAGGATTCAACAGCAATGTTTTCATTGGTTTGCACTTGCTTTCCTATGTCTGCTTCTGACCGAGGGATTTCTGTTCCCCTGTCTTCACAGTCATTCACGCGTCCCTCTGCATTATCTAGTCTGCTAAGAACTGAACTGTAGCCCTGATATTATCACATCCATTGAGTTTTCTGATATTTTTTGGCTCGTCTTTAGACTTTCTCTTCCCCTTTTCTGGTGTTCTGCCTTTGGTGATTCTGAGACACTGTTGTTCTTCAGTGTTTTCCTGACCACCATTTTCAACACTTGGTCTGGATAGCGTTTTGCAGTCTAGTTGTTTGAAAGCTTATCTTTTGGGCCTTCAATATCTTTGGAACTGAAAATGGTACTTCCTGTTTCTTTTACTGTACTTCTTCATCTCTACTGGTCAGGTAATATCAGATATCTAATGTAGACTTCTAGGGCTTTGTTAAGTTAAAATTTTAGACCCTTGGCTCTACGCAATTCCATGGGATTTCTGTGAGGACAATTTCTCCTAGACATTGATGCCATATCCTGTTCCTGTGTGTGTTGTCCTGTCTATCTCCAATTGCTGGTGTTGCATTTGTTGTGATAAACAACCCATACTATTTCGAGTAGCATAACTTCATTTTGATTACGCTTATCTCACAATTCTGAAAGTGCGCAGGACACTTCCTCTTGTGGAAATGAAGCTTCTAAAGGTTCTCAGCTCTGCATTCTGCTCTATGTCATTTTGGAGTGTTTCCAAAACAGCAAACTGAGAGTGCGCTTGTGCTTTGTAGTGCCACGGGAATGTCCCAATGAAAGCAGTTATTCCCAGAGCTTCTCTGTTTACTGACACAACAGTGGAAGCATATCTATGGATGTCACACATCAGGGCCTGCTGGAATGATCCCGCAGACCTGCATTGGCATCCTCTGTGCCGTACCGTGCCGGTGCCATCCAAAATGTAGCATCCGCTTTTGGGAGATAATGGTGAAGGTAATGCTTCCTCTTCTCATGCTGTGGACTGGGACCACTCTTCCTTGTCCTCTCATCCTAGTGGCACGGGTGCACGAAGGCAACCGCAGAGCTGTTGCGCATCCTGTGCCTCAAACCAAACCATAATCCCAGCCCAGGTTATGAATGTAGCAGATCCTAAGGCTTTTCATTCTGATTTCAAACCCAAGGCCCCCTGGATCCCTCAGACCAGATGCACGATAGCTCTGATTCAGCCCCACACGTGCTCTATTGGCAAATTCCCAATTGGTCCCTGGTCCTGCAGATGCACTGGGTGTGGCCATGGGACATATCGGTAATCTCAACCGCGTGACCAGTGTGGTTGCTTTATCATTGGTACACAGTTCGGCTTGCTCTCTTGATTCGACCCACCACATCCCACAACGCACTCCAGATCCCTGAGACTCAGCGTGTGCCATCATCCGTAGCCCTATCCCTCACTGACCGTTGCCTCTGCTACCTCAAATTTGGCAGATCGGATCTTGGTCTCAGAATCAACTGTGGGGATATTTTGCGCTGGTTTCTTTGAGTTCTGTCAGCCAAGCATCTGCTGTGCACTCTTGTAAATCTCAGCACATCACCTTCAATCCCATGTCTCCTGTCCGCTTGAGAGTGTGCGTCCAAGTTAACAGAGTTTCACCCTTGTTGCTCCATCACCAGGGGTCAGACCCTGCACTGGTTTCCATTCCCTGCATTGCCTTCTCCTGCTTCCAGGTGTTCTGAGGCCTCATCCTGTCTTTGGTAGTAACAGACCTCTCTTCGGCAAGTGTCCTGTGCAAGGGCTGGGTGAGTGGATGTTTCCATTGCTCTGTACATGGGAGCGAGTGAGTGCAGGTTGCACTTCTTCTCTGCCAACTGGGCATCGATGAATCAACACTATCCAGATACATTTCACAGAAATGTGATATTTGCTTAGCTCTTGGTTTCTATACAGCCGTGGTGGGAGGGATTGTCCGAAGACAATTGTTTTGACATTATGTTGATATCTCATTTGCACTCTTTAAGAATTTTAACAGAATTCATTTACATGTCTTGGGAGTTATACGAAAATGAAGTTATTTTTTGAAACACACTAAATCGACCTAGAAGCCAGACTTGTCAATTTTGGTAACATTTTGTCAGCTCTACGGAAAACCTAGACAGATAGAATGCAAACTAGCAGTCCAATCTGTTAAAGGGGTCATGTCAGCTCTTTACGGTTGAAGCCTCCGAAACCAACAGGAACCATGAAATAAGTATTGGAAACAGGAAGTAACCCCCAACCTAGGATACACTTGTGCATGTGGTGCCCTTTACTCCCAATGACACCTACTGGCCAGTGTTGGCATTTCAAGGGGTAACACCCCTCTCTAGGAAAATACAAGAGGAAACAAACCAAATATATACATTTAGGTTTGAATCTAAAAGCACCTAGAGGCATTATAGCTAGGAGAACCCTGCTGCAGCTTTGCTAGTCTATTGAGAACCAGGTGTTCTTCTATCAGTGATGAGAATGCTTAATCATCCGATCATGTTGGGTAAAGCAATTTAACGCAACCAAGTCTGCACCCCCATGATATAGTGCCCCCGGGGGCTTGACTTAAGTGAAAGGCGATCCACAAAAGCTGTGACTTTAATGTCATTGGCGACTTTTACAGTACAGTTCACTTTCTGACTTATACTATTTACCTATACTGTCTTGAAAAACTGAGGCCTAATACAGATTCAAGTTCAGTCAATGATTCCCCTCGCTTACCACACTCCCTTCACCCCAGGGAAGACATAAACACAACATTTGCTGAATCTAGCGGAAGGCCATCGTTTCTAGGTGTGAGCTAAGTATTCAATTCCTATCTATTTCAGCCGAGACTATTTGACCTTTAGGGAGTTCACTGTTGTTCACAGAGTGTGAAGCTGGAGGAACTCTGATTCTAGGAGGGGCTTGCTCTTCTCGTAATGGCTTCCTTGCAGCTCAGGTACTGATCCTTCAAAATGGATGCCTGAGTGGAGGGCAGGGAAGGGCAAGTGCTTGCTAGCTATGCCCAAACCTGGGTAAAGGCTTACCTGGGCTTGGTGAATTTTGGTCTGAATGGCTTGGGAATGCCCCTTGGGACGTGTGGATTCTCACGACCTCTTCCAAGAACAGGAGCGTTTTGATCATCTCTGCCATCTCTTCTCTTTCAGACGTCAGGGACCTTGGACCCGTTTTTGGAGAAGAGAATTGAGGAACTTCCTCAAGTCCACGTTGGCACTCCGTATGTTTCTGCCAGGATCAGCGAGGTCCAATAGGTCTCATGAATGTCTTTTGAGCCTGGTATCCTCTACAGCTGTCTCCACGCCAGTATTCTCCATGGTAGCAGAACATCTCTCATCAATGTGTTCGCATCTCTCCTCAATCCGTGCAGCCAGGTTTTCGGCCAGCTTCTCTTCGTGTCTCCCATAAAGTCGACTTCACCAGGACTGGGCAAGTCGGAAAGTACCTCGGAGCCTCACCAGTAAGCTGATGACAGGCAGATCTTCCACTGTCTGCCCTTTCAGGTTCTGGAAACTGACCTGTGAACTCAGGTCTTTGGGCAGCAGCAGTATCTCGAACTGACACAGCTTCCCGGACCATACACCTAAGCCAAGCTCCACAGACGGCGGCAGCCCCTCCATCACACTGATCCACCCACAGAACTCTGCCCGGTTACCTAGGATCCAACAGCCACAACAAGCCTCGCGGTGCACACCAACATTCCACCTGGAATCCAACCGGTAACTGCCATCCCCAATGGCTGCTGCATCTTCTCAGTCTTGGGGGAGGGGCTGCATCCGACGAGAGGTTCCTAAGGTAAATGTGATTCTACCCACTAGCGTCCCATGGGCCTTTCTTCTTCCCTCTTTCCTTTTGTTCAGATCTGTATGCACAGTACCAATGGAGGGAAGTGTGTCCCTTTTCAGTTGATGCTTTCACACGTCTTTAAACTTTCTAACAGTTCACAGTACACAGAGACCCACGAAAGGAGACTTATGTTCCTGTAATATCCATACACCAGGAATACATATGCGTCGCCTGATTTCTGCTGAAACACCCGCACTCTCAGGACATGGATCCATTTGTTTCATGGGGGCTGAAATTCCAAGAAATGAAACCAACCCCAATGTGCACTTTACTGTCTGGCTCTTTTGCTCTCAGTACACTTTGGCAGAGCTACTTGCCTTTGTTATAGGCTTCTTACATTTCTTCTCTACGTAGCGTAGAATATGGCATTCCTTCATCCTGTTGGAAGACATACAAGTCTACATCACGGACTAGGAATCCATTTGATTCCAAATCAGCATTTGGGTTAGGTCACGATATGCTCTCATGAATCAATATTTACGAATATGAATGCACGCCTCTGATTTCCGAATACAAGTGTGCTGATTACATGCAAGCCGCGATACTGGGTCTATGCTTGCTGAAGGATCCTTGACATCACCTTGAGTATTTTCTTTTGAATAATCATGGTTCCCTTGGTATATGTCAGCCAACCGTACCCGTTTGGTGCTTGTTTGTTGGTTTGATTATTTGTTGGTCTGCTTCTCGCTTGTTTTGCAAACACGTCAGGCCATGCATCTCTCCTTTCGCTTCAAACAGAGAGTCAAATAAGCTGATTCACTTAAGAGAGTGCTTCCAATCACCTAGGATTTCCTGCTTCCCTCTCCCATCTTTAGGGTTTTGATGTCCTCCTTGCCTTCTTCTTGTTTCCTCTTTGCCACTCATGCTCTTCTTGCATTTCCAATAATGGTTTTCTTCTTTCCATTTCCTCTTGCTGCTTTTCTATTCAGGGGAGTATTGTCAACCTTTCTTTTAGAAGAAGTTTTGAACTGCTGAATTCTTTTAAGGTTTGCCGGTCTGTGGAATTGTCTAGCCCCGCCGTTATTAGAAATGGTGGTCATGTGGCATAGACTACCCTAGATGGCAGCATTTGGCCATTCAGTATATGGTCTGTGTCCTGGCACTCCTCCCTGTCCTGAAATATTGCTGCCGAGATATCAGCTGAAACCCCTCTGGAGGTTCCCTTGTGAATATGTGGTTTCCTCCAGGTGCATTTAAATCACTGGGATATTCGTGAATCATACAGCTGCTGGTAGGTCTATTGGGATTCCACCTCCTTTGGACGCTGTGTACTTCCTGAATTCGCATAGATGATTCTTTCTTGGCTTTCAGCATGTTTCAGTCTGATTTTTCTACAGATAAATTTTCAGATATTTTTTGTTTCTTTATCTCTTGCTTTTCCATCTGGGACTCTTATGAATTCTAGTCTTTCATGCCCTGTCTTAACCCAGGATTCAACAGCAATGTTTTCATTGGTTTGCACTTGCTTTCCTATGTCTGCTTCTGACCGAGGGATTTCTGTTCCCCTGTCTTCACAGTCATTCACGCGTCCCTCTGCATTATCTAGTCTGCTAAGGACTGAATTGTAGCCCTGATATTATCACATCCATTGAGTTTTCTGATATTTTTTGGCTCATCTTTAGACTTTCTCTTCCCCTTTTCTGGTGTTCTGCCTTTGGTGAATCTGAGACACTGTTGTTTTTCACTGTTTTCCTGACCACAATTTTCAACACTTGGTCTGGATAGCGTTTTGCAGTCTAGTTGTTTGAAAGCTTATCTTTTGGGCCTTCAATATCTTTGGAACTGAAAATGGTACTTCCTGTTTCTTTTACTGTACTTCTTCATCTCTACTGGTCAGGTAATATCAGATATCTAATGTAGACTTCTAGGGCTTTGTTAAGTTAAAATTTTAGACTCTTGGCTCTACGCAATTCCATGGGATTTCTGTGAGGACAATTTCTCCTAGACATTGATGCCATATCCTGTTCCTGTGTGTGTTGTCCTGTCTATCTCCAATTGCTGGTGTTGCATTTGTTGTGATAAACAACCCATACTATTTCGAGTAGCATAACTTCATTTTGATTACGCTTATCTCACAATTCTGAAAGTGCGCAGGACACTTCCTCTTGTGGAAATGAAGCTTCTAAAGGTTCTCAGCTCTGCATTCTGCTCTATGTCATTTTGGAGTGTTTCCAAAACAGCAAACTGAGAGTGCGCTTGTGCTTTGTAGTGCCACGGGAATGTCCCAATGAAAGCAGTTCTTCCCAGAGCTTCTCTGTCTACTGACACAACAGTGGAAGCATATCTATGGATGTCACACATCAGGGCCTGCTGGAATGATCCCGCAGACCTGCATTGGCATCCTCTGTGCCGTACCGTGCCGGTGCCATCCAAAATGTAGCATCCGCTTTTGGGAGATAATGGTGAAGGTAATGCTTCCTCTTCTCATGCTGTGGACTGGGACCACTCTTCCTTGTCCTCTCATCCTAGTGGCACGGGTGCACGAAGGCAACCGCAGAGCTGTTGCGCATCCTGTGCCTCAAACCAAACCATAATCCCAGCCCAGGTTATGAATGTAGCAGATCCTAAGGCTTTCCATTCTGATTTCAAACCCAAGGCCCCCTGGATCCCTCAGACCAGATGCACGATAGCTCTGATTCAGCCCCACACGTGCTCTATTGGCAAATTCCCAATTGGTCCCTGGTCCTGCAGATGCACTGGGTGTGGCCATGGGACATATCGGTAATCTCAACCGCGTGACCAGTGTGGTTGCTTTATCATTGGTACACAGTTCGGATTGCTCTCTTGATTCGACCCACCACATCCCACAACGCACTCCAGATCCCTGAGACTCAGCGTGTGCCATCATCCGTAGCCCTATCCCTCACTGACCGTTGCCTCTGCTACCTCAAATTTGGCAGATCGGATCTTGGTCTCAGAATCAACTGTGGGGATATTTTGCGCTTGTTTCTTTGAGTTCTGTCAGCCAAGCATCTGCTGTGCACTCTTGTAAATCTCAGCACATCACCTTCAATCCCATGTCTCCTGTCCGCTTGAGAGTGTGCGTCCAAGTTAACAGAGTTTCACCCTTGTTGCTCCATCACCAGGGGTCAGACCCTGCACTGGTTTCCATTCCCTGCATTGCCTTCTCCTGCTTCCAGGTGTTCTGAGGCCTCATCCTGTCTTTGGTAGTAACAGACCTCTCTTCGGCAAGTGTCCTGTGCAAGGGCTGGGTGAGTGGATGTTTCCATTGCTCTGTACATGGGAGCGAGTGAGTGCAGGTTGCACTTCTTCTCTGCCAACTGGGCATCGATGAATCAACACTATCCAGATACATTTCACAGAAATGTGATATTTGCTTAGCTCTTGGTTTCTATACAGCCGTGGTGGGAGGGATTGTCCGAAGTCAATTGTTTTGACATTATGTTGATATCTCATTTGCACTCTTTAAGAATTTTAACAGAATTCATTTACATGTCTTGGGAGTTATACGAAAATGAAGTTATTTTTTGAAACACACTAAATCGACTTAGAAGCCAGACTTGTCAATTTTGGTAACATTTTGTCAGCTCTACGGAAAACCTAGACAGATAGAATGCAAACTAGCAGTCCAAACTGTTAAAGGGGTCATGTCAGCTCTTTACGGTTGAAGCCTCCGAAACCAACAGGAACCATGAAATAAGTATTGGAAACAGGAAGTAACCCCCAACCTTGGATACACTTGTGCATGTGGTGCCCTTTACTCCCAATGACACCTACTGGCCAGTGTTGGCATTTCAAGGGGTAACGTCCCTCTCTAGGAAAATACAAGAGGAAACAAACCAAATATATACATTTAGGTTTGAATCTAAAAGCACCTAGAGGCATTATAGCTAGGAGAACCCTGCTGCAGCTTTGCTAGTCTATTGAGAACCAGGTGTTCTTCTATCAGTGATGAGAATGCTTAATCATCCGATCATGTTGGGTAAAGCAATTTAACGCAACCAAGTCTGCACCCCCATGATATAGTGCCCCCGGGGGCTTGACTTAAGTGAAAGGCGATCCACAAAAGCTGTGACTTTAATGTCATTGGCGACTTTTACAGTACAGTTCACTTTCTGACTTATACTATTTACCTATACTGTCTTGAAAAACTGAGGCCTAATACAGATTCAAGTTCAGTCAATGATTCCCCTCGCTTACCACACTCCCTTCACCCCAGGGAAGACATAAACACAACATTTGCTGAATCTAGCGGAAGGCCATCGTTTCTAGGTGTGAGCTAAGTATTCAATTCCTATCTATTTCAGCCGAGACTATTTGACCTTTAGGGAGTTCACTGTTGTTCACAGAGTGTGAAGCTGGAGGAACTCTGATTCTAGGAGGGGCTTGCTCTTCTCGTAATGGCTTCCTTGCAGCTCAGGTACTGATCCTTCAAAATGGATGCCTGAGTGGAGGGCAGGGAAGGGCAAGTGCTTGCTAGCTATGCCCAAACCTGGGTAAAGGCTTACCTGGGCTTGGTGAATTTTGGTCTGAATGGCTTGGGAATGCCCCTTGGGACGTGTGGATTCTCACGACCTCTTCCAAGAACAGGAGCGTTTTGATCATCTCTGCCATCTCTTCTCTTTCAGACGTCAGGGGCCTTGGACCCGTTTTTGGAGAAGAGAATTGAGGAACTTCCTCAAGTCCACGTTGGCACTCCGTATGTTTCTGCCAGGATCAGCGAGGTCCAATAGGTCTCATGAATGTCTTTTGAGCCTGGTATCCTCTACAGCTGTCTCCACGCCAGTATTCTCCATGGTAGCAGAACATCTCTCATCAATGTGTTCGCATCTCTCCTCAATCCGTGCAGCCAGGTTTTCGGCCAGCTTCTCTTCGTGTCTCCCATAAAGTCGACTTCACCAGGACTGGGCAAGTCGGAAAGTACCTCGGAGCCTCACCAGTAAGCTGATGACAGGCAGATCTTCCACTGTCTGCCCTTTCAGGTTCTGGAAACTGACCTGTGAACTCAGGTCTTTGGGCAGCAGCAGTATCTCGAACTGACACAGCTTCCCGGACCATACACCTAAGCCAAGCTCCACAGACGGCGGCAGCCCCTCCATCACACTGATCCACCCACAGAACTCTGCCCGGTTACCTAGGATCCAACAGCCACAACAAGCCTCGCGGTGCACACCAACATTCCACCTGGAATCCAACCGGTAACTGCCATCCCCAATGGCTGCTGCATCTTCTCAGTCTTGGGGGAGGGGCTGCATCCGACGAGAGGTTCCTAAGGTAAATGTGATTCTACCCACTAGCGTCCCATGGGCCTTTCTTCTTCCCTCTTTCCTTTTGTTCAGATCTGTATGCACAGTACCAATGGAGGGAAGTGTGTCCCTTTTCAGTTGATGCTTTCACACGTCTTTAAACTTTCTAACAGTTCACAGTACACAGAGACCCACGAAAGGAGACTTATGTTCCTGTAATATCCATACACCAGGAATACATATGCGTCGCCTGATTTCTGCTGAAACACCCGCACTCTCAGGACATGGATCCATTTGTTTCATGGGGGCTGAAATTCCAAGAAATGAAACCAACCCCAATGTGCACTTTACTGTCTGGCTCTTTTGCTCTCAGTACACTTTGGCAGAGCTACTTGCCTTTGTTATAGGCTTCTTACATTTCTTCTCTACGTAGCGTAGAATATGGCATTCCTTCATCCTGTTGGAAGACATACAAGTCTACATCACGGACTAGGAATCCATTTGATTCCAAATCAGCATTTGGGTTAGGTCACGATATGCTCTCATGAATCAATATTTACGAATATGAATGCACGCCTCTGATTTCCGAATACAAGTGTGCTGATTACATGCAAGCCGCGATACTGGGTCGATGCTTGCTGAAGGATCCTTGACATCACCTTGAGTATTTTCTTTTGAATAATCATGGTTCCCTTGGTATATGTCAGCCAACCGTACCCGTTTGGTGCTTGTTTGTTGGTTTGATTATTTGTTGGTCTGCTTCTCGCTTGTTTTGCAAACACGTCAGGCCATGCATCTCTCCTTTCGCTTCAAACAGAGAGTCAAATAAGCTGATTCACTTAAGAGAGTGCTTCCAATCACCTAGGATTTCCTGCTTCCCTCTCCCATCTTTAGGGTTTTGATGTCCTCCTTGCCTTCTTCTTGTTTCCTCTTTGCCACTCATGCTCTTCTTGCATTTCCAATAATGGTTTTCTTCTTTCCATTTCCTCTTGCTGCTTTTCTATTCAGGGGAGTATTGTCAACCTTTCTTTTAGAAGAAGTTTTGAACTGCTGAATTCTTTTAAGGTTTGCCGGTCTGTGGAATTGTCTAGCCCCGCCGTTATTAGAAATGGTGGTCATGTGGCATAGACTACCCTAGATGGCAGCATTTGGCCATTCAGTATATGGTCTGTGTCCTGGCACTCCTCCCTGTCCTGAAATATTGCTGCCGAGATATCAGCTGAAACCCCTCTGGAGGTTCCCTTGTGAATATGTGGTTTCCTCCAGGTGCATTTAAATCACTGGGATATTCGTGAATCATACAGCTGCTGGTAGGTCTATTGGGATTCCACCTCCTTTGGACGCTGTGTACTTCCTGAATTCGCATAGATGATTCTTTCTTGGCTTTCAGCATGTTTCAGTCTGATTTTTCTACAGATAAATTTTCAGATATTTTTTGTTTCTTTATCTCTTGCTTTTCCATCTGGGACTCTTATGAATTCTAGTCTTTCATGCCCTGTCTTAACCCAGGATTCAACAGCAATGTTTTCATTGGTTTGCACTTGCTTTCCTATGTCTGCTTCTGACCGAGGGATTTCTGTTCCCCTGTCTTCACAGTCATTCACGCGTCCCTCTGCATTATCTAGTCTGCTAAGGACTGAATTGTAGCCCTGATATTATCACATCCATTGAGTTTTCTGATATTTTTTGGCTCATCTTTAGACTTTCTCTTCCCCTTTTCTGGTGTTCTGCCTTTGGTGAATCTGAGACACTGTTGTTTTTCACTGTTTTCCTGACCACAATTTTCAACACTTGGTCTGGATAGCGTTTTGCAGTCTAGTTGTTTGAAAGCTTATCTTTTGGGCCTTCAATATCTTTGGAACTGAAAATGGTACTTCCTGTTTCTTTTACTGTACTTCTTCATCTCTACTGGTCAGGTAATATCAGATATCTAATGTAGACTTCTAGGGCTTTGTTAAGTTAAAATTTTAGACTCTTGGCTCTACGCAATTCCATGGGATTTCTGTGAGGACAATTTCTCCTAGACATTGATGCCATATCCTGTTCCTGTGTGTGTTGTCCTGTCTATCTCCAATTGCTGGTGTTGCATTTGTTGTGATAAACAACCCATACTATTTCGAGTAGCATAACTTCATTTTGATTACGCTTATCTCACAATTCTGAAAGTGCGCAGGACACTTCCTCTTGTGGAAATGAAGCTTCTAAAGGTTCTCAGCTCTGCATTCTGCTCTATGTCATTTTGGAGTGTTTCCAAAACAGCAAACTGAGAGTGCGCTTGTGCTTTGTAGTGCCACGGGAATGTCCCAATGAAAGCAGTTCTTCCCAGAGCTTCTCTGTCTACTGACACAACAGTGGAAGCATATCTATGGATGTCACACATCAGGGCCTGCTGGAATGATCCCGCAGACCTGCATTGGCATCCTCTGTGCCGTACCGTGCCGGTGCCATCCAAAATGTAGCATCCGCTTTTGGGAGATAATGGTGAAGGTAATGCTTCCTCTTCTCATGCTGTGGACTGGGACCACTCTTCCTTGTCCTCTCATCCTAGTGGCACGGGTGCACGAAGGCAACCGCAGAGCTGTTGCGCATCCTGTGCCTCAAACCAAACCATAATCCCAGCCCAGGTTATGAATGTAGCAGATCCTAAGGCTTTCCATTCTGATTTCAAACCCAAGGCCCCCTGGATCCCTCAGACCAGATGCACGATAGCTCTGATTCAGCCCCACACGTGCTCTATTGGCAAATTCCCAATTGGTCCCTGGTCCTGCAGATGCACTGGGTGTGGCCATGGGACATATCGGTAATCTCAACCGCGTGACCAGTGTGGTTGCTTTATCATTGGTACACAGTTCGGATTGCTCTCTTGATTCGACCCACCACATCCCACAACGCACTCCAGATCCCTGAGACTCAGCGTGTGCCATCATCCGTAGCCCTATCCCTCACTGACCGTTGCCTCTGCTACCTCAAATTTGGCAGATCGGATCTTGGTCTCAGAATCAACTGTGGGGATATTTTGCGCTTGTTTCTTTGAGTTCTGTCAGCCAAGCATCTGCTGTGCACTCTTGTAAATCTCAGCACATCACCTTCAATCCCATGTCTCCTGTCCGCTTGAGAGTGTGCGTCCAAGTTAACAGAGTTTCACCCTTGTTGCTCCATCACCAGGGGTCAGACCCTGCACTGGTTTCCATTCCCTGCATTGCCTTCTCCTGCTTCCAGGTGTTCTGAGGCCTCATCCTGTCTTTGGTAGTAACAGACCTCTCTTCGGCAAGTGTCCTGTGCAAGGGCTGGGTGAGTGGATGTTTCCATTGCTCTGTACATGGGAGCGAGTGAGTGCAGGTTGCACTTCTTCTCTGCCAACTGGGCATCGATGAATCAACACTATCCAGATACATTTCACAGAAATGTGATATTTGCTTAGCTCTTGGTTTCTATACAGCCGTGGTGGGAGGGATTGTCCGAAGTCAATTGTTTTGACATTATGTTGATATCTCATTTGCACTCTTTAAGAATTTTAACAGAATTCATTTACATGTCTTGGGAGTTATACGAAAATGAAGTTATTTTTTGAAACACACTAAATCGACTTAGAAGCCAGACTTGTCAATTTTGGTAACATTTTGTCAGCTCTACGGAAAACCTAGACAGATAGAATGCAAACTAGCAGTCCAAACTGTTAAAGGGGTCATGTCAGCTCTTTACGGTTGAAGCCTCCGAAACCAACAGGAACCATGAAATAAGTATTGGAAACAGGAAGTAACCCCCAACCTTGGATACACTTGTGCATGTGGTGCCCTTTACTCCCAATGACACCTACTGGCCAGTGTTGGCATTTCAAGGGGTAACGTCCCTCTCTAGGAAAATACAAGAGGAAACAAACCAAATATATACATTTAGGTTTGAATCTAAAAGCACCTAGAGGCATTATAGCTAGGAGAACCCTGCTGCAGCTTTGCTAGTCTATTGAGAACCAGGTGTTCTTCTATCAGTGATGAGAACGCTTAATCATCCGATCATGTTGGGTAAAGCCATTTAACGCAACCAAGTCTGCACCCCCATGATATAGTGCCCCCGGGGGCTTGACTCAAGTGAAAGGCGATCCACAAAAGCTGTGACTTTAATGTCATTGGCGACTTTTACAGTACAGTTCACTATCTGACTTATACTATTTACCTATACTGTCTTGAAAAACTGAGGCCTAATACAGATTCAAGTTCAGTCAATGATTCCCCTCACTTACCACACTCCCTTCACCCCAGGGAAGACATAAACACAACATTTGCTGAATCTAGCGGAAGGCCATCGTTTCTAGGTGTGAGCTAAGTATTCAATTCCTATCTATTTCAGCCGAGACTATTTGACCTTTAGGGAGTTCACTGTTGTTCACAGAGTGTGAAGCTGGAGGAACTCTGATTCTAGGAGGGGCTTGCTCTTCTCGTAATGGCTTCCTTGCAGCTCAGGTACTGATCCTTCAAAATGGATGCCTGAGTGGAGGGCAGGGAAGGGCAAGTGCTTGCTAGCTAGGCCCAAACCTGGGAAAAGGCTTACCTGGGCTTGGTGAATTTTGGTCTGAATGGCTTGGGAATGCCCCTTGGGACGTGTGGATTCTCACGACCTCTTCCAAGAACAGGAGCGTTTTGATCATCTCTGCCATCTCTTCTCTTTCAGACGTCAGGGACCTTGGACCCGTTCTTGGAGAAGAGAATTGAGGAACTTCCTCAAGTCCACGTTGGCACTCCGTATGTTTCTGCCAGGATCAGCGAGGTCCAATATGTCTCATGAATGTCTTTTGAGCCTGGTATCCTCTACAGCTGTCTCCACGCCAGTATTCTCCATGGTAGCAGAACATCTCTCATCAATGTGTTCGCATCTCTCCTCAATCCGTGCAGCCAGGTTTTCGGCCAGCTTCTCTTCGTGTCTCCCATAAAGTCGACTTCACCAGGACTGGGCAAGTCGGAAAGTACCTCGGAGCCTCACCAGTAAGCTGATGACAGGCAGATCTTCCACTGTCTGCCCTTTCAGGTTCTGGAAACTGACCTGTGAACTCAGGTCTTTGGGCAGCAGCAGTATCTCGAACTGACACAGCTTCCCGGACCAAACACCTAAGCCAAGCTCCACAGACGGCGGCAGCCCCTCCATCACACTGATCCACCCACAGAACTCTGCCCGGTTACCTAGGATCCAACAGCCACAACAAGCCTCGCGGTGCACACCAACATTCCACCTGGAATCCAACCGGTAACTGCCATCCCCAATGGCTGCTGCATCTTCTCAGTCTTGGGGGAGGGGCTGCATCCGACGAGAGGTTCCTAAGGTAAATGTGATTCTACCCACTAGCGTCCCATGGGCCTTTCTTCTTCCCTCTTTCCTTTTGTTCAGATCTGTATGCACAGTACCAATGGAGGGAAGTGTGTCCCTTTTCAGTTGATGCTTTCACACGTCTTTAAACTTTCTAACAGTTCACAGTACACAGAGACCCACGAAAGGAGACTTATGTTCCTGTAATATCCGTACACCCGGAATACATATGCGTCGCCTGATTTCTGCTGAAACACCCGCACTCTCAGGACATGGATCCATTTGTTTCATGGGGGCTGAAATTCCAAGAAATGAAACCAACCCCAATGTGCACTTTACTGTCTGGCTCTTTTGCTCTCAGTACACTTTGGCAGAGCTACTTGCCTTTGTTATAGGCTTCTTACATTTCTTCTCTACGTAGCGTAGAATATGGCATTCCTTCATCCTGTTGGAAGACATACAAGTCTACATCACGGACTAGGAATCCATTTGATTCCAAATCAGCATTTGGGTTAGGTCACGATATGCTCTTATGAATCAATATTTACGAATATGAATGCACGCCTCTGATTTCCGAATACAAGTGTGCTGATTACATGCAAGCCGCGATACTGGGTCGATGCTTGCTGAAGGATCCTTGACATCACCTTGAGTATTTTCTTTTGAATAATCATGGTTCCCTTGGTATATGTCAGCCAACCGTACCCGTTTGGTGCTTGTTTGTTGGTTTGATTATTTGTTGGTCTGCTTCTCGCTTGTTTTGCAAACACGTCAGGCCATGCATCTCTCCTTTCGCTTCAAACAGAGAGTCAAATAAGCTGATTCACTTAAGAGAGTGCTTCCAATCACCTAGGATTTCCTGCTTCCCTCTCCCATCTTTAGGGTTTTGATGTCCTCCTTGCCTTCTTCTTGTTTCCTCTTTGCCACTCATGCTCTTCTTGCATTTCCAATAATGGTTTTCTTCTTTCCATTTCCTCTTGCTGCTTTTCTATTCAGGGGAGTATTGTCAACCTTTCTTTTAGAAGAAGTTTTGAACTGCTGAATTCTTTTAAGGTTTGCCGGTCTGTGGAAATGTCTAGCCCTGCCGTTATTAGAAATGGTGGTCATGTGGCATAGGCTACCCTAGATGGCAGCATTTGGCCATTCAGGATATGGTCTGTGTCCTGGCACTCCTCCCTGTCCTGCAATATTGCTGCCGAGATATCAGCTGAAACCCCGCTGGAGGTTCCCTTGTGACTATGTTGTTTCCTCCAGGTGCATTTAAATCACTGGGATATTCGTGAATCATACAGCTGCTGGTAGGTCTATTGGGATTCCACCTCCTTTGGACGCTGTGTACTTCCTGAATTCGCATAGATGATTCTTTCTTGGCTTTCAGCAAGTTTCAGTCTGATTTTTCTACAGATAAATTTTCAGATACTTTTTGTTTCTTTATCTCTTGCTTTTCCATCTGGGACTCTTATGAATTCTAGTCTTTCATGCCCTGTCTTAACCCAGGATTCAACAGCAATGTTTTCATTGGTTTGCACTTGCTTTCCTATGTCTGCTTCTGACCGAGGGATTTCTGTTCCCCTGTATTCACAGTCATTCACGCGTCCCTCTGCATTATCTAGTCTGCTAAGGACTGAATTGTAGCCCTGATATTATCACATCCATTGAGTTTTCTGATATTTTTTGGCTCGTCTTTAGACTTTCTCTTCCCCTTTTCTGGTGTTCTGCCTTTGGTGATTCTGAGACACTGTTGTTCTTCAGTGTTTTCCTGACCACCATTTTCAACACTTGGTCTGGATAGCGTTTTGCAGTCTAGTTGTTTGAAAGCTTGTCTTTTGGGCCTTCAATATCTTTGGAACTGAAAATGGTACTTCCTGTTTCTTTTACTGTACTTCTTCATCTCTACTGGTCAGGTAATATCAGATATCTAATGTAGACTTCTAGGGCTTTGTTAAGTGAAAATTTTAGACCCTTGGCTCTACGCAATTCCATGGGATTTCTGTGAGGACAATTTCTCCTAGACATTGATGCCATATCCTGTTCCTGTGTGTGTTGTCCTGTCTATCTCCAATTGCTGGTGTTGCATTTGTTGTGATAAACAACCCATACTATTTCGAGTAGCATAACTTCATTTTGATTACGCTTATCTCACAATTCTGAAAGTGCGCAGGACACTTCCTCTTGTGGAAATGAAGCTTCTAAAGGTTCTCAGCTCTGCATTCTGCTCTATGTCATTTTGGAGTGTTTCCAAAACAGCAAACTGAGAGTGCGCTTGTGCTTTGTAGTGCCACGGGAATGTCCCAATGAAAGCAGTCCTTCCCAGGGGTTCTCTGTCTACTGACACAACAGTGGAAGCATATCTATGGATGTCACACATCAGGGCCTGCTGGAATGATCCCGCAGACCTGCATTGGCGTCCTCTGTGCCGTACCGTGCCGGTGCCATCCAAAATGTAGCATCCGCTTTTGGGAGATAATGGTGAAGGTAATGCTTCCTCTTCTCACGCTGTGGACTTGGACCACTCTTCCTTTTCCTCCCATCCTAGTGGCACGGGTGCACGAAGGCAACCGCAGAGCTGTTGCGCATCCTGTGCCTCAAACCAAACCATAATCCCAGCCCAGGTTATGAATGTAGCAGATCCTAGGGCTTTCCATTCTGATTTCAAACCCAAGGCCCCCTGGATCCCTCAGACCAGATGCACGATAGCTCTGATTCAGCCCCACACGTGCTCTATTGGCAAAATGCCCAATTGGTCCCTGGTCCTGCAGATGCACTGGGTGTGGCCATGGGACATATCGGTAATCTCAACCGCGTGACCAGTGTGGTAGCTTTATCATTGGTACACAGTTCGGCTTGCTCTCTTTATTCGACCCACCACATCCCACAACGCACTCCAGATCCCTGAGACTCAGCGTGTGCCATCATCCGTAGCCCTATCCCTCACTGACCGTTGCCTCTGCTACCTCAAATTTGGCAGATCGGATCTTGGTCTCAGAATCAACTGTGGGGATATTTTGCGCTGGTTTCTTTGAGTTCTGTCAGCCAAGCATCTGCTGTGCACTCTTGTAAATCTCAGCACATCACCTTCAATCCCATGTCTCCTGTCCGCTTGAGAGTGTGCGTCCAAGTTAACAGAGTTTCACCCTTGTTGCTCCATCACCAGGGGTCAGACCCTGCACTGGTTTCCATTCCCTGCATTGCCTTCTCCTGCTTCCAGGTGTTCTGAGGCCTCATCCTGTCTTTGGTAGTAACAGACCTCTCTTCGGCAAGTGTCCTGTGCAAGGGCTGGGTGAGTGGATGTTTCCATTGCTCTGTACATGGGAGCGAGTGAGTGCAGGTTGCACTTCTTCTCTGCCAACTGGGCATCGATGAATCAACACTATCCAGGTACATTTCACAGAAATGTGATATTTGCTTAGCTCTTGGTTTCTATACAGCCGTGGTGGGAGGGATTGTCCGAAGTCAATTGTTTTGACATTATGTTGATATCTCATTTGCACTCTTTAAGAATTTTAACAGAATTCATTTACATGTTTTGGGAGTTATACGAAAATGAAGTTATTTTTTGAAACACACTAAATCGACCTAGAAGCCAGACTTGTCAATTTTGGTAACATTTTGTCAGCTCTACGGAAAACCTAGACAGATAGAATGCAAACTAGCAGTCCAAACTGTTAAAGGGGTCATGTCAGCTCTTTACGGTTGAAGCCTCCGAAACCAACAGGAACCATGAAATAACTACTGGAAACACGAAGTAACCCCCAACCTAGGATACACTTGTACATGTGGTGCCCTTTACTCCCAATGACACCTACTGGCCAATGTTGGCATTTCAAGGGGTAACGTCCCTCTCTAGGAAAATACAAGAGGAAACAAACCAAATATATACATTTAGGTTTGAATCTAAAAGCACCTAGAGGCATTATAGCTAGGAGAACCCTGCTGCAGTTATGCTAGTCTATTGAGAACCAGGTGTTCTTCTATCAGTGATGAGAACGCTTAATCATCCGATCATGTTGGGTAAAGCCATTTAACGCAACCAAGTCTGCACCCCCATGATATAGTGCCCCCGGGGGCTTGACTCAAGTGAAAGGCGATCCACAAAAGCTGTGACTTTAATGTCATTGGCGACTTTTACAGTACAGTTCACTTTCTGACTTATACTATTTACCTATACTGTCTTGAAAAACTGAGGCCTAATACAGATTCAAGTTCAGTCAATGATTCCCCTCACTTAGCACACTCCCTTCACCCCAGGGAAGACATAAACACAACATTTGCTGAATCTAGCGGAAGGCCATCGTTTCTAGGTGTGAGCTAAGTATTCAATTCCTATCTATTTCAGCCGAGACTATTTGACCTTTAGGGAGTTCACTGTTGTTCACAGAGTGTGAAGCTGGAGGAACTCTGATTCTAGGAGGGGCTTGCTCTTCTTGTAATGGCTTCCTTGCAGCTCAGGTACTGATCCTTCAAAATGGATGCCTGAGTGGAGGGCAGGGAAGGGCAAGCGCTTGCTAGCTAGGCCCAAACCTGGGAAAAGGCTTACCTGGGCTTGGTGAATTTTGGTCTGAATGGCTTGGGAATGCCCCTTGGGACGTGTGGATTCTCACGACCTCTTCCAAGAACAGGAGCGTTTTGATCATCTCTGCCATCTCTTCTCTTTCAGACGTCAGGGACCTTGGACCCGTTCTTGGAGAAGAGAATTGAGGAACTTCCTCAAGTCCACGTTGGCACTCCGTATGTTTCTGCCAGGATCAGCGAGGTCCAATATGTCTCATGAATGTCTTTTGAGCCTGGTATCCTCTACAGCTGTCTCCACGCCAGTATTCTCCATGGTAGCAGAACAACTCTCATCAATGTGTTGGTATCTCTCCTCAATCCGTGCAGCCAGCTTTTCGGCCAGCTTCTCTTCGTGTCTCCCATAAAGTCGACTTCACCAGGACTGGGCAAGTCGGAAAGTACCTCGGAGCCTGACCAGTAAGCTGATGACAGGCAGATCTTCCACTGTCTGCCCTTTCAGGTTCTGGAAACTGACCTGTGAACTCAGGTCTTTGGGCAGCAGCAGTATCTCGAACTTACACAGCTTCCCGGACCAAACACCTAAGCCAAGCTCCACAGACGGCGGCAGCCCCTCCATCACACTGATCCACCCACAGAACTCTGCCCGGTTACCTAGGATCCAACAGCCACAACAAGCCTCGCGGTGCACACCAACATTCCACCTGGAATCCAACCGGTAACTGCCATCCCCAATGGCTGCTGCATCTTCTCAGTCTTGGGGGAGGGGCTGCATCCGACGAGAGGTTCCTAAGGTAAATGTGATTCTACCCACTAGCGTCCCATGGGCCTTTCTTCTTCCCTCTTTCCTTTTGTTCAGATCTGTATGCACAGTACCAATGGAGGGAAGTGTGTCCCTTTTCAGTTGATGCTTTCACACGTCTTTAAACTTTCTAACAGTTCACAGTACACAGAGACCCACGAAAGGAGACTTATGTTCCTGTAATATCCGTACACCCGGAATACATATGCGTCGCCTGATTTCTGCTGAAACACCCGCACTCTCAGGACATGGATCCATTTGTTTCATGGGGGCTGAAATTCCAAGAAATGAAACCAACCCCAATGTGCACTTTACTGTCTGGCTCTTTTGCTCTCAGTACACTTTGGCAGAGCTACTTGCCTTTGTTATAGGCTTCTTACATTTCTTCTCTACGTAGCGTAGAATATGGCATTCCTTCATCCTGTTGGAAGACATACAAGTCTACATCACGGACTAGGAATCCATTTGATTCCAAATCAGCATTTGGGTTAGGTCACGATATGCTCTTATGAATCAATATTTACGAATATGAATGCACGCCTCTGATTTCCGAATACAAGTGTGCTGATTACATGCAAGCCGCGATACTGGGTCGATGCTTGCTGAAGGATCCTTGACATCACCTTGAGTATTTTCGTTTGAATAATCATGGTTCCCTTGGTATATGTCAGCCAACCGTACCCGTTTGGTGCTTGTTTGTTGGTTTGATTATTTGTTGGTCTGCATCTCGCTTGTTTTGCAAACACGTCAGGCCATGCATCTCTCCTTTCGCTTCAAACAGAGAGTCAAATAAGCTGATTCACTTAAGAGAGTGCTTCCAATCACCTAGGATTTCCTGCTTCCCTCTCCCATCTTTAGGGTTTTGATGTCCTCCTTGCCTTCTTCTTGTTTCCTCTTTGCCACTCATGCTCTTCTTGCATTTCCAATAATGGTTTTCTTCTTTCCATTTCCTCTTGCTGCTTTTCTATTCAGGGGAGTATTGTCAACCTTTCTTTTAGAAGAAGTTTTGAACTGCTGAATTCTTTTAAGGTTTGCTGGTCTGTGGAATTGTCTAGCCCTGCCGTTAGTAGAAATGGTGGTCATGTGGCATAGGCTACCCTAGATGGCAGCATTTGGCCATTCAGGATATGGTCTGTGTCCTGGCACTCCTCCCTGTCCTGCAATATTGCTGCCGAGATATCAGCTGAAACCCCGCTGGAGGTTCCCTTGTGACTATGTTGTTTCCTCCAGGTGCATTTAAATCACTGGGATATTCGTGAACTTTGTTGATTTGAATCATACAGCTGCTGGTAGGTCTATTGGGATTCCACCTCCTTTGGACGCTGTGTACTTCCTGAATTCGCATAGATGATTCTTTCTTGGCTTTCAGCAAGTTTCAGTCTGATTTTTCTACAGATAAATTTTCAGATACTTTTTGTTTCTTTATCTCTTGCTTTTCCATCTGGGACTCTTATGAATTCTAGTCTTTCATGCCCTGTCTTAACCCAGGATTCAACAGCAATGTTTTCATTGGTTTGCACTTGCTTTCCTATGTCTGCTTCTGACCGAGGGATTTCTGTTCCCCTGTCTTCACAGTCATTCACGCGTCCCTCTGCATTATCTAGTCTGCTAAGGACTGAATTGTAGCCCTGATATTATCACATCCATTGAGTTTTCTGATATTTTTGGGCTCGTCTTTAGACTTTCTCTTCCCCTTTTCTGGTGTTCTGCCTTTGGTGATTCTGAGACACTGTTGTTCTTCAGTGTTTTCCTGACCACCATTTTCAACACTTGGTCTGGATAGCGTTTTGCAGTCTAGTTGTTTGAAAGCTTGTCTTTTGGGCCTTCAATATCTTTGGAACTGAAAATGGTACTTCCTGTTTCTTTTACTGTACTTCTTCATCTCTACTGGTCAGGTAATATCAGATATCTAATGTAGACTTCTAGGGCTTTGTTAAGTGAAAATTTTAGACCCTTGGCTCTACGCAATTCCATGGGATTTCTGTGAGGACAATTTCTCCTAGACATTGATGCCATATCCTGTTCCTGTGTGTGTTGTTCTGTCTATCTCCAATTGCTGGTGTTGCATTTGTTGTGATAAACAACCCATACTATTTCGAGTAGCATAACTTCATTTTGATTACGCTTATCTCACAATTCTGAAAGTGCGCAGGACACTTCCTCTTGTGGAAATGAAGCTTCTAAAGGTTCTCAGCTCTGCATTCTGCTCTATGTCATTTTGGAGTGTTTCCAAAACAGCAAACTGAGAGTGCGCTTGTGCTTTGTAGTGCCACGGGAATGTCCCAATGAAAGCAGTTCTTCCCAGAGCTTCTCTGTCTACTGACACAACAGTGGAAGCATATCTATGGATGTCACACATCAGGGCCTGCTGGAATGATCCCGCAGACCTGCATTGGCGTCCTCTGTGCCGTACCGTGCCGGTGCCATCCAAAATGTAGCATCCGCTTTTGGGAGATAATGGTGAAGGTAATGCTTCCTCTTCTCACGCTGTGGACTTGGACCACTCTTCCTTGTCCTCTCATCCTAGTGGCACGGGTGCACGAAGGCAACCGCAGAGCTGTTGCGCATCCTGTGCCTCAAACCAAACCATAATCCCAGCCCAGGTTATGAATGTAGCAGATCCTAAGGCTTTCCATTCTGATTTCAAACCCAAGGCCCCCTGGATCCCTCAGACCAGATGCACGATAGCTCTGATTCAGCCCCACACGTGCTCTATTGGCAAAATGCCCAATTGGTCCCTGGTCCTGCAGATGCACTGGGTGTGGCCATGGGACATATCGGTAATCTCAACCGCGTGACCAGTGTGGTAGCTTTATCATTGGTACACAGTTCGGCTTGCTCTCTTGATTCGACCCACCACATCCCACAACGCACTCCAGATCCCTGAGACTCAGCGTGTGCCATCATCCGTAGCCCTATCCCTCACTGACCGTTGCCTCTGCTACCTCAAATTTGGCAGATCGGATCTTGGTCTCAGAATCAACTGTGGGGATATTTTGCGCTGGTTTCTTTGAGTTCTGTCAGCCAAGCATCTGCTGTGCACTCTTGTAAATCTCAGCACATCACCTTCAATCCCATGTCTCCTGTCCGCTTGAGAGTGTGCGTCCAAGTTAACAGAGTTTCACCCTTGTTGCTCCATCACCAGGGGTCAGACCCTGCACTGGTTTCCATTCCCTGCATTGCCTTCTCCTGCTTCCAGGTGTTCTGAGGCCTCATCCTGTCTTTGTTAGTAACAGACCTCTCTTCGGCAAGTGTCCTGTGCAAGGGCTGGGTGAGTGGATGTTTCCATTGCTCTGTACATGGGAGCGAGTGAGTGCAGGTTGCACTTCTTCTCTGCCAACTGGGCATTGATGAATCAACACTATCCAGGTACATTTCACAGAAATGTGATATTTGCTTAGCTCTTGGTTTCTATACAGCCGTGGTGGGAGGGATTGTCCGAAGTCAATTGTTTTGACATTATGTTGATATCTCATTTGCACTCTTTAAGAATTTTAACAGAATTCATTTACATGTTTTGGGAGTTATACGAAAATGAAGTTATTTTTGAAACACACTAAATCGACCTAGAAGCCAGACTTGTCAATTTTAGTAACATTTTGTCAGCTCTACGGAAAACCTAGACAGATAGAATGCAAACTAGCAGTCCAAACTGTTAAAGGGGTCATGTCAGCTCTTTACGGTTGAAGCCTCCGAAACCAACAGGAACCATGAAATAACTACTGGAAACAGGAAGTAACCCCCAACCTTGGATACACTTGTACATGTGGTGCCCTTTACTCCCAATGACACCTACTGGCCAATGTTGGCATTTCAAGGGGTAACACCCCTCTCTAGGAAAATACAAGAGGAAACAAACCAAATATATACATTTAGGTTTGAATCTAAAAGCACCTAGAGGCATTATAGCTAGGAGAACCCTGCTGCAGTTATGCTAGTCTATTGAGAACCAGGTGTTCTTCTATCAGTGATGAGAACGCTTAATCATCCGATCATGTTGGGTAAAGCCATTTAACGCAACTAAGTCTGCACCCCCATGATATAGTGCCCCCGGGGGCTTGACTCAAGTGAAAGGCGATCCACAAAAGCTGTGACTTTAATGTCATTGGCGACTTTTACAGTACAGTTCACTTTCTGACTTATACTATTTACCTATACTGTCTTGAAAAACTGAGGCCTAATACAGATTCAAGTTCAGTCAATGATTCCCCTCACTTACCACACTCCCTTCACCCCAGGGAAGACATAAACACAACATTTGCTGAATCTAGCGGAAGGCCATCGTTTCTAGGTGTGAGCTAAGTATTCAATTCCTATCTATTTCAGCCGAGACTATTTGACCTTTAGGGAGTTCACTGTTGTTCACAGAGTGTGAAGCTGGAGGAACTCTGATTCTAGGAGGGGCTTGCTCTTCTTGTAATGGCTTCCTTGCAGCTCAGGTACTGATCCTTCAAAATGGATGCCTGAGTGGAGGGCAGGGAAGGGCAAGCGCTTGCTAGCTAGGCCCAAACCTGGGAAAAGGCTTACCTGGGCTTGGTGAATTTTGGTCTGAATGGCTTGGGAATGCCCCTTGGGACGTGTGGATTCTCACGACCTCTTCCAAGAACAGGAGCGTTTTGATCATCTCTGCCATCTCTTCTCTTTCAGACGTCAGGGACCTTGGACCCGTTCTTGGAGAAGAGAATTGAGGAACTTCCTCAAGTCCACGTTGGCACTCCGTATGTTTCTGCCAGGATCAGCGAGGTCCAATAGGTCTCATGAATGTCTTTTGAGCCTGGTATCCTCTACAGCTGTCTCCACGCCAGTATTCTCCATGGTAGCAGAACAACTCTCATCAATGTGTTGGTATCTCTCCTCAATCCGTGCAGCCAGCTTTTCGGCCAGCTTCTCTTCGTGTCTCCCATAAAGTCGACTTCACCAGGACTGGGCAAGTCGGAAAGTACCTCGGAGCCTGACCAGTAAGCTGATGACAGGCAGATCTTCCACTGTCTGCCCTTTCAGGTTCTGGAAACTGACCTGTGAACTCAGGTCTTTGGGCAGCAGCAGTATCTCGAACTTACACAGCTTCCCGGACCAAACACCTAAGCCAAGCTCCACAGACGGCGGCAGCCCCTCCATCACACTGATCCACCCACAGAACTCTGCCCGGTTACCTAGGATCCAACAGCCACAACAAGCCTCGCGGTGCACACCAACATTCCACCTGGAATCCAACCGGTAACTGCCATCCCCAATGGCTGCTGCATCTTCTCAGTCTTGGGGGAGGGGCTGCATCCGACGAGAGGTTCCTAAGGTAAATGTGATTCTACCCACTAGCGTCCCATGGGCCTTTCTTCTTCCCTCTTTCCTTTTGTTCAGATCTGTATGCACAGTACCAATGGAGGGAAGTGTGTCCCTTTTCAGTTGATGCTTTCACACGTCTTTAAACTTTCTAACAGTTCACAGTACACAGAGACCCACGAAAGGAGACTTATGTTCCTGTAATATCCGTACACCCGGAATACATATGCGTCGCCTGATTTCTGCTGAAACACCCGCACTCTCAGGACATGGATCCATTTGTTTCATGGGGGCTGAAATTCCAAGAAATGAAACCAACCCCAATGTGCACTTTACTGTCTGGCTCTTTTGCTCTCAGTACACTTTGGCAGAGCTACTTGCCTTTGTTATAGGCTTCTTACATTTCTTCTCTACGTAGCGTAGAATATGGCATTCCTTCATCCTGTTGGAAGACATACAAGTCTACATCACGGACTAGGAATCCATTTGATTCCAAATCAGCATTTGGGTTAGGTCACGATATGCTCTTATGAATCAATATTTACGAATATGAATGCACGCCTCTGATTTCCGAATACAAGTGTGCTGATTACATGCAAGCCGCGATACTGGGTCGATGCTTGCTGAAGGATCCTTGACATCACCTTGAGTATTTTCGTTTGAATAATCATGGTTCCCTTGGTATATGTCAGCCAACCGTACCCGTTTGGTGCTTGTTTGTTGGTTTGATTATTTGTTGGTCTGCATCTCGCTTGTTTTGCAAACACGTCAGGCCATGCATCTCTCCTTTCGCTTCAAACAGAGAGTCAAATAAGCTGATTCACTTAAGAGAGTGCTTCCAATCACCTAGGATTTCCTGCTTCCCTCTCCCATCTTTAGGGTTTTGATGTCCTCCTTGCCTTCTTCTTGTTTCCTCTTTGCCACTCATGCTCTTCTTGCATTTCCAATAATGGTTTTCTTCTTTCCATTTCCTCTTGCTGCTTTTCTATTCAGGGGAGTATTGTCAACCTTTCTTTTAGAAGAAGTTTTGAACTGCTGAATTCTTTTAAGGTTTGCTGGTCTGTGGAATTGTCTAGCCCTGCCGTTAGTAGAAATGGTGGTCATGTGGCATAGGCTACCCTAGATGGCAGCATTTGGCCATTCAGGATATGGTCTGTGTCCTGGCACTCCTCCCTGTCCTGCAATATTGCTGCCGAGATATCAGCTGAAACCCCGCTGGAGGTTCCCTTGTGACTATGTTGTTTCCTCCAGGTGCATTTAAATCACTGGGATATTCGTGAACTTTGTTGATTTGAATCATACAGCTGCTGGTAGGTCTATTGGGATTCCACCTCCTTTGGACGCTGTGTACTTCCTGAATTCGCATAGATGATTCTTTCTTGGCTTTCAGCAAGTTTCAGTCTGATTTTTCTACAGATAAATTTTCAGATAATTTTTGTTTCTTTATCTCTTGCTTTTCCATCTGGGACTCTTATGAATTCTAGTCTTTCATGCCCTGTCTTAACCCAGGATTCAACAGCAATGTTTTCATTGGTTTGCACTTGCTTTCCTATGTCTGCTTCTGACCGAGGGATTTCTGTTCCCCTGTCTTCACAGTCATTCACGCGTCCCTCTGCATTATCTAGTCTGCTAAGGACTGAATTGTAGCCCTGATATTATCACATCCATTGAGTTTTCTGATATTTTTTGGCTCGTCTTTAGACTTTCTCTTCCCCTTTTCTGGTGTTCTGCCTTTGGTGATTCTGAGACACTGTTGTTCTTCAGTGTTTTCCTGACCACCATTTTCAACACTTGGTCTGGATAGCGTTTTGCAGTCTAGTTGTTTGAAAGCTTGTCTTTTGGGCCTTCAATATCTTTGGAACTGAAAATGGTACTTCCTGTTTCTTTTACTGTACTTCTTCATCTCTACTGGTCAGGTAATATCAGATATCTAATGTAGACTTCTAGGGCTTTGTTAAGTGAAAATTTTAGACCCTTGGCTCTACGCAATTCCATGGGATTTCTGTGAGGACAATTTCTCCTAGACATTGATGCCATATCCTGTTCCTGTGTGTGTTGTCCTGTCTATCTCCAATTGCTGGTGTTGCATTTGTTGTGATAAACAACCCATACTATTTCGAGTAGCATAACTTCATTTTGATTACGCTTATCTCACAATTCTGAAAGTGCGCAGGACACTTCCTCTTGTGGAAATGAAGCTTCTAAAGGTTCTCAGCTCTGCATTCTGCTCTATGTCATTTTGGAGTGTTTCCAAAACAGCAAACTGAGAGTGCGCTTGTGCTTTGTAGTGCCACGGGAATGTCCCAATGAAAGCAGTTCTTCCCAGAGCTTCTCTGTCTACTGACACAACAGTGGAAGCATATCTATGGATGTCACACATCAGGGCCTGCTGGAATGATCCCGCAGACCTGCATTGGCGTCCTCTGTGCCGTACCGTGCCGGTGCCATCCAAAATGTAGCATCCGCTTTTGGGAGATAATGGTGAAGGTAATGCTTCCTCTTCTCACGCTGTGGACTTGGACCACTCTTCCTTGTCCTCTCATCCTAGTGGCACGGGTGCACGAAGGCAACCGCAGAGCTGTTGCGCATCCTGTGCCTCAAACCAAACCATAATCCCAGCCCAGGTTATGAATGTAGCAGATCCTAAGGCTTTCCATTCTGATTTCAAACCCAAGGCCCCCTGGATCCCTCAGACCAGATGCACGATAGCTCTGATTCAGCCCCACACGTGCTCTATTGGCAAAATGCCCAATTGGTCCCTGGTCCTGCAGATGCACTGGGTGTGGCCATGGGACATATCGGTAATCTCAACCGCGTGACCAGTGTGGTAGCTTTATCATTGGTACACAGTTCGGCTTGCTCTCTTGATTCGACCCACCACATCCCACAACGCACTCCAGATCCCTGAGACTCAGCGTGTGCCATCATCCGTAGCCCTATCCCTCACTGACCGTTGCCTCTGCTACCTCAAATTTGGCAGATCGGATCTTGGTCTCAGAATCAACTGTGGGGATATTTTGCGCTGGTTTCTTTGAGTTCTGTCAGCCAAGCATCTGCTGTGCACTCTTGTAAATCTCAGCACATCACCTTCAATCCCATGTCTCCTGTCCGCTTGAGAGTGTGCGTCCAAGTTAACAGAGTTTCACCCTTGTTGCTCCATCACCAGGGGTCAGACCCTGCACTGGTTTCCATTCCCTGCATTGCCTTCTCCTGCTTCCAGGTGTTCTGAGGCCTCATCCTGTCTTTGGTAGTAACAGACCTCTCTTCGGCAAGTGTCCTGTGCAAGGGCTGGGTGAGTGGATGTTTCCATTGCTCTGTACATGGGAGCGAGTGAGTGCAGGTTGCACTTCTTCTCTGCCAACTGGGCATTGATGAATCAACACTATCCAGGTACATTTCACAGAAATGTGATATTTGCTTAGCTCTTGGTTTCTATACAGCCGTGGTGGGAGGGATTGTCCGAAGTCAATTGTTTTGACATTATGTTGATATCTCATTTGCACTCTTTAAGAATTTTAACAGAATTCATTTACATGTTTTGGGAGTTATACGAAAATGAAGTTATTTTTTGAAACACACTAAATCGACCTAGAAGCCAGACTTGTCAATTTTGGTAACATTTTGTCAGCTCTACGGAAAACCTAGACAGATAGAATGCAAACTAGCAGTCCAAACTGTTAAAGGGGTCATGTCAGCTCTTTACGGTTGAAGCCTCCGAAACCAACAGGAACCATGAAATAACTACTGGAAACAGGAAGTAACCCCCAACCTTGGATACACTTGTACATGTGGTGCCCTTTACTCCCAATGACACCTACTGGCCAATGTTGGCATTTCAAGGGGTAACACCCCTCTCTAGGAAAATACAAGAGGAAACAAACCAAATATATACATTTAGGTTTGAATCTAAAAGCACCTAGAGGCATTATAGCTAGGAGAACCCTGCTGCAGTTATGCTAGTCTATTGAGAACCAGGTGTTCTTCTATCAGTGATGAGAACGCTTAATCATCCGATCATGTTGGGTAAAGCCATTTAACGCAACCAAGTCTGCACCCCCATGATATAGTGCCCCCGGGGGCTTGACTCAAGTGAAAGGCGATCCACAAAAGCTGTGACTTTAATGTCATTGGCGACTTTTACAGTACAGTTCACTTTCTGACTTATACTATTTACCTATACTGTCTTGAAAAACTGAGGCCTAATACAGATTCAAGTTCAGTCAATGATTCCCCTCACTTACCACACTCCCTTCACCCCAGGGAAGACATAAACACAACATTTGCTGAATCTAGCGGAAGGCCATCGTTTCTAGGTGTGAGCTAAGTATTCAATTCCTATCTATTTCAGCCGAGACTATTTGACCTTTAGGGAGTTCACTGTTGTTCACAGAGTGTGAAGCTGGAGGAACTCTGATTCTAGGAGGGGCTTGCTCTTCTTGTAATGGCTTCCTTGCTGCTCAGGTACTGATCCTTCAAAATGGATGCCTGAGTGGAGGGCAGGGAAGGGCAAGCGCTTGCTAGCTAGGCCCAAACCTGGGAAAAGGCTTACCTGGGCTTGGTGAATTTTGGTCTGAATGGCTTGGGAATGCCCCTTGGGACGTGTGGATTCTCACGACCTCTTCCAAGAACAGGAGCGTTTTGATCATCTCTGCCATCTCTTCTCTTTCAGACGTCAGGGACCTTGGACCCGTTCTTGGAGAAGAGAATTGAGGAACTTCCTCAAGTCCACGTTGGCACTCCGTATGTTTCTGCCAGGATCAGCGAGGTCCAATATGTCTCATGAATGTCTTTTGAGCCTGGTATCCTCTACAGCTGTCTCCACGCCAGTATTCTCCATGGTAGCAGAACAACTCTCATCAGTGTGTTGGTATCTCTCCTCAATCCGTGCAGCCAGCTTTTCGGCCAGCTTCTCTTCGTGTCTCCCATAAAGTCGACTTCACCAGGACTGGGCAAGTCGGAAAGTACCTCGGAGCCTGACCAGTAAGCTGATGACAGGCAGATCTTCCACTGTCTGCCCTTTCAGGTTCTGGAAACTGACCTGTGAACTCAGGTCTTTGGGCAGCAGCAGTATCTCGAACTTACACAGCTTCCCGGACCAAACACCTAAGCCAAGCTCCACAGACGGCGGCAGCCCCTCCATCACACTGATCCACCCACAGAACTCTGCCCGGTTACCTAGGATCCAACAGCCACAACAAGCCTCGCGGTGCACACCAACATTCCACCTGGAATCCAACCGGTAACTGCCATCCCCAATGGCTGCTGCATCTTCTCAGTCTTGGGGGAGGGGCTGCATCCGACGAGAGGTTCCTAAGGTAAATGTGATTCTACCCACTAGCGTCCCATGGGCCTTTCTTCTTCCCTCTTTCCTTTTGTTCAGATCTGTATGCACAGTACCAATGGAGGGAAGTGTGTCCCTTTTCAGTTGATGCTTTCACACGTCTTTAAACTTTCTAACAGTTCACAGTACACAGAGACCCACGAAAGGAGACTTATGTTCCTGTAATATCCGTACACCCGGAATACATATGCGTCGCCTGATTTCTGCTGAAACACCCGCACTCTCAGGACATGGATCCATTTGTTCATGGGGGCTGAAATTCCAAGAAATGAAACCAACCCCAATGTGCACTTTACTGTCTGGCTCTTTTGCTCTCAGTACACTTTGGCAGAGCTACTTGCCTTTGTTATAGGCTTCTTACATTTCTTCTCTACGTAGCGTAGAATATGGCATTCCTTCATCCTGTTGGAAGACATACAAGTCTACATCACGGACTAGGAATCCATTTGATTCCAAATCAGCATTTGGGTTAGGTCACGATATGCTCTTATGAATCAATATTTACGAATATGAATGCACGCCTCTGATTTCCGAATACAAGTGTGCTGATTACATGCAAGCCGCGATACTGGGTCGATGCTTGCTGAAGGATCCTTGACATCACCTTGAGTATTTTCGTTTGAATAATCATGGTTCCCTTGGTATATGTCAGCCAACCGTACCCGTTTGGTGCTTGTTTGTTGGTTTGATTATTTGTTGGTCTGCATCTCGCTTGTTTTGCAAACACGTCAGGCCATGCATCTCTCCTTTCGCTTCAAACAGAGAGTCAAATAAGCTGATTCACTTAAGAGAGTGCTTCCAATCACCTAGGATTTCCTGCTTCCCTCTCCCATCTTTAGGGTTTTGATGTCCTCCTTGCCTTCTTCTTGTTTCCTCTTTGCCACTCATGCTCTTCTTGCATTTCCAATAATGGTTTTCTTCTTTCCATTTCCTCTTGCTGCTTTTCTATTCAGGGGAGTATTGTCAACCTTTCTTTTAGAAGAAGTTTTGAACTGCTGAATTCTTTTAAGGTTTGCTGGTCTGTGGAATTGTCTAGCCCTGCCGTTAGTAGAAATGGTGGTCATGTGGCATAGGCTACCCTAGATGGCAGCATTTGGCCATTCAGGATATGGTCTGTGTCCTGGCACTCCTCCCTGTCCTGCAATATTGCTGCCGAGATATCAGCTGAAACCCCTCTGGAGGTTCCCTTGTGACTATGTTGTTTCCTCCAGGTGCATTTAAATCACTGGGATATTCGTGAACTTTGTTGATTTGAATCATACAGCTGCTGGTAGGTCTATTGGGATTCCACCTCCTTTGGACGCTGTGTACTTCCTGAATTCGCATAGATGATTCTTTCTTGGCTTTCAGCAAGTTTCAGTCTGATTTTTCTACAGATAAATTTTCAGATAATTTTTGTTTCTTTATCTCTTGCTTTTCCATCTGAGACTCTTATGAATTCTAGTCTTTCATGCCCTGTCTTAACCCAGGATTCAACAGCAATGTTTTCATTGGTTTGCACTTGCTTTCCTATGTCTGCTTCTGACCGAGGGATTTCTGTTCCCCTGTCTTCACAGTCATTCACGCGTCCCTCTGCATTATCTAGTCTGCTAAGGACTGAATTGTAGCCCTGATATTATCACATCCATTGAGTTTTCTGATATTTTTTGGCTCGTCTTTAGACTTTCTCTTCCCCTTTTCTGGTGTTCTGCCTTTGGTGATTCTGAGACACTGTTGTTCTTCAGTGTTTTCCTGACCACCATTTTCAACACTTGGTCTGGATAGCGTTTTGCAGTCTAGTTGTTTGAAAGCTTGTCTTTTGGGCCTTCAATATCTTTGGAACTGAAAATGGTACTTCCTGTTTCTTTTACTGTACTTCTTCATCTCTACTGGTCAGGTAATATCAGATATCTAATGTAGACTTCTAGGGCTTTGTTAAGTGAAAATTTTAGACCCTTGGCTCTACGCAATTCCATGGGATTTCTGTGAGGACAATTTCTCCTAGACATTGATGCCATATCCTGTTCCTGTGTGTGTTGTCCTGTCTATCTCCAATTGCTGGTGTTGCATTTGTTGTGATAAACAACCCATACTATTTCGAGTAGCATAACTTCATTTTGATTACGCTTATCTCACAATTCTGAAAGTGCGCAGGACACTTCCTCTTGTGGAAATGAAGCTTCTAAAGGTTCTCAGCTCTGCATTCTGCTCTATGTCATTTTGGAGTGTTTCCAAAACAGCAAACTGAGAGTGCGCTTGTGCTTTGTAGTGCCACGGGAATGTCCCAATGAAAGCAGTTCTTCCCAGAGCTTCTCTGTCTACTGACACAACAGTGGAAGCATATCTATGGATGTCACACATCAGGGCCTGCTGGAATGATCCCGCAGACCTGCATTGGCGTCCTCTGTGCCGTACCGTGCCGGTGCCATCCAAAATGTAGCATCCGCTTTTGGGAGATAATGGTGAAGGTAATGCTTCCTCTTCTCACGCTGTGGACTTGGACCACTCTTCCTTGTCCTCTCATCCTAGTGGCACGGGTGCACGAAGGCAACCGCAGAGCTGTTGCGCATCCTGTGCCTCAAACCAAACCATAATCCCAGCCCAGGTTATGAATGTAGCAGATCCTAAGGCTTTCCATTCTGATTTCAAACCCAAGGCCCCCTGGATCCCTCAGACCAGATGCACGATAGCTCTGATTCAGCCCCACACGTGCTCTATTGGCAAAATGCCCAATTGGTCCCTGGTCCTGCAGATGCACTGGGTGTGGCCATGGGACATATCGGTAATCTCAACCGCGTGACCAGTGTGGTAGCTTTATCATTGGTACACAGTTCGGCTTGCTCTCTTGATTCGACCCACCACATCCCACAACGCACTCCAGATCCCTGAGACTCAGCGTGTGCCATCATCCGTAGCCCTATCCCTCACTGACCGTTGCCTCTGCTACCTCAAATTTGGCAGATCGGATCTTGGTCTCAGAATCAACTGTGGGGATATTTTGCGCTGGTTTCTTTGAGTTCTGTCAGCCAAGCATCTGCTGTGCACTCTTGTAAATCTCAGCACATCACCTTCAATCCCATGTCTCCTGTCCGCTTGAGAGTGTGCGTCCAAGTTAACAGAGTTTCACCCTTGTTGCTCCATCACCAGGGGTCAGACCCTGCACTGGTTTCCATTCCCTGCATTGCCTTCTCCTGCTTCCAGGTGTTCTGAGGCCTCATCCTGTCTTTGGTAGTAACAGACCTCTCTTCGGCAAGTGTCCTGTGCAAGGGCTGGGTGAGTGGATGTTTCCATTGCTCTGTACATGGGAGCGAGTGAGTGCAGGTTGCACTTCTTCTCTGCCAACTGGGCATTGATGAATCAACACTATCCAGGTACATTTCACAGAAATGTGATATTTGCTTAGCTCTTGGTTTCTATACAGCCGTGGTGGGAGGGATTGTCCGAAGTCAATTGTTTTGACATTATGTTGATATCTCATTTGCACTCTTTAAGAATTTTAACAGAATTCATTTACATGTTTTGGGAGTTATACGAAAATGAAGTTATTTTTTGAAACACACTAAATCGACCTAGAAGCCAGACTTGTCAATTTTGGTAACATTTTGTCAGCTCTACGGAAAACCTAGACAGATAGAATGCAAACTAGCAGTCCAAACTGTTAAAGGGGTCATGTCAGCTCTTTACGGTTGAAGCCTCCGAAACCAACAGGAACCATGAAATAACTACTGGAAACAGGAAGTAACCCCCAACCTTGGATACACTTGTACATGTGGTGCCCTTTACTCCCAATGACACCTACTGGCCAATGTTGGCATTTCAAGGGGTAACACCCCTCTCTAGGAAAATACAAGAGGAAACAAACCAAATATATACATTTAGGTTTGAATCTAAAAGCACCTAGAGGCATTATAGCTAGGAGAACCCTGCTGCAGTTATGCTAGTCTATTGAGAACCAGGTGTTCTTCTATCAGTGATGAGAACGCTTAATCATCCGATCATGTTGGGTAAAGCCATTTAACGCAACCAAGTCTGCACCCCCATGATATAGTGCCCCCGGGGGCTTGACTCAAGTGAAAGGCGATCCACAAAAGCTGTGACTTTAATGTCATTGGCGACTTTTACAGTACAGTTCACTTTCTGACTTATACTATTTACCTATACTGTCTTGAAAAACTGAGGCCTAATACAGATTCAAGTTCAGTCAATGATTCCCCTCACTTACCACACTCCCTTCACCCCAGGGAAGACATAAACACAACATTTGCTGAATCTAGCGGAAGGCCATCGTTTCTAGGTGTGAGCTAAGTATTCAATTCCTATCTATTTCAGCCGAGACTATTTGACCTTTAGGGAGTTCACTGTTGTTCACAGAGTGTGAAGCTGGAGGAACTCTGATTCTAGGAGGGGCTTGCTCTTCTTGTAATGGCTTCCTTGCTGCTCAGGTACTGATCCTTCAAAATGGATGCCTGAGTGGAGGGCAGGGAAGGGCAAGCGCTTGCTAGCTAGGCCCAAACCTGGGAAAAGGCTTACCTGGGCTTGGTGAATTTTGGTCTGAATGGCTTGGGAATGCCCCTTGGGACGTGTGGATTCTCACGACCTCTTCCAAGAACAGGAGCGTTTTGATCATCTCTGCCATCTCTTCTCTTTCAGACGTCAGGGACCTTGGACCCGTTCTTGGAGAAGAGAATTGAGGAACTTCCTCAAGTCCACGTTGGCACTCCGTATGTTTCTGCCAGGATCAGCGAGGTCCAATATGTCTCATGAATGTCTTTTGAGCCTGGTATCCTCTACAGCTGTCTCCACGCCAGTATTCTCCATGGTAGCAGAACAACTCTCATCAATGTGTTGGTATCTCTCCTCAATCCGTGCAGCCAGCTTTTCGGCCAGCTTCTCTTCGTGTCTCCCATAAAGTCGACTTCACCAGGACTGGGCAAGTCGGAAAGTACCTCGGAGCCTGACCAGTAAGCTGATGACAGGCAGATCTTCCACTGTCTGCCCTTTCAGGTTCTGGAAACTGACCTGTGAACTCAGGTCTTTGGGCAGCAGCAGTATCTCGAACTTACACAGCTTCCCGGACCAAACACCTAAGCCAAGCTCCACAGACGGCGGCAGCCCCTCCATCACACTGATCCACCCACAGAACTCTGCCCGGTTACCTAGGATCCAACAGCCACAACAAGCCTCGCGGTGCACACCAACATTCCACCTGGAATCCAACCGGTAACTGCCATCCCCAATGGCTGCTGCATCTTCTCAGTCTTGGGGGAGGGGCTGCATCCGACGAGAGGTTCCTAAGGTAAATGTGATTCTACCCACTAGCGTCCCATGGGCCTTTCTTCTTCCCTCTTTCCTTTTGTTCAGATCTGTATGCACAGTACCAATGGAGGGAAGTGTGTCCCTTTTCAGTTGATGCTTTCACACGTCTTTAAACTTTCTAACAGTTCACAGTACACAGAGACCCACGAAAGGAGACTTATGTTCCTGTAATATCCGTACACCCGGAATACATATGCGTCGCCTGATTTCTGCTGAAACACCCGCACTCTCAGGACATGGATCCATTTGTTTCATGGGGGCTGAAATTCCAAGAAATGAAACCAACCCCAATGTGCACTTTACTGTCTGGCTCTTTTGCTCTCAGTACACTTTGGCAGAGCTACTTGCCTTTGTTATAGGCTTCTTACATTTCTTCTCTACGTAGCGTAGAATATGGCATTCCTTCATCCTGTTGGAAGACATACAAGTCTACATCACGGACTAGGAATCCATTTGATTCCAAATCAGCATTTGGGTTAGGTCACGATATGCTCTTATGAATCAATATTTACGAATATGAATGCACGCCTCTGATTTCCGAATACAAGTGTGCTGATTACATGCAAGCCGCGATACTGGGTCGATGCTTGCTGAAGGATCCTTGACATCACCTTGAGTATTTTCGTTTGAATAATCATGGTTCCCTTGGTATATGTCAGCCAACCGTACCCGTTTGGTGCTTGTTTGTTGGTTTGATTATTTGTTGGTCTGCATCTCGCTTGTTTTGCAAACACGTCAGGCCATGCATCTCTCCTTTCGCTTCAAACAGAGAGTCAAATAAGCTGATTCACTTAAGAGAGTGCTTCCAATCACCTAGGATTTCCTGCTTCCCTCTCCCATCTTTAGGGTTTTGATGTCCTCCTTGCCTTCTTCTTGTTTCCTCTTTGCCACTCATGCTCTTCTTGCATTTCCAATAATGGTTTTCTTCTTTCCATTTCCTCTTGCTGCTTTTCTATTCAGGGGAGTATTGTCAACCTTTCTTTTAGAAGAAGTTTTGAACTGCTGAATTCTTTTAAGGTTTGCTGGTCTGTGGAATTGTCTAGCCCTGCCGTTAGTAGAAATGGTGGTCATGTGGCATAGGCTACCCTAGATGGCAGCATTTGGCCATTCAGGATATGGTCTGTGTCCTGGCACTCCTCCCTGTCCTGCAATATTGCTGCCGAGATATCAGCTGAAACCCCGCTGGAGGTTCCCTTGTGACTATGTTGTTTCCTCCAGGTGCATTTAAATCACTGGGATATTCGTGAACTTTGTTGATTTGAATCATACAGCTGCTGGTAGGTCTATTGGGATTCCACCTCCTTTGGACGCTGTGTACTTCCTGAATTCGCATAGATGATTCTTTCTTGGCTTTCAGCAAGTTTCAGTCTGATTTTTCTACAGATAAATTTTCAGATAATTTTTGTTTCTTTATCTCTTGCTTTTCCATCTGAGACTCTTATGAATTCTAGTCTTTCATGCCCTGTCTTAACCCAGGATTCAACAGCAATGTTTTCATTGGTTTGCACTTGCTTTCCTATGTCTGCTTCTGACCGAGGGATTTCTGTTCCCCTGTCTTCACAGTCATTCACGCGTCCCTCTGCATTATCTAGTCTGCTAAGGACTGAATTGTAGCCCTGATATTATCACATCCATTGAGTTTTCTGATATTTTTTGGCTCGTCTTTAGACTTTCTCTTCCCCTTTTCTGGTGTTCTGCCTTTGGTGATTCTGAGACACTGTTGTTCTTCAGTGTTTTCCTGACCACCATTTTCAACACTTGGTCTGGATAGCGTTTTGCAGTCTAGTTGTTTGAAAGCTTGTCTTCTGGGCCTTCAATATCTTTGGAACTGAAAATGGTACTTCCTGTTTCTTTTACTGTACTTCTTCATCTCTACTGGTCAGGTAATATCAGATATCTAATGTAGACTTCTAGGGCTTTGTTAAGTGAAAATTTTAGACCCTTGGCTCTACGCAATTCCATGGGATTTCTGTGAGGACAATTTCTCCTAGACATTGATGCCATATCCTGTTCCTGTGTGTGTTGTCCTGTCTATCTCCAATTGCTGGTGTTGCATTTGTTGTGATAAACAACCCATACTATTTCGAGTAGCATAACTTCATTTTGATTACGCTTATCTCACAATTCTGAAAGTGCGCAGGACACTTCCTCTTGTGGAAATGAAGCTTCTAAAGGTTCTCAGCTCTGCATTCTGCTCTATGTCATTTTGGAGTGTTTCCAAAACAGCAAACTGAGAGTGCGCTTGTGCTTTGTAGTGCCACGGGAATGTCCCAATGAAAGCAGTTCTTCCCAGAGCTTCTCTGTCTACTGACACAACAGTGGAAGCATATCTATGGATGTCACACATCAGGGCCTGCTGGAATGATCCCGCAGACCTGCATTGGCGTCCTCTGTGCCGTACCGTGCCGGTGCCATCCAAAATGTAGCATCCGCTTTTGGGAGATAATGGTGAAGGTAATGCTTCCTCTTCTCACGCTGTGGACTTGGACCACTCTTCCTTGTCCTCTCATCCTAGTGGCACGGGTGCACGAAGGCAACCGCAGAGCTGTTGCGCATCCTGTGCCTCAAACCAAACCATAATCCCAGCCCAGGTTATGAATGTAGCAGATCCTAAGGCTTTCCATTCTGATTTCAAACCCAAGGCCCCCTGGATCCCTCAGACCAGATGCACGATAGCTCTGATTCAGCCCCACACGTGCTCTATTGGCAAAATGCCCAATTGGTCCCTGGTCCTGCAGATGCACTGGGTGTGGCCATGGGACATATCGGTAATCTCAACCGCGTGACCAGTGTGGTAGCTTTATCATTGGTACACAGTTCGGCTTGCTCTCTTGATTCGACCCACCACATCCCACAACGCACTCCAGATCCCTGAGACTCAGCGTGTGCCATCATCCGTAGCCCTATCCCTCACTGACCGTTGCCTCTGCTACCTCAAATTTGGCAGATCGGATCTTGGTCTCAGAATCAACTGTGGGGATATTTTGCGCTGGTTTCTTTGAGTTCTGTCAGCCAAGCATCTGCTGTGCACTCTTGTAAATCTCAGCACATCACCTTCAATCCCATGTCTCCTGTCCGCTTGAGAGTGTGCGTCCAAGTTAACAGAGTTTCACCCTTGTTGCTCCATCACCAGGGGTCAGACCCTGCACTGGTTTCCATTCCCTGCATTGCCTTCTCCTGCTTCCAGGTGTTCTGAGGCCTCATCCTGTCTTTGGTAGTAACAGACCTCTCTTCGGCAAGTGTCCTGTGCAAGGGCTGGGTGAGTGGATGTTTCCATTGCTCTGTACATGGGAGCGAGTGAGTGCAGGTTGCACTTCTTCTCTGCCAACTGGGCATTGATGAATCAACACTATCCAGGTACATTTCACAGAAATGTGATATTTGCTTAGCTCTTGGTTTCTATACAGCCGTGGTGGGAGGGATTGTCCGAAGTCAATTGTTTTGACATTATGTTGATATCTCATTTGCACTCTTTAAGAATTTTAACAGAATTCATTTACATGTTTTGGGAGTTATACGAAAATGAAGTTATTTTTTGAAACACACTAAATCGACCTAGAAGCCAGACTTGTCAATTTTGGTAACATTTTGTCAGCTCTACGGAAAACCTAGACAGATAGAATGCAAACTAGCAGTCCAAACTGTTAAAGGGGTCATGTCAGCTCTTTACGGTTGAAGCCTCCGAAACCAACAGGAACCATGAAATAACTACTGGAAACAGGAAGTAACCCCCAACCTTGGATACACTTGTACATGTGGTGCCCTTTACTCCCAATGACACCTACTGGCCAATGTTGGCATTTCAAGGGGTAACACCCCTCTCTAGGAAAATACAAGAGGAAACAAACCAAATATATACATTTAGGTTTGAATCTAAAAGCACCTAGAGGCATTATAGCTAGGAGAACCCTGCTGCAGTTATGCTAGTCTATTGAGAACCAGGTGTTCTTCTATCAGTGATGAGAACGCTTAATCATCCGATCATGTTGGGTAAAGCCATTTAACGCAACCAAGTCTGCACCCCCATGATATAGTGCCCCCGGGGGCTTGACTCAAGTGAAAGGCGATCCACAAAAGCTGTGACTTTAATGTCATTGGCGACTTTTACAGTACAGTTCACTTTCTGACTTATACTATTTACCTATACTGTCTTGAAAAACTGAGGCCTAATACAGATTCAAGTTCAGTCAATGATTCCCCTCACTTAGCACACTCCCTTCACCCCAGGGAAGACATAAACACAACATTTGCTGAATCTAGCGGAAGGCCATCGTTTCTAGGTGTGAGCTAAGTATTCAATTCCTATCTATTTCAGCCGAGACTATTTGACCTTTAGGGAGTTCACTGTTGTTCACAGAGTGTGAAGCTGGAGGAACTCTGATTCTAGGAGGGGCTTGCTCTTCTTGTAATGGCTTCCTTGCTGCTCAGGTACTGATCCTTCAAAATGGATGCCTGAGTGGAGGGCAGGGAAGGGCAAGCGCTTGCTAGCTAGGCCCAAACCTGGGAAAAGGCTTACCTGGGCTTGGTGAATTTTGGTCTGAATGGCTTGGGAATGCCCCTTGGGACGTGTGGATTCTCACGACCTCTTCCAAGAACAGGAGCGTTTTGATCATCTCTGCCATCTCTTCTCTTTCAGACGTCAGGGACCTTGGACCCGTTCTTGGAGAAGAGAATTGAGGAACTTCCTCAAGTCCACGTTGGCACTCCGTATGTTTCTGCCAGGATCAGCGAGGTCCAATATGTCTCATGAATGTCTTTTGAGCCTGGTATCCTCTACAGCTGTCTCCACGCCAGTATTCTCCATGGTAGCAGAACAACTCTCATCAGTGTGTTGGTATCTCTCCTCAATCCGTGCAGCCAGCTTTTCGGCCAGCTTCTCTTCGTGTCTCCCATAAAGTCGACTTCACCAGGACTGGGCAAGTCGGAAAGTACCTCGGAGCCTGACCAGTAAGCTGATGACAGGCAGATCTTCCACTGTCTGCCCTTTCAGGTTCTGGAAACTGACCTGTGAACTCAGGTCTTTGGGCAGCAGCAGTATCTCGAACTTACACAGCTTCCCGGACCAAACACCTAAGCCAAGCTCCACAGACGGCGGCAGCCCCTCCATCACACTGATCCACCCACAGAACTCTGCCCGGTTACCTAGGATCCAACAGCCACAACAAGCCTCGCGGTGCACACCAACATTCCACCTGGAATCCAACCGGTAACTGCCATCCCCAATGGCTGCTGCATCTTCTCAGTCTTGGGGGAGGGGCTGCATCCGACGAGAGGTTCCTAAGGTAAATGTGATTCTACCCACTAGCGTCCCATGGGCCTTTCTTCTTCCCTCTTTCCTTTTGTTCAGATCTGTATGCACAGTACCAATGGAGGGAAGTGTGTCCCTTTTCAGTTGATGCTTTCACACGTCTTTAAACTTTCTAACAGTTCACAGTACACAGAGACCCACGAAAGGAGACTTATGTTCCTGTAATATCCGTACACCCGGAATACATATGCGTCGCCTGATTTCTGCTGAAACACCCGCACTCTCAGGACATGGATCCATTTGTTTCATGGGGGCTGAAATTCCAAGAAATGAAACCAACCCCAATGTGCACTTTACTGTCTGGCTCTTTTGCTCTCAGTACACTTTGGCAGAGCTACTTGCCTTTGTTATAGGCTTCTTACATTTCTTCTCTACGTAGCGTAGAATATGGCATTCCTTCATCCTGTTGGAAGACATACAAGTCTACATCACGGACTAGGAATCCATTTGATTCCAAATCAGCATTTGGGTTAGGTCACGATATGCTCTTATGAATCAATATTTACGAATATGAATGCACGCCTCTGATTTCCGAATACAAGTGTGCTGATTACATGCAAGCCGCGATACTGGGTCGATGCTTGCTGAAGGATCCTTGACATCACCTTGAGTATTTTCGTTTGAATAATCATGGTTCCCTTGGTATATGTCAGCCAACCGTACCCGTTTGGTGCTTGTTTGTTGGTTTGATTATTTGTTGGTCTGCATCTCGCTTGTTTTGCAAACACGTCAGGCCATGCATCTCTCCTTTCGCTTCAAACAGAGAGTCAAATAAGCTGATTCACTTAAGAGAGTGCTTCCAATCACCTAGGATTTCCTGCTTCCCTCTCCCATCTTTAGGGTTTTGATGTCCTCCTTGCCTTCTTCTTGTTTCCTCTTTGCCACTCATGCTCTTCTTGCATTTCCAATAATGGTTTTCTTCTTTCCATTTCCTCTTGCTGCTTTTCTATTCAGGGGAGTATTGTCAACCTTTCTTTTAGAAGAAGTTTTGAACTGCTGAATTCTTTTAAGGTTTGCTGGTCTGTGGAATTGTCTAGCCCTGCCGTTAGTAGAAATGGTGGTCATGTGGCATAGGCTACCCTAGATGGCAGCATTTGGCCATTCAGGATATGGTCTGTGTCCTGGCACTCCTCCCTGTCCTGCAATATTGCTGCCGAGATATCAGCTGAAACCCCGCTGGAGGTTCCCTTGTGACTATGTTGTTTCCTCCAGGTGCATTTAAATCACTGGGATATTCGTGAACTTTGTTGATTTGAATCATACAGCTGCTGGTAGGTCTATTGGGATTCCACCTCCTTTGGACGCTGTGTACTTCCTGAATTCGCATAGATGATTCTTTCTTGGCTTTCAGCAAGTTTCAGTCTGATTTTTCTACAGATAAATTTTCAGATAATTTTTGTTTCTTTATCTCTTGCTTTTCCATCTGGGACTCTTATGAATTCTAGTCTTTCATGCCCTGTCTTAACCCAGGATTCAACAGCAATGTTTTCATTGGTTTGCACTTGCTTTCCTATGTCTGCTTCTGACCGAGGGATTTCTGTTCCCCTGTCTTCACAGTCATTCACGCGTCCCTCTGCATTATCTAGTCTGCTAAGGACTGAATTGTAGCCCTGATATTATCACATCCATTGAGTTTTCTGATATTTTTTGGCTCGTCTTTAGACTTTCTCTTCCCCTTTTCTGGTGTTCTGCCTTTGGTGATTCTGAGACACTGTTGTTCTTCAGTGTTTTCCTGACCACCATTTTCAACACTTGGTCTGGATAGCGTTTTGCAGTCTAGTTGTTTGAAAGCTTGTCTTTTGGGCCTTCAATATCTTTGGAACTGAAAATGGTACTTCCTGTTTCTTTTACTGTACTTCTTCATCTCTACTGGTCAGGTAATATCAGATATCTAATGTAGACTTCTAGGGCTTTGTTAAGTGAAAATTTTAGACCCTTGGCTCTACGCAATTCCATGGGATTTCTGTGAGGACAATTTCTCCTAGACATTGATGCCATATCCTGTTCCTGTGTGTGTTGTCCTGTCTATCTCCAATTGCTGGTGTTGCATTTGTTGTGATAAAAAACCCATACTATTTCGAGTAGCATAACTTCATTTTGATTACGCTTATCTCACAATTCTGAAAGTGCGCAGGACACTTCCTCTTGTGGAAATGAAGCTTCTAAAGGTTCTCAGCTCTGCATTCTGCTCTATGTCATTTTGGAGTGTTTCCAAAACAGCAAACTGAGAGTGCGCTTGTGCTTTGTAGTGCCACGGGAATGTCCCAATGAAAGCAGTTCTTCCCAGAGCTTCTCTGTCTACTGACACAACAGTGAAAGCATATCTATGGATGTCACACATCAGGGCCTGCTGGAATGATCCCGCAGACCTGCATTGGCGTCCTCTGTGCCGTACCGTGCCGGTGCCATCCAAAATGTAGCATCCGCTTTTGGGAGATAATGGTGAAGGTAATGCTTCCTCTTCTCACGCTGTGGACTTGGACCACACTTCCTTGTCCTCTCATCCTAGTGGCACGGGTGCACGAAGGCAACCGCAGAGCTGTTGCGCATCCTGTGCCTCAAACCAAACCATAATCCCAGCCCAGGTTATGAATGTAGCAGATCCTAAGGCTTTCCATTCTGATTTCAAACCCAAGGCCCCCTGGATCCCTCAGACCAGATGCACGATAGCTCTGATTCAGCCCCACACGTGCTCTATTGGCAAATTCCCAATTGGTCCCTGGTCCTGCAGATGCACTGGGTGTGGCCATGGGACATATCGGTAATCTCAACCGCGTGACCAGTGTGGTAGCTTTATCATTGGTACACAGTTCGGATTGCTCTCTTGATTCGACCCACCACATCCCACAACGCACTCCAGATCCCTGAGACTCAGCGTGTGCCATCATCCGTAGCCCTATCCCTCACTGACCGTTGCCTCTGCTACCTCAAATTTGGCAGATCGGATCTTGGTCTCAGAATCAACTGTGGGGATATTTTGCGCTGGTTTCTTTGAGTTCTGTCAGCCAAGCATCTGCTGTGCACTCTTGTAAATCTCAGCACATCACCTTCAATCCCATGTCTCCTGTCCGCTTGAGAGTGTGCGTCCAAGTTAACAGAGTTTCACCCTTGTTGCTCCATCACCAGGGGTCAGACCCTGCACTGGTTTCCATTCCCTGCATTGCCTTCTCCTGCTTCCAGGTGTTCTGAGGCCTCATCCTGTCTTTGGTAGTAACAGACCTCTCTTCGGCAAGTGTCCTGTGCAAGGGCTGGGTGAGTGGATGTTTCCATTGCTCTGTACATGGGAGCGAGTGAGTGCAGGTTGCACTTCTTCTCTGCCAACTGGGCATTGATGAATCAACACTATCCAGGTACATTTCACAGAAATGTGATATTTGCTTAGCTCTTGGTTTCTATACAGCCGTGGTGGGAGGGATTGTCCGAAGTCAATTGTTTTGACATTATGTTGATATCTCATTTGCACTCTTTAAGAATTTTAACAGAATTCATTTACATGTTTTGGGAGTTATACGAAAATGAAGTTATTTTTTGAAACACACTAAATCGACCTAGAAGCCAGACTTGTCAATTTTGGTAACATTTTGTCAGCTCTACGGAAAACCTAGACAGATAGAATGCAAACTAGCAGTCCAAACTGTTAAAGGGGTCATGTCAGCTCTTTACGGTTGAAGCCTCCGAAACCAACAGGAACCATGAAATAACTACTGGAAACAGGAAGTAACCCCCAACCTTGGATACACTTGTACATGTGGTGCCCTTTACTCCCAATGACACCTACTGGCCAATGTTGGCATTTCAAGGGGTAACACCCCTCTCTAGGAAAATACAAGAGGAAACAAACCAAATATATACATTTAGGTTTGAATCTAAAAGCACCTAGAGGCATTATAGCTAGGAGAACCCTGCTGCAGTTATGCTAGTCTATTGAGAACCAGGTGTTCTTCTATCAGTGATGAGAACGCTTAATCATCCGATCATGTTGGGTAAAGCCATTTAACGCAACCAAGTCTGCACCCCCATGATATAGTGCCCCCGGGGGCTTGACTCAAGTGAAAGGCGATCCACAAAAGCTGTGACTTTAATGTCATTGGCGACTTTTACAGTACAGTTCACTTTCTGACTTATACTATTTACCTATACTGTCTTGAAAAACTGAGGCCTAATACAGATTCAAGTTCAGTCAATGATTCCCCTCACTTACCACACTCCCTTCACCCCAGGGAAGACATAAACACAACATTTGCTGAATCTAGCGGAAGGCCATCGTTTCTAGGTGTGAGCTAAGTATTCAATTCCTATCTATTTCAGCCGAGACTATTTGACCTTTAGGGAGTTCACTGTTGTTCACAGAGTGTGAAGCTGGAGGAACTCTGATTCTAGGAGGGGCTTGCTCTTCTTGTAATGGCTTCCTTGCAGCTCAGGTACTGATCCTTCAAAATGGATGCCTGAGTGGAGGGCAGGGAAGGGCAAGCGCTTGCTAGCTAGGCCCAAACCTGGGAAAAGGCTTACCTGGGCTTGGTGAATTTTGGTCTGAATGGCTTGGGAATGCCCCTTGGGACGTGTGGATTCTCACGACCTCTTCCAAGAACAGGAGCGTTTTGATCATCTCTGCCATCTCTTCTCTTTCAGACGTCAGGGACCTTGGACCCGTTCTTGGAGAAGAGAATTGAGGAACTTCCTCAAGTCCACGTTGGCACTCCGTATGTTTCTGCCAGGATCAGCGAGGTCCAATATGTCTCATGAATGTCTTTTGAGCCTGGTATCCTCTACAGCTGTCTCCACGCCAGTATTCTCCATGGTAGCAGAACAACTCTCATCAATGTGTTGGTATCTCTCCTCAATCCGTGCAGCCAGCTTTTCGGCCAGCTTCTCTTCGTGTCTCCCATAAAGTCGACTTCACCAGGACTGGGCAAGTCGGAAAGTACCTCGGAGCCTGACCAGTAAGCTGATGACAGGCAGATCTTCCACTGTCTGCCCTTTCAGGTTCTGGAAACTGACCTGTGAACTCAGGTCTTTGGGCAGCAGCAGTATCTCGAACTTACACAGCTTCCCGGACCAAACACCTAAGCCAAGCTCCACAGACGGCGGCAGCCCCTCCATCACACTGATCCACCCACAGAACTCTGCCCAGTTACCTAGGATCCAACAGCCACAACAAGCCTCGCGGTGCACACCAACATTCCACCTGGAATCCAACCGGTAACTGCCATCCCCAATGGCTGCTGCATCTTCTCAGTCTTGGGGGAGGGGCTGCATCCGACGAGAGGTTCCTAAGGTAAATGTGATTCTACCCACTAGCGTCCCATGGGCCTTTCTTCTTCCCTCTTTCCTTTTGTTCAGATCTGTATGCACAGTACCAATGGAGGGAAGTGTGTCCCTTTTCAGTTGATGCTTTCACACGTCTTTAAACTTTCTAACAGTTCACAGTACACAGAGACCCACGAAAGGAGACTTATGTTCCTGTAATATCCGTACACCCGGAATACATATGCGTCGCCTGATTTCTGCTGAAACACCCGCACTCTCAGGACATGGATCCATTTGTTTCATGGGGGCTGAAATTCCAAGAAATGAAACCAACCCCAATGTGCACTTTACTGTCTGGCTCTTTTGCTCTCAGTACACTTTGGCAGAGCTACTTGCCTTTGTTATAGGCTTCTTACATTTCTTCTCTACGTAGCGTAGAATATGGCATTCCTTCATCCTGTTGGAAGACATACAAGTCTACATCACGGACTAGGAATCCATTTGATTCCAAATCAGCATTTGGGTTAGGTCACGATATGCTCTTATGAATCAATATTTACGAATATGAATGCACGCCTCTGATTTCCGAATACAAGTGTGCTGATTACATGCAAGCCGCGATACTGGGTCGATGCTTGCTGAAGGATCCTTGACATCACCTTGAGTATTTTCTTTTGAATAATCATGGTTCCCTTGGTATATGTCAGCCAACCGTACCCGTTTGGTGCTTGTTTGTTGGTTTGATTATTTGTTGGTCTGCATCTCGCTTGTTTTGCAAACACGTCAGGCCATGCATCTCTCCTTTCGCTTCAAACAGAGAGTCAAATAAGCTGATTCACTTAAGAGAGTGCTTCCAATCACCTAGGATTTCCTGCTTCCCTCTCCCATCTTTAGGGTTTTGATGTCCTCCTTGCCTTCTTCTTGTTTCCTCTTTGCCACTCATGCTCTTCTTGCATTTCCAATAATGGTTTTCTTCTTTCCATTTCCTCTTGCTGCTTTTCTATTCAGGGGAGTATTGTCAACCTTTCTTTTAGAAGAAGTTTTGAACTGCTGAATTCTTTTAAGGTTTGCTGGTCTGTGGAATTGTCTAGCCCTGCCGTTAGTAGAAATGGTGGTCATGTGGCATAGGCTACCCTAGATGGCAGCATTTGGCCATTCAGGATATGGTCTGTGTCCTGGCACTCCTCCCTGTCCTGCAATATTGCTGCCGAGATATCAGCTGAAACCCCGCTGGAGGTTCCCTTGTGACTATGTTGTTTCCTCCAGGTGCATTTAAATCACTGGGATATTCGTGAACTTTGTTGATTTGAATCATACAGCTGCTGGTAGGTCTATTGGGATTCCACCTCCTTTGGACGCTGTGTACTTCCTGAATTCGCATAGATGATTCTTTCTTGGCTTTCAGCAAGTTTCAGTCTGATTTTTCTACAGATAAATTTTCAGATAATTTTTGTTTCTTTATCTCTTGCTTTTCCATCTGAGACTCTTATGAATTCTAGTCTTTCATGCCCTGTCTTAACCCAGGATTCAACAGCAATGTTTTCATTGGTTTGCACTTGCTTTCCTATGTCTGCTTCTGACCGAGGGATTTCTGTTCCCCTGTCTTCACAGTCATTCACGCGTCCCTCTGCATTATCTAGTCTGCTAAGGACTGAATTGTAGCCCTGATATTATCACATCCATTGAGTTTTCTGATATTTTTTGGCTCGTCTTTAGACTTTCTCTTCCCCTTTTCTGGTGTTCTGCCTTTGGTGATTCTGAGACACTGTTGTTCTTCAGTGTTTTCCTGACCACCATTTTCAACACTTGGTCTGGATAGCGTTTTGCAGTCTAGTTGTTTGAAAGCTTGTCTTTTGGGCCTTCAATATCTTTGGAACTGAAAATGGTACTTCCTGTTTCTTTTACTGTACTTCTTCATCTCTACTGGTCAGGTAATATCAGATATCTAATGTAGACTTCTAGGGCTTTGTTAAGTGAAAATTTTAGACCCTTGGCTCTACGCAATTCCATGGGATTTCTGTGAGGACAATTTCTCCTAGACATTGATGCCATATCCTGTTCCTGTGTGTGTTGTCCTGTCTATCTCCAATTGCTGGTGTTGCATTTGTTGTGATAAACAACCCATACTATTTCGAGTAGCATAACTTCATTTTGATTACGCTTATCTCACAATTCTGAAAGTGCGCAGGACACTTCCTCTTGTGGAAATGAAGCTTCTAAAGGTTCTCAGCTCTGCATTCTGCTCTATGTCATTTTGGAGTGTTTCCAAAACAGCAAACTGAGAGTGCGCTTGTGCTTTGTAGTGCCACGGGAATGTCCCAATGAAAGCAGTTCTTCCCAGAGCTTCTCTGTCTACTGACACAACAGTGGAAGCATATCTATGGATGTCACACATCAGGGCCTGCTGGAATGATCCCGCAGACCTGCATTGGCGTCCTCTGTGCCGTACCGTGCCGGTGCCATCCAAAATGTAGCATCCGCTTTTGGGAGATAATGGTGAAGGTAATGCTTCCTCTTCTCACGCTGTGGACTTGGACCACTCTTCCTTGTCCTCTCATCCTAGTGGCACGGGTGCACGAAGGCAACCGCAGAGCTGTTGCGCATCCTGTGCCTCAAACCAAACCATAATCCCAGCCCAGGTTATGAATGTAGCAGATCCTAAGGCTTTCCATTCTGATTTCAAACCCAAGGCCCCCTGGATCCCTCAGACCAGATGCACGATAGCTCTGATTCAGCCCCACACGTGCTCTATTGGCAAAATGCCCAATTGGTCCCTGGTCCTGCAGATGCACTGGGTGTGGCCATGGGACATATCGGTAATCTCAACCGCGTGACCAGTGTGGTAGCTTTATCATTGGTACACAGTTCGGCTTGCTCTCTTGATTCGACCCACCACATCCCACAACGCACTCCAGATCCCTGAGACTCAGCGTGTGCCATCATCCGTAGCCCTATCCCTCACTGACCGTTGCCTCTGCTACCTCAAATTTGGCAGATCGGATCTTGGTCTCAGAATCAACTGTGGGGATATTTTGCGCTGGTTTCTTTGAGTTCTGTCAGCCAAGCATCTGCTGTGCACTCTTGTAAATCTCAGCACATCACCTTCAATCCCATGTCTCCTGTCCGCTTGAGAGTGTGCGTCCAAGTTAACAGAGTTTCACCCTTGTTGCTCCATCACCAGGGGTCAGACCCTGCACTGGTTTCCATTCCCTGCATTGCCTTCTCCTGCTTCCAGGTGTTCTGAGGCCTCATCCTGTCTTTGGTAGTAACAGACCTCTCTTCGGCAAGTGTCCTGTGCAAGGGCTGGGTGAGTGGATGTTTCCATTGCTCTGTACATGGGAGCGAGTGAGTGCAGGTTGCACTTCTTCTCTGCCAACTGGGCATTGATGAATCAACACTATCCAGGTACATTTCACAGAAATGTGATATTTGCTTAGCTCTTGGTTTCTATACAGCCGTGGTGGGAGGGATTGTCCGAAGTCAATTGTTTTGACATTATGTTGATATCTCATTTGCACTCTTTAAGAATTTTAACAGAATTCATTTACATGTTTTGGGAGTTATACGAAAATGAAGTTATTTTTTGAAACACACTAAATCGACCTAGAAGCCAGACTTGTCAATTTTGGTAACATTTTGTCAGCTCTACGGAAAACCTAGACAGATAGAATGCAAACTAGCAGTCCAAACTGTTAAAGGGGTCATGTCAGCTCTTTACGGTTGAAGCCTCCGAAACCAACAGGAACCATGAAATAACTACTGGAAACAGGAAGTAACCCCCAACCTTGGATACACTTGTACATGTGGTGCCCTTTACTCCCAATGACACCTACTGGCCAATGTTGGCATTTCAAGGGGTAACACCCCTCTCTAGGAAAATACAAGAGGAAACAAACCAAATATATACATTTAGGTTTGAATCTAAAAGCACCTAGAGGCATTATAGCTAGGAGAACCCTGCTGCAGTTATGCTAGTCTATTGAGAACCAGGTGTTCTTCTATCAGTGATGAGAACGCTTAATCATCCGATCATGTTGGGTAAAGCCATTTAACGCAACCAAGTCTGCACCCCCATGATATAGTGCCCCCGGGGGTTTGACTCAAGTGAAAGGCGATCCACAAAAGCTGTGACTTTAATGTCATTGGCGACTTTTACAGTACAGTTCACTTTCTGACTTATACTATTTACCTATACTGTCTTGAAAAACTGAGGCCTAATACAGATTCAAGTTCAGTCAATGATTCCCCTCACTTACCACACTCCCTTCACCCCAGGGAAGACATAAACACAACATTTGCTGAATCTAGCGGAAGGCCATCGTTTCTAGGTGTGAGCTAAGTATTCAATTCCTATCTATTTCAGCCGAGACTATTTGACCTTTAGGGAGTTCACTGTTGTTCACAGAGTGTGAAGCTGGAGGAACTCTGATTCTAGGAGGGGCTTGCTCTTCTTGTAATGGCTTCCTTGCAGCTCAGGTACTGATCCTTCAAAATGGATGCCTGAGTGGAGGGCAGGGAAGGGCAAGCGCTTGCTAGCTAGGCCCAAACCTGGGAAAAGGCTTACCTGGGCTTGGTGAATTTTGGTCTGAATGGCTTGGGAATGCCCCTTGGGACGTGTGGATTCTCACGACCTCTTCCAAGAACAGGAGCGTTTTGATCATCTCTGCCATCTCTTCTCTTTCAGACGTCAGGGACCTTGGACCCGTTCTTGGAGAAGAGAATTGAGGAACTTCCTCAAGTCCACGTTGGCACTCCGTATGTTTCTGCCAGGATCAGCGAGGTCCAATATGTCTCATGAATGTCTTTTGAGCCTGGTATCCTCTACAGCTGTCTCCACGCCAGTATTCTCCATGGTAGCAGAACAACTCTCATCAATGTGTTGGTATCTCTCCTCAATCCGTGCAGCCAGCTTTTCGGCCAGCTTCTCTTCGTGTCTCCCAAAAAGTCGACTTCACCAGGACTGGGCAAGTCGGAAAGTACCTCGGAGCCTGACCAGTAAGCTGATGACAGGCAGATCTTCCACTGTCTGCCCTTTCAGGTTCTGGAAACTGACCTGTGAACTCAGGTCTTTGGGCAGCAGCAGTATCTCGAACTTACACAGCTTCCCGGACCAAACACCTAAGCCAAGCTCCACAGACGGCGGCAGCCCCTCCATCACACTGATCCACCCACAGAACTCTGCCCGGTTACCTAGGATCCAACAGCCACAACAAGCCTCGCGGTGCACACCAACATTCCACCTGGAATCCAACCGGTAACTGCCATCCCCAATGGCTGCTGCATCTTCTCAGTCTTGGGGGAGGGGCTGCATCCGACGAGAGGTTCCTAAGGTAAATGTGATTCTACCCACTAGCGTCCCATGGGCCTTTCTTCTTCCCTCTTTCCTTTTGTTCAGATCTGTATGCACAGTACCAATGGAGGGAAGTGTGTCCCTTTTCAGTTGATGCTTTCACACGTCTTTAAACTTTCTAACAGTTCACAGTACACAGAGACCCACGAAAGGAGACTTATGTTCCTGTAATATCCGTACACCCGGAATACATATGCGTCGCCTGATTTCTGCTGAAACACCCGCACTCTCAGGACATGGATCCATTTGTTTCATGGGGGCTGAAATTCCAAGAAATGAAACCAACCCCAATGTGCACTTTACTGTCTGGCTCTTTTGCTCTCAGTACACTTTGGCAGAGCTACTTGCCTTTGTTATAGGCTTCTTACATTTCTTCTCTACGTAGCGTAGAATATGGCATTCCTTCATCCTGTTGGAAGACATACAAGTCTACATCACGGACTAGGAATCCATTTGATTCCAAATCAGCATTTGGGTTAGGTCACGATATGCTCTTATGAATCAATATTTACGAATATGAATGCACGCCTCTGATTTCCGAATACAAGTGTGCTGATTACATGCAAGCCGCGAAACTGGGTCGATGCGTGCTGAAGGATCCTTGACATCACCTTGAGTATTTTCGTTTGAATAATCATGGTTCCCTTGGTATATGTCAGCCAACCGTACCCGTTTGGTGCTTGTTTGTTGGTTTGATTATTTGTTGGTCTGCATCTCGCTTGTTTTGCAAACACGTCAGGCCATGCATCTCTCCTTTCGCTTCAAACAGAGAGTCAAATAAGCTGATTCACTTAAGAGAGTGCTTCCAATCACCTAGGATTTCCTGCTTCCCTCTCCCATCTTTAGGGTTTTGATGTCCTCCTTGCCTTCTTCTTGTTTCCTCTTTGCCACTCATGCTCTTCTTGCATTTCCAATAATGGTTTTCTTCTTTCCATTTCCTCTTGCTGCTTTTCTATTCAGGGGAGTATTGTCAACCTTTCTTTTAGAAGAAGTTTTGAACTGCTGAATTCTTTTAAGGTTTGCTGGTCTGTGGAATTGTCTAGCCCTGCCGTTAGTAGAAATGGTGGTCATGTGGCATAGGCTACCCTAGATGGCAGCATTTGGCCATTCAGGATATGGTCTGTGTCCTGGCACTCCTCCCTGTCCTGCAATATTGCTGCCGAGATATCAGCTGAAACCCCGCTGGAGGTTCCCTTGTGACTATGTTGTTTCCTCCAGGTGCATTTAAATCACTGGGATATTCGTGAACTTTGTTGATTTGAATCATACAGCTGCTGGTAGGTCTATTGGGATTCCACCTCCTTTGGACGCTGTGTACTTCCTGAATTCGCATAGATGATTCTTTCTTGGCTTTCAGCAAGTTTCAGTCTGATTTTTCTACAGATAAATTTTCAGATAATTTTTGTTTCTTTATCTCTTGCTTTTCCATCTGAGACTCTTATGAATTCTAGTCTTTCATGCCCTGTCTTAACCCAGGATTCAACAGCAATGTTTTCATTGGTTTGCACTTGCTTTCCTATGTCTGCTTCTGACCGAGGGATTTCTGTTCCCCTGTCTTCACAGTCATTCACGCGTCCCTCTGCATTATCTAGTCTGCTAAGGACTGAATTGTAGCCCTGATATTATCACATCCATTGAGTTTTCTGATATTTTTTGGCTCGTCTTTAGACTTTCTCTTCCCCTTTTCTGGTGTTCTGCCTTTGGTGATTCTGAGACACTGTTGTTCTTCAGTGTTTTCCTGACCACCATTTTCAACACTTGGTCTGGATAGCGTTTTGCAGTCTAGTTGTTTGAAAGCTTGTCTTTTGGGCCTTCAATATCTTTGGAACTGAAAATGGTACTTCCTGTTTCTTTTACTGTACTTCTTCATCTCTACTGGTCAGGTAATATCAGATATCTAATGTAGACTTCTAGGGCTTTGTTAAGTGAAAATTTTAGACCCTTGGCTCTACGCAATTCCATGGGATTTCTGTGAGGACAATTTCTCCTAGACATTGATGCCATATCCTGTTCCTGTGTGTGTTGTCCTGTCTATCTCCAATTGCTGGTGTTGCATTTGTTGTGATAAACAACCCATACTATTTCGAGTAGCATAACTTCATTTTGATTACGCTTATCTCACAATTCTGAAAGTGCGCAGGACACTTCCTCTTGTGGAAATGAAGCTTCTAAAGGTTCTCAGCTCTGCATTCTGCTCTATGTCATTTTGGAGTGTTTCCAAAACAGCAAACTGAGAGTGCGCTTGTGCTTTGTAGTGCCACGGGAATGTCCCAATGAAAGCAGTTCTTCCCAGAGCTTCTCTGTCTACTGACACAACAGTGGAAGCATATCTATGGATGTCACACATCAGGGCCTGCTGGAATGATCCCGCAGACCTGCATTGGCGTCCTCTGTGCCGTACCGTGCCGGTGCCATCCAAAATGTAGCATCCGCTTTTGGGAGATAATGGTGAAGGTAATGCTTCCTCTTCTCACGCTGTGGACTTGGACCACTCTTCCTTGTCCTCTCATCCTAGTGGCACGGGTGCACGAAGGCAACCGCAGAGCTGTTGCGCATCCTGTGCCTCAAACCAAACCATAATCCCAGCCCAGGTTATGAATGTAGCAGATCCTAAGGCTTTCCATTCTGATTTCAAACCCAAGGCCCCCTGGATCCCTCAGACCAGATGCACGATAGCTCTGATTCAGCCCCACACGTGCTCTATTGGCAAAATGCCCAATTGGTCCCTGGTCCTGCAGATGCACTGGGTGTGGCCATGGGACATATCGGTAATCTCAACCGCGTGACCAGTGTGGTAGCTTTATCATTGGTACACAGTTCGGCTTGCTCTCTTGATTCGACCCACCACATCCCACAACGCACTCCAGATCCCTGAGACTCAGCGTGTGCCATCATCCGTAGCCCTATCCCTCACTGACCGTTGCCTCTGCTACCTCAAATTTGGCAGATCGGATCTTGGTCTCAGAATCAACTGTGGGGATATTTTGCGCTGGTTTCTTTGAGTTCTGTCAGCCAAGCATCTGCTGTGCACTCTTGTAAATCTCAGCACATCACCTTCAATCCCATGTCTCCTGTCCGCTTGAGAGTGTGCGTCCAAGTTAACAGAGTTTCACCCTTGTTGCTCCATCACCAGGGGTCAGACCCTGCACTGGTTTCCATTCCCTGCATTGCCTTCTCCTGCTTCCAGGTGTTCTGAGGCCTCATCCTGTCTTTGGTAGTAACAGACCTCTCTTCGGCAAGTGTCCTGTGCAAGGGCTGGGTGAGTGGATGTTTCCATTGCTCTGTACATGGGAGCGAGTGAGTGCAGGTTGCACTTCTTCTCTGCCAACTGGGCATTGATGAATCAACACTATCCAGGTACATTTCACAGAAATGTGATATTTGCTTAGCTCTTGGTTTCTATACAGCCGTGGTGGGAGGGATTGTCCGAAGTCAATTGTTTTGACATTATGTTGATATCTCATTTGCACTCTTTAAGAATTTTAACAGAATTCATTTACATGTTTTGGGAGTTATACGAAAATGAAGTTATTTTTTGAAACACACTAAATCGACCTAGAAGCCAGACTTGTCAATTTTGGTAACATTTTGTCAGCTCTACGGAAAACCTAGACAGATAGAATGCAAACTAGCAGTCCAAACTGTTAAAGGGGTCATGTCAGCTCTTTACGGTTGAAGCCTCCGAAACCAACAGGAACCATGAAATAACTACTGGAAACAGGAAGTAACCCCCAACCTTGGATACACTTGTACATGTGGTGCCCTTTACTCCCAATGACACCTACTGGCCAATGTTGGCATTTCAAGGGGTAACACCCCTCTCTAGGAAAATACAAGAGGAAACAAACCAAATATATACATTTAGGTTTGAATCTAAAAGCACCTAGAGGCATTATAGCTAGGAGAACCCTGCTGCAGTTATGCTAGTCTATTGAGAACCAGGTGTTCTTCTATCAGTGATGAGAACGCTTAATCATCCGATCATGTTGGGTAAAGCCATTTAACGCAACCAAGTCTGCACCCCCATGATATAGTGCCCCCGGGGGTTTGACTCAAGTGAAAGGCGATCCACAAAAGCTGTGACTTTAATGTCATTGGCGACTTTTACAGTACAGTTCACTTTCTGACTTATACTATTTACCTATACTGTCTTGAAAAACTGAGGCCTAATACAGATTCAAGTTCAGTCAATGATTCCCCTCACTTACCACACTCCCTTCACCCCAGGGAAGACATAAACACAACATTTGCTGAATCTAGCGGAAGGCCATCGTTTCTAGGTGTGAGCTAAGTATTCAATTCCTATCTATTTCAGCCGAGACTATTTGACCTTTAGGGAGTTCACTGTTGTTCACAGAGTGTGAAGCTGGAGGAACTCTGATTCTAGGAGGGGCTTGCTCTTCTTGTAATGGCTTCCTTGCAGCTCAGGTACTGATCCTTCAAAATGGATGCCTGAGTGGAGGGCAGGGAAGGGCAAGCGCTTGCTAGCTAGGCCCAAACCTGGGAAAAGGCTTACCTGGGCTTGGTGAATTTTGGTCTGAATGGCTTGGGAATGCCCCTTGGGACGTGTGGATTCTCACGACCTCTTCCAAGAACAGGAGCGTTTTGATCATCTCTGCCATCTCTTCTCTTTCAGACGTCAGGGACCTTGGACCCGTTCTTGGAGAAGAGAATTGAGGAACTTCCTCAAGTCCACGTTGGCACTCCGTATGTTTCTGCCAGGATCAGCGAGGTCCAATATGTCTCATGAATGTCTTTTGAGCCTGGTATCCTCTACAGCTGTCTCCACGCCAGTATTCTCCATGGTAGCAGAACAACTCTCATCAATGTGTTGGTATCTCTCCTCAATCCGTGCAGCCAGCTTTTCGGCCAGCTTCTCTTCGTGTCTCCCAAAAAGTCGACTTCACCAGGACTGGGCAAGTCGGAAAGTACCTCGGAGCCTGACCAGTAAGCTGATGACAGGCAGATCTTCCACTGTCTGCCCTTTCAGGTTCTGGAAACTGACCTGTGAACTCAGGTCTTTGGGCAGCAGCAGTATCTCGAACTTACACAGCTTCCCGGACCAAACACCTAAGCCAAGCTCCACAGACGGCGGCAGCCCCTCCATCACACTGATCCACCCACAGAACTCTGCCCGGTTACCTAGGATCCAACAGCCACAACAAGCCTCGCGGTGCACACCAACATTCCACCTGGAATCCAACCGGTAACTGCCATCCCCAATGGCTGCTGCATCTTCTCAGTCTTGGGGGAGGGGCTGCATCCGACGAGAGGTTCCTAAGGTAAATGTGATTCTACCCACTAGCGTCCCATGGGCCTTTCTTCTTCCCTCTTTCCTTTTGTTCAGATCTGTATGCACAGTACCAATGGAGGGAAGTGTGTCCCTTTTCAGTTGATGCTTTCACACGTCTTTAAACTTTCTAACAGTTCACAGTACACAGAGACCCACGAAAGGAGACTTATGTTCCTGTAATATCCGTACACCCGGAATACATATGCGTCGCCTGATTTCTGCTGAAACACCCGCACTCTCAGGACATGGATCCATTTGTTTCATGGGGGCTGAAATTCCAAGAAATGAAACCAACCCCAATGTGCACTTTACTGTCTGGCTCTTTTGCTCTCAGTACACTTTGGCAGAGCTACTTGCCTTTGTTATAGGCTTCTTACATTTCTTCTCTACGTAGCGTAGAATATGGCATTCCTTCATCCTGTTGGAAGACATACAAGTCTACATCACGGACTAGGAATCCATTTGATTCCAAATCAGCATTTGGGTTAGGTCACGATATGCTCTTATGAATCAATATTTACGAATATGAATGCACGCCTCTGATTTCCGAATACAAGTGTGCTGATTACATGCAAGCCGCGATACTGGGTCGATGCTTGCTGAAGGATCCTTGACATCACCTTGAGTATTTTCGTTTGAATAATCATGGTTCCCTTGGTATATGTCAGCCAACCGTACCCGTTTGGTGCTTGTTTGTTGGTTTGATTATTTGTTGGTCTGCATCTCGCTTGTTTTGCAAACACGTCAGGCCATGCATCTCTCCTTTCGCTTCAAACAGAGAGTCAAATAAGCTGATTCACTTAAGAGAGTGCTTCCAATCACCTAGGATTTCCTGCTTCCCTCTCCCATCTTTAGGGTTTTGATGTCCTCCTTGCCTTCTTCTTGTTTCCTCTTTGCCACTCATGCTCTTCTTGCATTTCCAATAATGGTTTTCTTCTTTCCATTTCCTCTTGCTGCTTTTCTATTCAGGGGAGTATTGTCAACCTTTCTTTTAGAAGAAGTTTTGAACTGCTGAATTCTTTTAAGGTTTGCTGGTCTGTGGAATTGTCTAGCCCTGCCGTTAGTAGAAATGGTGGTCATGTGGCATAGGCTACCCTAGATGGCAGCATTTGGCCATTCAGGATATGGTCTGTGTCCTGGCACTCCTCCCTGTCCTGCAATATTGCTGCCGAGATATCAGCTGAAACCCCGCTGGAGGTTCCCTTGTGACTATGTTGTTTCCTCCAGGTGCATTTAAATCACTGGGATATTCGTGAACTTTGTTGATTTGAATCATACAGCTGCTGGTAGGTCTATTGGGATTCCACCTCCTTTGGACGCTGTGTACTTCCTGAATTCGCATAGATGATTCTTTCTTGGCTTTCAGCAAGTTTCAGTCTGATTTTTCTACAGATAAATTTTCAGATAATTTTTGTTTCTTTATCTCTTGCTTTTCCATCTGAGACTCTTATGAATTCTAGTCTTTCATGCCCTGTCTTAACCCAGGATTCAACAGCAATGTTTTCATTGGTTTGCACTTGCTTTCCTATGTCTGCTTCTGACCGAGGGATTTCTGTTCCCCTGTCTTCACAGTCATTCACGCGTCCCTCTGCATTATCTAGTCTGCTAAGGACTGAATTGTAGCCCTGATATTATCACATCCATTGAGTTTTCTGATATTTTTTGGCTCGTCTTTAGACTTTCTCTTCCCCTTTTCTGGTGTTCTGCCTTTGGTGATTCTGAGACACTCTTGTTCTTCAGTGTATTCCTGACCACCATTTTCAACACTTGGTCTGGATAGCGTTTTGCAGTCTAGTTATTTGAAAGCTTATCTTTTGGGCCTTCAATATCTTTGGAACTGAAAATGGTACTTCCTGTTTCTTTTACTGTACTTCTTCATCTCTACTGGTCAGGTAATATCAGATATCTAATGTAGACTTCTAGGGCTTTGTTAAGTGAAAATTTTAGACCCTTGGCTCTACGCAATTCCATGGGATTTCTGTGAGGACAATTTCTCCTAGACATTGATGCCATATCCTGTTCCTGTGTGTGTTGTCCTGTCTATCTCCAATTGCTGGTGTTGCATTTGTTGTGATAAACAACCCATACTATTTCGAGTAGCATAACTTCATTTTGATTACGCTTATCTCACAATTCTGAAAGTGCGCAGGACACTTCCTCTTGTGGAAATGAAGCTTCTAAAGGTTCT